>NC_134546.1:28475909-28778939 GCF_050624435.1 Tenrec ecaudatus | reverse complement strand
CTCTGGTATCACCACTCTCACTACTGGTCCTGAAAGGATCTTCTGTCCTGGATTCCCTGTGTTTTCGGTTCCTATCTGTACCAGTGTACATCCTCTGGTCTAGCCAGATTTGTAAGGTAGAATTGGGATCATGATAGTGGAGGGTGGGAAGCATTTAAGAATTAGAGGAAAATTGTATGTTTCATTGTTGCTACACCGCACGCTGACTCTGAGCCACATATTTTCAATGGCCTCATATGCCTTTGGAAGTTGAATATAGAATAAGGAGGGTCAGTAGTCAAATCGTGGTGCTGGTGAAAAATATCGAAAGTACTATGGACAGACGAAACAAGTCTGTCTTGGAAGAAGTCTGGCCAGGGTCCTCCTTCGAGGCAAGGATGGTGAGACTTTGTCTTACATACTTTGGACATGTTGTTAGGAAAGCAGTCCCTGGAGAAGGACACCACGCTTGGTGAAGTAGAGGGGCAGCAAAAAGAGGAAGCCCCTTAATGAAACAGATTGACACATGGCTTCAACAACGAGCTCAGCATAGGAACCTCGTGGTGAGGGTGCCACACAGGGCAGTGTTTCCGTTGTGCAGAGGGTCACTGTGGGTCACAACCCACTTAATCCCGCCTAACAACAGCAACAGTATATGTCACTTTTTGGGGTTTGTTACTGTTGTTTTGGGGTTTCTCTTTTTGTTTACTGTAATATCCTATTGTTCTCAGCACTTCAGAACCCTGTGCCCAGACGTCACTCTGTGAAGGCTGTCGCTTACAGTCCAGGCATCAGCTCTCTCTCTAGCTTCATTCACATTCAAAGATTCATACCCATTAAATGTTTCCCTTATTAAAAGCAACCATTTGGTACACCAAATAATCGAAATCACTCACTGCCATCAAGTCAATTCCAACTCAATGACCGTCTAGGACAGAGTAGAACTGCCCCTGTGGGTTTCTGAGACTGTAACTCTACACAAGTAGAAAGCCCCTCTTTCCCTTGCAGAGCTGCTGGTGATTTCAAACTGCTGACCTTGAGGTTAGCAGCCCAACACACATAACCACTATGCTACCAGTACCAAAGAAACCACTTTGAAGTACAGAATCCTCACTCTTAAAGGTAGCAGGATGAGAAAAGATGCTCAAATGTTTCAAAAAATATTCTAACCGGATGAAGAACCTTTATTTTTTTGAAAGCTGAAAAAAATGACATGCAAATGCAGTCGTTGCCTCTTGAGAGTGCATGTGTATAAAGCACTTAAAGAGCGGGGGCTGTCTATTGAGAACCCCTCTCTCACTGCCACGGAGTCAGGCTGCCTCCCGGGGACCCCGGAGGCAGAGGAAAACTGCTCCTGTGGGTTCTGAAGCTGTGACTCTCTGTGGGAGCAGAAGTCTGCAACTTTCTCCCCAAATTGGCTGGTGGATTTAAACTGCTGACCTTGTGATGAACAACCTTGCAAGTGACTACCAGGGCTCCTCCTGAGAATCCAGCAGGCCAGTGCTTAACCCAGTGTGCTACTGAGGCACCTAATAAAACCCTAAGGAGCTGGTCTATTCTGAAGTAACCCTCGGTTGAAATCCATGATTTGGTTTCTCAGTGTCGTGTAGAACTTGAGTAACTTCTCAGTAACCAAACCCAGGTGTCATATAGCCTAGATTTCACAAACATGTTCTGTGTGTGAATTGAGGGCCATTTGGCCATCCAGGAAATTATAGGACAAAAGAAACCAAAAATACCCCTATAGAGTGTCAGACAGTGTAAGACATGACAAAATAATAAAAATTTATAAATTATCAAGAGTTCATGAGGGAGGGGGAAAATGAGTAGCTGATACCAAGGGCTCAAGTAGAAAGAAAATGTTTTGAGAATGATGATGGCAACAAATGTACAAATGTGCTTGACACATGGATGGGTATATGGATTATGATAAGA
This sequence comes from Tenrec ecaudatus, assembly GCF_050624435.1. Taxonomy (NCBI): domain Eukaryota; kingdom Metazoa; phylum Chordata; class Mammalia; order Afrosoricida; family Tenrecidae; genus Tenrec; species Tenrec ecaudatus. The sequence continues at coordinate 28,777,025 of NC_134546.1, read as the reverse complement.
GTTGTACGAGCCCCCAATAAAATGATTTAAAAAAAAAAGAAACCCTGTAGACTTTAATGGAGACTATGCCAGACTGGTTCATTCAAAGGTTTGAAGCAGAGAAAAAGAGGTGTTGGCCATGTGGGAGAAACGTTTCTGTCTGATTTTAAAGTAGCATGGATTCTCACACATAGCCACAATAAGGGCTCCCTGTATAACTGAAGGAGCGGATAACTAACGTGCCCAAGTCCCAAGCCCAGAAGGCAAAGTTCAAGCCCCACCTAAAAAATCCATTATATCCTCTGTCATGCTTCCAGCTTCAGGCTTCTACCAAGGCTGTTCATTTCCATCCTGTCCTGACGCCAAAGGATGTGAGTAGACAGGAGGACGGGCTCCTTGCTGCCCTTGCTGCCTCATCCCCCAAACACAGAAGCTGACCAATGGCTTGGTTCTACGGAGAAGTCACAGGTGTGGAGGCTGGAGGGATCTCCACATTAACAAATATCTAGGAGCTAGGCTGCCCGTTTTCAGATGTGTATCCCAGGAGAAGGGCAGTTGTTGTGATTAGGTGCCATCGAGTCAATTCCGACCTATTGTGATCCTGTGTACAACAGAATAAAACACTGTCCCACCCTCCACCAGCCTCACACTTGTTCGTTTGAGCCCACCATTGCAACCACAGTGTCAATCCATCTCCCTGAGAACTCTCCTCTTTCTCACGGCCCTTCTACTTTACTGAGCATAGCGCTCTTTTCCAGAGACTGTTCTTTCCTGAGGAGAGCTGTGGTGGGCTGGTGGGTTACAGGCTGGCCTGCTAACCCAAGGTCAACAATTTGAAGCCACCAGTGGCTCTGAGGGAGAAAGATAAGACTTTCTAATCCCATAAAGTACTCAACTAACATCCAAGTTGGTAGATCAAACCCTCCAGTTACTCAGAGAAAGGTGGCTGTGTTTCTGTAAGGAGTACAGACTTGGAAACCCTGTCGGGGAAGTTCCACCCTGTCCTATAGTAGCACTCTAGTTAGCATCAATTGGTCACCAGATAAAGTGTCTTGAATCCCAAATGCTTCCAGCTGCCACTGTCGCGTAAAATCCAGCCCTGCCTTCCTAGGTTTTGACTTCTGAAGGATAGGCCAGGTTTTCATAAACTCTAAAATTACAGAGAGGTTATATACTTCTCTCCCTACATGAAAATCCAAGGATAAAGTTCAATTATGAGCACAAGAATTTTGTGTCAGGTACATACTCTCCTGTTAACTTGTGAAAGGGTAGAATCTAGCCTGTCAATCAGGTCATAGCCAGTGAGGCCTCTGTGTGGTCATGACCTTCTCTTGAGGATGTTCAGATCTTGTCTTCCTCCCTGGAGGCAGGACACAGTGTCTCTGGATTTGTTTCTCTAGTCAACCCAGACTAACACGAATGTATTGCTTTTCATCCCAAAGAGGAGAAAATACATAATCATCAAGAGGCACCACACTACCGACCATCGAGATAAAGATGGTGCAGGAGGGGCCAGCTCACCTTGCTCAAAACCAGCCTCTGTGTCAATACTCACCATTCAGTCTTATGCTCCTAAGTCTCACTTGAGTCATCCTGCATTTTTGTGGATCATTTGTTTTGATTTTCTTGCCCTCTAAGTCAAATGAGATAGCAACTAACAATAAGTCTAACCCTAAAAAATATTATTTACTTACAATATGCATCATTAAAATTATTTTAATGTAAATTTTATTGACATCTGCAATTATGATTTAAAATAGAATTATTATTACAAGAAGATCAAGTGTAATCATCTCCTTAATTTTAAGGAAAGAATTTTTAAAGAGCTTCCAGTACACTGACATACCAGGCAGAAGTGAGGCGATGAGGTCTATTCTAGGCATGAGGTGAGGTACACGGAATAGAAGGGGGGATGGGACATCACAAAGCACGAGACTCGCCTGCGTTCAAAGGCAGGACCACGCGAGTACATCACGCAGTACAGGTTGTCTTGCAAGACGGTGTGCCACTGTTCCCCTCCATCAATCTGGGCAATGACGAGTTGAGTATGTGGAACTGTCAGAGCAGGCTGACCTACGCCTTCAGAGGCTAACAAGCATCAGATTCTGTGTTACACCCCCACCCGCCCACTGATCCTTCTATAATTACAGCATTGGTGTCAAAACAGGATTAAGCACACTGCCTTTTTAAACGTTTTCTCCAACAAGGAGCACGCAAACAACAACTTTTGAATTAGTGCCATAAACTCTACCTTACCAGAGGAAATAGAAAACTCTTTATAGTGTAGTGGACAATGCCATGAAACCCTTTTTTATTGGTGGGTAGGCAGATTATCGCTTACACTTTTATAAGTACAGTGATTATCGTTCATTATTTATAGGATAATAAGATACTCAAGTGGGATGCTACATGGAAATATGAGGACATTAAGACCTTCAGATATTTCTGCCGTCAACTTTTCAGTTTATTGTAGTAATACATTAAGTTGTTAGGTGCCCTTGAATCAGTTATGACCCATTCCTGGCCCGTCTTGGGCCAGCGTCCCAATGGGTCCCGTTGTTGAAGCCATTGTGTCCATCTATTTCCCGAAGACCTTTCCTCTTCTTTGCTGCCCCTCGACCTTGCCAAGCATGGTGACTGGTCTCTCCTGACAATGTGTCCAAAATATGTCAGACAAGTCTCGCCAGCCATCCTTGCCCCTAAGGAGCACGCTAGCCAGACTCCTTCCAAGGCAGACTAGTTTGTCCTACACGGAATTTTCAGTATTCTTCACCAGCACCACAATTTAACTACTGGCCTTCCTTATTCTATATTCAACTTTCAAAGGCATATGAGGCCATTGAAAATACCATTGCTGGGTTAGGTACATCTTAGTCCTCAAAGTAACATCCCTGCTTTTCAACACTCCAAAGAGGTCTCATGCAGCAAATTTACCCAGTGCGACGCATCTGTTGATCTCTTGTCTGTGCTGCTTCCATGAGCATTGAATGTGGATACAAGAAAGACAGAATCCTTGATAACTTCAGCCTTTTGTCCATTTATCAAGATGTTGTGTGCTGGTTCAGTGGTGATGATCTGGGTCTTCCTTACATTGAGTTCAAATCCATACTGAAGGCTTTAATCCTTGATCTGCCTCAGCAAGTGCTTCACAAGCCCTCCGTACTTTCAGTAGGCAAAATTGTGTCATCTGCTTATCTCAGGTTGTTCATAAACGTTCCTCCAATCCAGATTCCACATTCTTCTTCATATAATCCAGCTTCTCTGATGATTTGCGCAGCAGATCAACTGAATAAGTGTGGTGAGAGGTCACACACTGATGCACACCTTTCCTGATTTTAAACCAGGCAGTCTGCCCTTGTTCTGTTCACACAAGGGCCTCTTGATCCATGCACAAGTTCCACATGAGCACAAGGATGTATTCTGGGATTCCCACTCTTCTCAAGGTCATCCATAATTTGTCATGATCCAAACAGATAAATGCCTTGGCATGGTTAATAACACAAAAATAAACATTTCTCATATTCTCTGCTTGAGCCAAGATCCATCTGACCTTAGCAATGACATCCCTTGTTCCACAGCCTCTTCTGAATCCAGCCTGAAATAAATACATACATACATATGTACATAGACACGTTTTCCACATCAACATTTTTAAGTGTACAATTCCTCATCATTAATTGCATTCATCAAATGTAGAACCATCACTACTCTGCATTTCCAAATGTTTTCCACCACCTTGGATAGCAACTCAATACTTAAAAAAAAAAAAACTCTCATGTCTGCCTCCTTCCAGCTTCCTGTAGCCACATATAAAATTTGATTTTATGCATATGCCTATCCTAGGTATTTCATGTAAATAAGATCATATATTTGTCCTTTGGTGTCTTGACTTCTTCCACATAGTAGCATGCTTCAGAGAATAATTTCTTTTTGTCATGGAACTATATTTCATAGTTCAGATATATCACTTTTTTATCCATTAATTCTTTGATCAACATTTAGAATATTTTCACTTTCCGACTACTGTGAATAATGTTACTGTGAACATCGGAGTACAAGTATTTGGTTTTGTTCCTGCTTTCAATTCTGTAAGGTTCCGTATATACTCGTGTATAAGTCGAGTTTTTCGGCACATTTTTAATGCAGTTTTCGTGGTAAAATTGGGCTCCTCGGCTGATATTCTGGTTGGCTTATACTCGAGTTTATACCTGGGCATGGAATTCCTAGGTTATATGGTAATTCTGTTCAAGTTTTGGAAAACTGCCAAATTATCCTACAGTGACTATACTAGTTTATATTCCCACCAGATGGGATTCCAGTTTCTTCACATCCTCCAAACCCCAGTTATTTTCCAGCTCCCTAATAATATTCATCCTATTGAATATGAAGTGTCTCATTGTGTTGTGATTTGCATTTTCCTAATGCCTAATGACTCTGAGTGTCTTTCAATAACCTCATGGCCCCTTTGTATATCTTCTTCAGTGAAATGTCTATTCAAGTCTGTTTTGCCTATATTTTAATCAGGTACCTTTTTGTTGTTGAGTTCCATAAATTCTTTTTATTTTTTTCATATGAAACGCTTTTTAAAGATATGGTTGCCAAATGTTTTCTCTCATTCTATAAGTTGCTTCTTCACTCTGTTGATGAAATCCTTTGATAAATAGAAGCATTTCATTCTGATGAAGTCTAGTTTATCTAATTTGCTTACTGTTGCTTGTCTTTTGGTGTTATAGCTAAAAATTCATTGTCAAAAACTAGCTGCCACAAATGACAGCTTTCAGTATAGGGAACTCGGGATAGAAGCTGTAATGGGAGTAGCAATTCCAGGAGGACAGGGGTAGGAAAGGGGGAACAAGTGGGGGAAGGGGAAACAGACAGCAATTATGGCAGAATAATCCCCCTCGAGGGGGACAGATATTAGGATAGTAGGTGAAGGGATAGAACGGGTGGTGTAAGATATGTATAAATAATAATAACAATACATAATATATTAAGGGTTCATGGGTGGCAGAGTGGGGGAGGGAGGGAAAAAGAGGAGCTAAATATCAAAAGGCTCAAGAAGAAATTGATGCCAACAACTGTGCATGTCTGCTTGATAGAAATGGATGTGGATTGTTATATGTAAGAGATCCCAATAAAGTGATTTATTAGAAGCAAAAGAAAACTAGTTGCCAAATATGTATCCCCATGTTTTCTTCGGAGAATGCTATGGCTTTAGTCCTAATGTTTAGCTCTGAGTAAGCCATGAAGTGATATCTGACATCATCTGGCTACAGGCAGAAGGAGAATCCATAAGGCGGAGATCAGACAGGGTTCCAGCCTCCACCCTTCCATGCCTGGCTCTGATACCAGCCGTTCCTCCCGTGCATTCTACTTTTCTCCTGTCCCATCATCCGTTGCCAAGGCCACACAGAACTCACAGACAATACTCACAAAGGGGGCTCATAGGGAAGTGAACTGGTTACCAGCCAGGATCTGGAAACAATAAGGATACACTCATTGGTCCACAATAACATCTCTCCTCAGCCAATAACCAAGCTTATCTCCAGTCTTGTGACTCTTAGCAATGTGGTCCTTTGCCTTCTGCTTCATTGGTTCAGGAAGCCAACCTGCTGCTGTGCCTCACAGTCGCTCACAATCTGGTGCTGCTCCTCTGCTCTGTCTCATGGTCCCTTTGCTTCAGCCTCTGGTCTTGACTTGGTTCCTTTGCTCAGTCCTATGGTCTCCATGCTAGTCTCTGGTGCCTCTAGTCTCAGCCTCCATCATTCCAGGCAGTGATCTCGACTGTGATCCATGGGTAACCTTTCTTCCTAGATGGTCCTGGGATCCTTGCTGTTTCTGCCTCTGAGATGGCTAATCCTTTTAGCTGGGAAAGAGGCAACTAACCCTAACCAATCCCCCTCTGTGGTACAGGCCCTATTTGCGTCGTCTCAGTAACGTGGTGCAAGTTACAGAGGGCTGCAGAGAAGAAGAATGAGAAGAAGAATTTGGAAAACAGAATAGGAGAGATAGAGGGGGAAAGTGCAGTTTATGTTCATGTAAATTTGACTTAAGAAAAGACCAAATAGAATGAATTAATTTTGACCCAGAAAGTATATTAGTTAGCATATAAGCTAAACTGCTCTAACAAAAAAAGACTCCCAGAATTCAGTGGGTCAAAGAAAATAAACAATTGTTGTTCTTTTATACAAGATGAGTCGTAGGAGAGTGACTATTTTCAATGCTGCCCAGTGAGCCAGATTTCCTATATGTCATTGGTTCCCTGGAATGGTATTTTGCTGAAAGTTAACAATCCTGACTTACCAACATCATGTCGCCATGCAGGATATAAACTATAAACTATAAATTGCATACAGTCCCCTTGCGGAGTCCTCACTTGGTTTTAGCCACCATGGAATTCTTTCTGACCATGAAACAGGGATGGGAATTGTCTGGCCCTCAGAGTGTATTAGAAAGTGGATTACCACCACCTTCCTGGCCAGCCCAGGGAGGCTAGTCTCCCAGACTCCTGACAAGGAGTGTATCCTTGATGGGGATTGCCATACTGGGGTCACCTGGTCTTGCCCTGACTGCCTTGATCAGAAGGCCCTGGACCAATCTTGTAAACTCTTCTGTCTAGCATGCTGCGCATGTTCCGATCACAGTCCCATTCCCAACTCTATATTCCCACCCATAACTACGATGTCTTGATCTCCCACCGATTATGCTTATGTGAGTTTCCTTTGTCCTTCCATGTCCTATTTAAAACGCAAATGTTCTCTAAACCCTTAGATCCTTTATGATCTCATGCTAATGGTCTCCCTCATCTGGATCATGTGTCTTTGTCTTGTCTTTTCCTGTTTACTACTTAATAAATGTGTCCTAAATTATATTTGGCATTTGGAGTCTCTTTTGGCCCCTAAAACTCAAGGTCACACCAAGTTACAAGGAAGGCAGGGGCTTGTGACCCACCTTTTTCAAAGGGGAAAGGAGCATGGGTACTGGGGGAGGATCCCGTCGCACAGAGTGCTTCTCTCCCTCGGGAGGGGCTTGACCGGAAAGGAACTGAAGCCCAAGAGCTGGAGACACCGTTGCATTGTGTGCTCCCCTTTACAAAGTGTCTTTTCTGAGCCACACAGCAGCTCAGTCATTAAAAAAGGTGAGGAAGAGCAGCCAACATCATGTGACAAAGTGACAAAGGCTTTGGGAGGAATATGATTAGGATCAGAGTAATACAGCCAGTGAGTGATGTGGTTGAGCGTCAGCTTCAGATCTGGACTTCTAACTCTAGCCAACCAGTAAAGGACAAACCGCAAGCTTCAGGTACTCACGTCCCCAAGCTCTTTTCCACCCCGCTGCGTCACCCCGCATCCTCAGTGCATCCTTGTCCCATGGGTCCATGTGCACGGCTTTCACCTGGGGAAGAGTGTCTTACAGAGCCAAGGAGCTTGCTAAGCTTTCCTACAGGGATCAGCTTTTCCCTAAGAGGAAATGCTATGCCGCATTCAATTAAACATCGTGTCATCTGTGGCTCTGAAGAGACTGCATTCTTCCTTGCCCTTGGGAGATTTGCTGACAATGGCAATGTAATCAGCCACTGACTGGGTTAATATTCCCCAACCCTCAGCCCTTTTTGCACCTGTTCAGCTCTTTTGCCCTAAGAGGATATGCAAAAGGGGTGGGGGGGAGGAGTTCCCATGTGAGGGGGAGGAGCCCCTCACTGCACGGCTGAGGCGCTCCTGTATAAGCAGTGACCGCCCCGAGCATCCACAGAGGCTGTAAAGAAGCAGTCAACATGGCCGAGGGCTCCAAATTTATTGAGTACATCGATTACGCTTTGGAAAAATCAAAAGAAACGGAACTTTCCCGTCTATTTTTCACCTATCAGGGGACTCCTTACCCAGTCACCATGTGCACCTCAGAAACTTTCCAAGCCTTGGACTCCTTTGAAGCCAGAAGCGATGACATAGTGCTTGCATCTTATCCAAAGTGTGGTAAATAGCACATCATTTCATACCAGGGCATTTTGGCATCGTGCTGGGGTAGCGAGGGGATAAGACGAGGGTAGGAGGCGGTCAGTTAATGTCTGCAGGAGTTAGCAGTTGCTCATTGCTAGAGCTGCCCGATTTAAAAGCTCCAGCATGTTCAGGGAGGTGTGTGTGTGTGTGTGTGTGTGTGTGTGTGTGTGTGTGTGTGAAGAACGGCAGGGTGGCCGACGGTGATGGCGGTAGAAAGCAGAGACAGGCTGTAGGGAAGTCCAGTTGCCATTGGTCACAACGGAGACTGGTTTTGACTGAAGACAAAAACTTGGTAGTGCCTGTAATTTATATGACAATTTCTACGTTAGGATTTTTTTTCAGCATCAAATGTTAATCCTTCAGTTTCCCAAAGCAAGTTTACAAAGACCTCTCATCAGTGGAAGATAAGGCACTATGATTCTAAATAACCTGGTTTTCATTCACTGCCGTGGAACTGCTGCCGACTCATAGTGATTCTGTAGGACAGGATGGGACTGCCCAGTGGGTTTCTGAGACTGTAACTCCATGAGAGTAGAAAACCTCAACTTTCTCCCTGGGAGGGACTATTTGAACAAAGAAAGAGATGGAGCATGGTCTCTTGCTAAAGAGAAATCAGAGAAATGGGGGTTAGTGGAATGTTAGTAAATGTTGTTTCCACAAGAATCTGTGCGTTCCTCTGCTACCTCCTACCCCAGAGCCGGCTTATTTTAAATGCAGAGGAAACCTTTGTACACCTCAAGTAATGGCTGTAGAGTTTAACCTTATAATGTAGATGCTAAAGAACCATGCTCTCTTTCTATCATGACCCTTTAATGAGTCCCTTGAATTTTCTGATTTCTCTCACAGGTTCTAATTGGCTTCTCCATATTGTCAGTGAGTTAATCATGGCTGTTTCCAAAAGCAAGTATCAATGTCCAGAATTCCCAGTTCTTGAATGCGGAGACCCAGAGAAGTACCAGGTTAGTACAAGTTAGTACAAAACAGGACCAGGTATCATAGAACGAATGCTTCCATTTGGGGGATTCTTTACCTTTGGGTTTAGAAGAATGAACTAGTAATCAATGAATAATTACGACAAATTTGTTATGTGTTCACCATACTCCCTGCCCATTTTAGGTATTATCTTTGATCTCAAAATAAGCTTATTATCATGTTGCAGAAGATCAAGCAGTATGTGACTCGCTCAAGGTACAAATGAAAACAAAGCCAGGAGTTGCCACCAGGTTGATTCTGACTCGAGGTGAGCTCTGTGTGCAGAGTAGAATTCTGTCCCAGAACACGGGCGTCTCAAAGCTCACCTGTTTGGGAGGCAGGTCACGAAGCCTTTCTTCTGAGGCTCCCCTGGGGGAGGGTTGAGTCCCCAACCTTTCAGTTAGTAGCCAGGGCCTTACCTGTGCCCCAAATCACCAAGCCACGATTTGAACCTACGTTTTCTTCTCTTCTCTCCCACCACCTCCCCTTCCATCTCCCTTTTAAAACAATATTTGAAGTCTGATCCAGTGACCCATTTATGTGCTAAAAATCCCAAAAGACTAACAGGTAGGCAAGGAGAGATGTCGGGAGGTAAGAAATTAATGGACCAATGGAAGTCCCATTAACTTCTCCTACCGAGGCCACTGTATGACTTTTTCTTGCCAAGAAAGTGTTTAACATTATATTTTAAAGGATGTTGGCATTTGCCCAGTTTTCTAGCTTCCCTTTTAAAAACATCATACATAATGAGTCATGGGTCATGCTCACCTCACCATTGTTCATTGGGCTGCTACCCTCAAGGACAGCAGTGCAAAACCACCAGTGGGAGAAAGGCAAGGATTTCTACTCTTGTGAAGAGTAATGGTTTCTGAAACCCACAGGGTCTGTTCTACCCTGGTCTATGGGGCCTCTAGGAGTCGGAATCAACTCGGCGGCAGTGACTCTGGTCTGTGTGTGTGTGTGTGTGTGTGTTGTTACCAATTGCTGAGATCAAGAATTCCATCTTATGATTGAAGTAGGCTTCAGTAGACTGGTGTACCCCCATTTTACATTATTTGTAGCATTCTTCTCCAACAATGATTTTAATTCCCAAACAACTGACTTCAAACAATACTTTGGAATATGAGTGGCAGTTTCCTGTGCTGTTGCTTACTGACAAAGAGAAGTGTTTTTATTGCGATTCAAAGTTTTGACAGGGCAGCACTCAGTCCCGAGCTTAAGCAACCAATAATCTTGGAGCCTCTTTTTCTCCTCAAGAAAAACCTGGTATCACTCTTCCCAGTCCAGAATTCTTCCCGCTTCACCAAATACCTTTGGAAGAATGTGTTGCTTCATCTCTGGGTCGTGGCATCCTAGCTCTTACCTCCAACTATGGGATTCAATGTTGTCTTTCCTACTAAGGAATTCAGAAATTTAGCCAAAAATTTCAGAAGATTTCTCAAAGCCCCATAGACCCTCTAACGGCAGCAAATCACACAAGATTTCACACTGCTGCTGGGTTGATTCTAACTCATATTGTTGTTGTTAGGTGCCATCTAGTCAATTCCGACTCATAATGACCCGATGTTCAATAGAACCATGTAACACCTGGCCCTGCACCACCCTCAACATGGTCCTCATGTCAGAGCCTACTGTTGAGCCAGTATGTCAATCCATCTCGTTGAAGGCCTTCTTCTTTTCTGCTGCCCCTCCACTTCACCAAACACGAAATCCTTTTTTTACCAAACATGCTATCTTTTTCTCTCCTGATAACACATCCAAAGTACATGAAACAAAGTCTTGCCATCCTTGCCTCTAAGAAGCATTCTGGTTGTACTTCTTCCAAAACAGATTGGCTTGCTCTTTCGGTAGTCCAGCGTCCTTTCAATATTCTTGAAATGCCTGGGTATTTGAATAGCACAATTCAAAGGCATCCATTCTTCTTTGGTCTTCCTTATTCAAGGTCCAACTTTCACATGCATCGGAGGTGAGTGAAAAATACCAGGGCTTGGGGAAGGTGCACCTCAATCCTCAAAGTCACATCCTGGCTCTTCACCACTTTGAAGATGTCCTGTGCAGCAGGTTTACCCAATGCAATGTGTCCTTTGATTTCTTGACTGCTGCTTCCATGAGCATGGACTGGAAGCAAGAGGAAATCTCTGACACCTGTAATCTTTTCTTTATCATGATGTTACCTATTGGTCTAGTTGTGAGTTGAGACTCATACCGACCCCTTGCTGACCCTACATAGGGTTTTTGAGGCAGTCCATCTTTACAGGAGGAGACAGCCCCCAACGTTCTCCCTTGAAGCGGCTGATAAATTCGAAAGGCAGACCTTTCGGTTAGCAGTCCAACAGTCACCCAAAGGTGCGACCAGGGCTTCTTAAAAGCATCAAATTAACGTTGCTATGTAGTGCAAAGTGAGTAAGGCAAAGGATCCTAGCTCAAGGGTCTCTGGGGGGAAAATGTTTGACCACTATACAGTGTAATGCGTTTTGAGGTTATGGATATCCAGAATTTTCAGAAATATCTTTGTCTTCATTTGTTCCTTTTAAAGGGTAATTTCTTTATACCAGGGACAAAGACACTTGCAATGTGTCTTTTTAAAATTTGTAATCATTTTATTGGGAGCTCTTACAGATATCATAACAATCCATAGTTCAATCACATGCGGCAGTATTGTACAATTGCTACCGCAATCAGTTTCAAAACATTTGCTTTCTTCTTGAACTCTTTGACATCAGCTTCCCATAATCCCCTCCCCAGGAACCCTTATTTTTCCCCCCTATGAAAGGTTTGGTTTTTTCCTCCATATCATACATGATCCAGTATATCCATTCACTACAATTCTGTTGTTCGATCCCACTGAGTGTGGTTCTACAGTCATCAATGCTATCGGCTCCCTATTCCTCCCTTCCTACCCCACTCCCTCCCCATCCCCCAGGGAACTATTACTCCTGTTACTGTTTCTGAAGGGTCATCTGACTTGGCTTTCACGTACTGAACAATCTTAAATACACAAATGAACATACATTAATCTAACATGATTAATGAGATAAAACAAATGAAAAATATATAGGAGGAGGAGGAAATATAAAAGAACTAGAAGGTAGTTATGTAGTTCCTCAGTGGTATACCGCACCCTGGATTTTTCATCTCTTCCATGTGGCCCTTCTGAGAGGGAATGTGGGTTTTGGATCTCCACTATATCCTTGCCCCTTTCACATCGATTTGGTTGCTTGTTTTTGAACTTCTGCTACCTCTTCCCATTGGCACCTCATGATCACACAGACTGATGTGCTTCTTCCATGTGGAGTCTCTCATTTAAAAATGGGAACCAGTGGGATGTGATTCACTTAAGAGTTAGTTATCCACTTTACAGAATTCTCTTCGAGATTGCATACATTTCCTTACACCAGGCACATCACTCAACCGCTAATCAAATGGTTGGTGGTTCGAGCCCTCCCAGAGACACTTCAGAAGACAGGCCTGACCATCTACTTCTGACCGGTCCCAGCCTTGAAAACCCGTGGAGCCGTTGCAGCCTGCACACGTGAGAGCACGGCAACTGCAGGAAAATTAGTATCAAGACCAGTGTTGTTCATGGGTTGGCTCTAGCATCTCTTTCCACATACGTTACATATTGATCAAGTTTTGTTCCAGTCAACTCCCATTACCTTATTCAATGGTTTTCTATCTCTTTGAAGAACGTTACCGCTTCTCAAATCTCCTTGTGTGATTTGTGGCAGTGCAGTTTAATGGAAAGGATACTCTTAATCTTAAAATAAAGAACACACTTAATCTGAAAATTACCACCTGAGTGGTTTTGGACAGCACGCTTAGCGCCTCCAAAACCTGTGTCCTAATCCCTAAAATGGTGGTTACACATTGACTTGAGAGGATTGGTGTGGGTGAATGTCAAAATACTTCAAAAACGGAACAATGCAATTCAATGTGGATCAGATGGGATTACTACTAACTACCACATGGGCTCACAGCATTGATTTCAATCTTTAATTTTTAATTTTTAAAGTCTTATGTTTGTCCCTTTGCTTGAATTGGATTTTCCGCTGAGTTTTCACAGAATAATCCTATAAATGTCTAAGTATCCTACTTATCCCTTGATGTGACCAGATGGCCAGTAGTGATCTCCACAAGGTGGGGCTGAAAGATTGACTCCTGATTCATATACTGTATCCTAAAAATCTAGGTTTTTTGCCCCAATGGATTAAATAATTTCATTTTTAAATTATCACTGGAAATTGATGCTGAGAAAAAACTCAACACAGAGTATTTATACTAATAGGAATTTCATAAAATATTTTTCAGACATTTAAGTGAGTCCCTGGACTTTTAGGTTCTATTGGGACAGTGCATTGCATGGAGTTTTTGCTGTTTGTTTGTTTGTTTTTAATCTAAAAATGCATTTGTAGGAGCTATGGCAAGACAGGTATTTCTGCAAAAGTCCTTGGATTGAGAAGAGATTCAAATTAATTAAAAGAGCAAATGGCAAATTACGAACTGCCTTGGAGAAAATATGTTCAGGATGATAATGAGGAAAGGCACAGTTTTTTAAATGACAATTAAGGTTGGGGAATGGTAAGCAGGATCCAACAATGAAATTCAAGAGAGAGAGCTTAACTGTTTGTTTATTTACAATCCTCCATTTCTCGTCTGCCTAAGGAAAGCAGAAATAAAGAAAAAATAGAGGAGGGGGAGGCACAGTAAAGTCTGAAATTTCCACTCGGATTCAAAGCTAAGAGCTATTTTGTGTAACTTTATCTATAAATAAAGAGTTCCAGGTTGGTGGAAATCTCTAATGTGCTTGAACCTCAGTCAAAAGGTTTTGAGTTCAAGTCCACCCAGTTGGCCCAGCAGAAGAAAAGCCTGGCAATTTGCTTCCAAAAGCTTGTAGTCATTGAAGACCCTATGGAGCACAGTATACCGAGAGGGCCATGCATATGTGCAGACTTGTCAGCAACTGGTTTATCTCCGTATGTACTTCCACCTTACTGTGTGTGTTTTTAAGAGAATGAAAGAGTTTCCATCACCAAGAATTTTGGCGACTCATCTCCATTACGACAAGCTACCTGGGTCCATTCTCAAGAATAATGTCAAGGTGAGTGTCTCTTCCTACTGGCGTTCCGATCTGAAATTTGTCTGTCTAGCTATTGGCTCTCTGCGTGGTGTGATAGAATTGTAATGGGGTAGGGGGGTTAGTAGTTCTTTTGTTGTTCTTAGAAGCCCTGGTGGGCATCATGGCTAGGAGCTGGGCTGCTGACCACTGCAAGGTCAGCAGTTTGAAGCCACCAGCTCTCTCCTCTGGAGAAAGATGAGGCTGTCTGCTCCCGGGAAGAGTGATGGTCTTGGAAACCCACAGGGCCACTCCCACCCAGCCCTACCATGCTCATGAGTCAGAATTGACTCCATGGCCCTGCGTTTGGTTTGTTTGGTGGTGGTGGTGTTTCTCTCTTCAGGAGTATTTGTTACAGTTTCACTCCAACCAAATGCACCTAGCAAGCACTCAGGAGTAAAACATCTTTACAACCTATTTTGTAACGAACACATTCCAGAACCACACAGGATACTTCAGGGAGTTTAACAAGAGACTCCAACCTCCTAAAAAGAGTAAACATTGTTCCTTGGACTCTTCCTGGAGATAGCTTCCTGAGTCTGAAACTATTATGTTTTGAGTTCTGCAGGTCCTATCAAACTTTATGACGTGCACACACAATTGTAGGCGATTTGGCTAGCTTTATCATTTGTTCTAAACGTTTGTTTCATTAATCAGTATTAGTATATATTAACCGATACACTTCCTATAATTACTAAGTTTTTCCCAATTCTTTATGCTTTCTGTTACTACACTGCTGGTGTAGTGGTTCTGCAATGGGCTGTGATCTGCATGGTCAGCAGTTTGAAACCACTGGCAGCTCCCCTGGAGAAAGACTGGGCTTTCTACTCCCATAAACAGTTATAGTCTGAAAAACTCACAGGAGGTCACTATTTGAGTCAGCCTTGATTCCATCACAGTGAGTTGAATGAGTCACTTGGCTTCCCCACTCCTTGAGAGAAAGAGGGACAATCCACTTCCCTAAAGATCTATAGCCTTGGAATCATTGGGGGCAGGTCTACTCTATCCTGTGGGGTCCCTGTGAGTCTGGATCAACTAAATGACAATGGCTTTGGGTTTTGTCTTTTTGCTTTGGTCTTTTTCTCCATTTTAAATGTCTTGGTGCCTCTTTTCTTGCTGAAGAAATGGATTACAATAAATCAAAATCAATTTTTAAAGACTTGAATGCTACTAATAAAAATGAGAGGGAAAAAACACACCCAAAACACCCAACTCTTGGCAGTGGAGCCAGTGGTGCAGAGAATGCAATAATAGCAAAGAAGGACCAGGTGGGTAAGAACAGTTCACATGCCCACAATGGTGAAGGAAGAGGCAAGGGAAGTGCGCTCATTAGCATCAAGTTGATTCTGACTCCTAGTGCCCAACTTTGACTGAGTCGAACGGCCTCCTAGGCGTTTCTGAGACTAAATATTTACCTGAGTAGAAAACCTCATCTTTCTCCTGAGGAGCAGCTGGTAGTTTCAAACTGCCGACTTTGCATTTCGCAGCCTAATGCGTAAGTGCTATGCCGCACCAGCAGGGCTCCTTAGGAAGTGACGGAATTCTCTGTGTCTAGAACTAGAAAATACCTCAATGGTTGTCCATCTAGGCCCCATCAGCTGCTTGAATTCCACTAATTGGCTGTCTGAATTATAACCGCAGGCCTCCAGTACTGAGGGAGCTCCTCACGCACCAGGCCAGCTTTGGGCAGCTCTGTGAATTAGGTCTTCCTTGTTCTGACACATTTGAGAATTTCTATAAGTAAAAATACCGCGGTAACATAATGTCCCCTATTAAATGCAATTAAGTGTAACCACAAATTCTAGGTGACTCTGTCTATTAATGACTCTGTTAGCAACCAGGCTATGACAACTCATAAATTTGGAGCAGGCAGGCTTTTGGCCAGCGCCTGTCTCTTTTTGTGTCATGCTCCTGTACAGGGACAAGAAAGGAGACACAGAGCTGTGACTCTGGGATTTCATCCATCCACCAGCCTCTTGGTCCCCACAGTTTAAATTTGTATCTTTGTACAACTAAAATTTTCTACAAGCCCAGGTAACCAGGGAATGGTAATCAGCATCTCAAATATAGATGAAAATAGAAAAGAAACTCCAAATAAACATATTTAGAGAGTGGAGATGATTTTTAGATCTGCACACACAGTATCAGCCCACGCCCACCTCCAATATGTAACGCCATTCAGAGGTATCCTGTCAGCTCCTGGCTTTTGACTCTCACGATGTTTTAGAATTCCAATTCTTCCCTCCTAGCTTTGTGTCCAATACAAATTTAATAACTGTACATTTTATGTCTTCACCTGGATCACTTACTAACAAATTCACTATAGTGAAGCCAGGATGGAAGAAATGTCATTAAAATATCCATGAATTGTATATGAATTACTTAGCATGTTTTCATATCTGTGCCTGGTCATTTTGAATGTCTTTAAATTTCACAAGAAATCCTAAGTAACAATCTACTAATCCAGACTTCATGCCCCTCACAACCTTTTGTTAATCAGCAGTGACTTGTTCTTAGAGCAACCACAGCGCCACCTGTTGACGGCCGCTTCCACTTTTATGTCGCCTCAAACCACCTATTTAGCCCTTTCCAGAAAATCCTCCTAAAATGAAAGCCAGGATCATAAGTTTTTATTTTTGCAAAATCCACATCTTTTATTTTCTCCTTTCTGAAAGTGAAATGACTTTCTTCTGAATTTCTAGCCCTCTAACCTTGGTGCCCTCTCTCCGATACCTCAGATGTCATTAACTGTACTTAATAGCATATCCTCCCAGTTTCGCTCGCTCCATGAAGTGCAAATCCAAGGTCAGGAAGTCTAACCTCATCTGGAGCAGCCACTAGGCCCCTACCACCTCCTGGGTCTCTGGGGATGCGGTGGACCCTTTACAATGTCTACTTCACGCTTCCTCCTCAGAGAAGACAGAGGACATGTTACGTGCACAGCTCCCATAAACAGGCTACTTTGGACACCCCAAACTAAACTTGTCCGTTCTCTAATCTTTCTCACCAACATTTAAGAATTACTTCCATCGTCCCTAGCAGTCAGTATCTTGCCATTTCCACTCAATTTCGTGGGCTTAGCCTTGCAGATCACGCTCGGGGGACTGTTGCCGGCGAGTGTGTTCTTGGATTTCTTTCTGTTCAGTCTCCTGGACATCCCTTTTACCTTCTAAACTCATCAGCTGAAGTTCTCTGCTACAATATCAATTTTATTTTCCTGCATCCTATTCTCCGGGGTCCTCATCTGTCAACGCCGGTTCCCCCATTTCTTACTGCCATCCTTTTCCTACCTATGAATATGAACGGCTCCAAAGAGTTTGTGCGGGAAGAAATGGAATGCAAAGATAATGGCATGTTCTTGCACTTGACCTTAGCCAAAAGGCCGAGAAGTGATACTGGTATGTTCTTTGTGGAGCCCCCTCGTGCAAATAAAACTATGTCTCATAGGAGAGGGCACAAGGACATTGCTCACCCTTTCACTTTTTCAAAGCTCAAAACATACATCCAAATAAGCGACGTTTGTTTCCTCCTTAGATGCTCGTGTTATTTCGAAACCCCAAAGATACAGCGGTGTCTTTTTTCCATTTCCATAACGACGTGCCTGATATTCCAAGCTATGGCTCTTGGGATGAATTTTTCAAGCAGTTCATGAAAGGACAAGGTATGACTGATAATAATGCTAGTAAGAAAATTAGTCTTACATCAGCAGATGACCCCATCACTTTGAAGATTCCAACATGGCTTGGGGTTAAAAAGATTTCAGCACCCAAGTACCAAAGTGTCGCATTTAAGCTGGATTTTGTAGCACCACTATCTCCACGTACTAAACGATTAAAACAGAACGCTGTTTGTAGAGATGACTTAGATCACTCACATGTTGACTGAGTATTGAGTGGCCATAGAACAGACATGGGACAAAGAGGCATATTACAATGAAGAGCATTTCTAATTAACGTCTCTCAAGTCTTTAGAGGAGACAGTGAGAAGAACGAAGAGCATAAACGGTAAGACCGTGACACTGAGCATTTATACCTGTGACGTGCATTTGCTACAAAGAGAATAAGCACGCACTTTCGTTGTTAGACTGTGTCAAAGTTTAACCTCTGGTTGCTGATAACTATGATTTTTCCAGTGGCTAGGAATGGTTCAGGCAGTAAACTAAGGGTTGTATTCATGTGGTTTCGTTTAAGACTCGTAACAAAGGATGAGAAAGGCAGCACTAGCCACACTGTACCGATGAGAAACCGAACCAGACAAGTTAAAACACTTTCCCAAGCCCCCACAGCTTTTAAGTGGTTTTGACTTTAACACGATGGTCGAGGTAGCCAGAAATGAATGAACACCTCTTCTTATTAGTGGCTCTGTTGAGTCTGTACAGGGCAGCATAAGGTGACCTTAAAGGAGCAGGGTGCGTTGCTGTCTCACTGTTACTGCTATTAGGTACAGTTGGGTGGGCTCTGACTCAGGGTTCCTCTGTACAACAGAACAAAACACTACCCTGTTCTGTGCCACACTCACAGGGGTTGCTTTGTTTAAGGCCATGGTTGTAGCCACTGTGTCAATCCATCTCATTGAGGGGCTTCCACGTTTTCACTGCCCTTCCCCAGGGACTGGTCCCTCTTGATAACATGTCCAAATGCTCTTCTAAGGGGCATTCTGATTGTACTTCTTCCAAGACGGATTTCTTCCCACATGCATGTTTCAGGTTATTCTCATAACAATAACATTTTACAGATAAGGATTCTAAGGTAAAGAGATATTTAGGAAGTTGCTCAAAGTTATATAGCTAACAAGCAGCAAAGCTAATTACTGTTTAGATCTTCATTGTGCAACATGGTAGTCATGAGTGCTGATAGCCTTACACCTTGGCTGCTTTGGCAAGGTCAGTAGTTCAACTCCATCAGTGGAGTTACAAGCCCAGATGGGAAATTCTTCCCTGTCAATTAGGGTCTCTATGTGTTTGATTTCTTTGGGGTTATATGTAGCAATTCTATACTTGAAAAGTGACTTGTAATTGAGGAGTACATTTTAAATGTTATTTCTTTTCATTTAAAATTTAGTATTCAAATTAAATTAATCCATAAAGCATTTAAATTGGGAGCAAGTGGGGTAGTGAATCTTTCTTCAACTCTAAAGTTTTATGAGAACAAAGTACACATCTTGTATTTCTGATGAGATTTAACATCCAACATGAGCTGCTCTGAAAGTCTAAAATGCTTACTGACTTTCAAAGTCTTAAAAGGAAAAAAAGAATGTACAGTGTTTCTTCAGTAACTGTTTATATTAATCATAATGCTCCTAGAGGCAAGGATGGCCAGAGTTTGTTTCATGTACTTTGTTAAGCCACTGTGAAGAATCTTCTTTCCTGCTGGAACCTTGTGAGTCCCATCTATAAGCAAAGTCAAAACAAGCCCAGCCATCCAGAAAGTCACCAGCAATGTGCACCAGTTCATAGGCTCAAAAATCTCTTCATCTGGTCAGGTTCTGGTCACCTCACTGTGGGACGCCTCACTTAGCCCCACCAGGGTGCCCATTGGCTGCCTTGCCTTTAGACCATGGGCCCATCACAAATTCTCAACAACCCTAGCCCCCTTGTGCTAGGTCATGAACTTCATATCTGTCAACCCTGCTCTCTTCTTCTCCTCTAGTCCCTGTGAATTAGGTTCATGGGTATCAGTGGCCAGACTCCACTCCTCTTTATTTCTGCATTTCTCCCACTTCCACTCGATAAGTGGATCCAGGTGGTCACGTAGCAAACATTCAGCCTGCCCATAGGCTCCCTTAAACAATTCAGCCCTAAAGAGGAGAGTTCCTTTATGGCTCCACATTTTTTCCAGCTTCTGACGAAAACCACTCTTTCAAAATTCAAAAATCCAAAGAGATCCGTTTTTTGTTTTTTTGTTTTTTTTGTTTTGTTTTGTTTTCCTTCAGTCTGGCAACAGCCCCCTAGGTAAGTCTCTTTTACCTTAAAATTTCCGGAGCATTCAAGACACTGGGTGGGGCTTAACTTTTCAGAGCCTTCTTTGCAGGCATGTCCTAACCCATCTAAAGATTCAAATTAATGACTGAAGGCAAGCGGGCTTACAAGCTCTCTATTGTCATACTCCCCAATAATCATTTCTGTCAATCAGTATATCAATACCAATAAGCAGAAGAAAAAAATAATAACCTAGTACAGCCAGATCCTAAACTCAATTCTTAAAGCAGTCAATTACAACCTATATCTACCTTATCTTAATCCTTATCTATTCTATTGATACAAAATATGGCCTTAGGCCACTGGCTGCATTGCCTCAAGCCAGGGCAGGACCTTCTGTCAGCCATTTTGACCTGTCAGCCATTTTCACTAAGCAGCCTAGTGTCTGAAAAATTCAAGGGGCGATTTTTACCCCTGAGCTCAAAATAAACATGAACAACATTCATTTCCGTCATTTCAAACAGGAATAACCAAAGACAACAACCAAAGAAAATGATACAAAGTTTAACTTCGCAGATTCTTTACAGAAAACAACCCAGTAAACTGCATGGACATATCTGACCTCTGCCTAGCGCAAGAAGAACTACCAGGAGGCAGAGGTCAAACAAGTATTCCCTCTCCATCTTTATGGTTTGTTTCTCTAGCACCCCACTCTCACTTACAGGGTACCATAATGTGTTAGTCTGGGTTGACTAGAGAAACAAATCCAGACACTCATACATGTATAAGAGAGAGCTTTTTATCAAAGAGGAATTGTATATTAAGAAAACATCCCAACCCAGTCCAGATCAAGTCCCTAAGTCTGATATTAGCCCATATTTCCAATACCAGTCTCAGCACTGGCCTGGGTCTCCACATGGCTCCTCCAGCTCCAGGGCTCTGGCTCCATCAGTGTATCTCCATGTGGCTTCTCAGCAAAAAATAAGAAGCAGAGAGTGTGAGTGTATCGGAGCTCCAGTGAGCTATTTATCTCTGTAGTGCCTCCAAATGAGGTCATCAAGCTGCAACTTGATTGACAGGCTAGACTCCACTTCCTCGCAAATTGACAGGAGATTATGTAACTAGAGAAACAAATCCAGTGACACTCATATATGCGTAAGAAGGAGCTTTATATCAAGAGGCCATTATGTACCAAGAAAACATCCCGACCCAGGCCAACTCAAGAACATAAATCCGATACCATTCCGTAAGTCTCTCTTCAAACCTATGCAGCCACATTCAGTGATGCAGAATGCAGGCATCACAGGCTGGTGGGTGCAAAGTCCCATGGATCCAATGGTGCAGTTCATCACAGGGCTCTGGCACATCTCAGAGTGGCTGTCTAGCAGGAAAGTGAAGGCAGTGAGAGAGAGAGGGAGGTGCCCAGGGCCCTCCTTATGAGAAGGCCATACCCACAAGAAGGCCCCATCAGGCTGTGACCTGATTGACAGGCTAAACTCCACCCCTACACTTCAAGTTGACACGAAGTTATGTAACTACCGTATGTGTTTTGGACATGTTATCACGAGAGACCAGTCTCTGGAAAAGGTTCTCCAACTTGGGAAAGTCGAAGGGGAGCGGAAAGGAGGAAGGACCACCACAGGATGGCTGACACAGAGGCTGCAACGATGAGCTCCAACATAACAATTGTGAGGATGGGGCAGGATTGGGCGGTGTTCCCTTCATATATTGGTTTTAAAATATTAAAGTTATTTCACCTGTTCCTTTTCTTCTTTTAATATGGCTATCACAGAAGTGAAAATTAGAGATCAATATATAGCTCCCCTACTGGACTAAGTAACATGTCTTATCATTTCTTTCTGGCATTATTATTTTTATTATCATTCATTATTTGATATTCTAAACATTCAGGAATGTCTCATCCTTTTCCACTGAATAATTTTTACAGCATAATTTTGCTATTATTTATGGAATTTTTTGGAAAAGTTAAAAAAGGGTAGAAATTTGCAATGGGACTGGTTTAAGTCAGGTCTTTGGGAGCAGGATTGTTATGACTTATAATCTTATCTAGTTGGAGCATATACATGTATGTATCATATGCATTTGTATTGTAAAGCATAGACTAACCATCTATCTTTTTTCTTTAAACCCTCCCATCTATCATTTTTACTCTCGCTGATTTAAAATTTCTTAAGGAGTTGTATTTTTTTTTCTTCCCTGTGCTTTTAGTTTCTTGGGGAAGCTATTTTGATTTTGCAATTAATTGGAATAAACATATCGAGGATGCAAATGTTAAATTTATATTATATGAAGACCTGAAAGAGGTAAGATTATTTTTATTGAAGAGTTTGTTATAGACTATGACATAGAACATTTAGTTATAAGGCCTGGTTATATGAACAAGCACTGTGTTCAGTTTTTTTAAAACAGAAGAGTCCAGACATGTAATTCAGACAATGTATAAAATCAAACAATGTATAAGTGTGTTTATTTAACCAGAATTAAATAATGGTTAGCAACTCATTACTAGCAATCATGGATTTATTGTTCTTTTATGATGACTCAGACAACTTGCTGCCATAGAGTCGGTGCTAACTCACAGTGACCCTACAAGACAGGGTATAACTGACCCTGCTTATAAGAGATGGGAGCCCTGTCTTTCTGTTTGGGGATGCTTTCTCCCTTGGCACGAATGGGGGTTTCTAATGGTGGACCTTGCAATTAGTAGCCTAATGCATAACCTCTGCGGCACCAGGGCTCCTTCCCTTTATAGTAGAGAGTCCTTATCAGTTATGGAAAAATACCGGGTAGGTTTCTATCGAGATTTAACTGAACATACCTTTAGTTGTGAGTTGATTTTTCCATGTAATGTTATTTTCCCCCTAAACTTTAATCGTGTAACAAATATTCATTGTGTGATTACTTAGCTTTGTACTAGGCCCGTGTAATATATCATAAACAGACCAGAAAAAAGTTCCCTGCCCTGGTGAAGCTTACAGTCCAGCTTTAAAGGATGGTGAAAGAACAATAAATAATAGACATCGTTAATAAAACGTCACAGAGTATGTTGGGGGAATCCAGTAGAACTGGAGGCCAGGGACCCAGGGTAGGCGTGCTAGACAAGGGCTGGTGTAAAATAAAATAGTCGGGGGAGCCTTCCTGAGGAGACCCCATTGGAGCAAACACCTGAAGGAGATGAGGGCACAAGCCAAGTAGTTCACTGAGCAGAGAACATTCTAGACCAAGGGAACCACTTGCTAGTGAGGTAAGCATGTGCCTGGTGCTGTTAGGACCAGGAAGGAGGCACATGTGGTTGGGCCAGTAGGGCTGATCTGAGGCCAGGTGGCGGTGTGGGGAGGGAATAGGCAGTCAAAAGAGAGGTAAGAGGTTGGGATGGAGGGTGAGGAATGGTGCCGCAGGCCATTGAACTAGTCCATCTTTTCTTCTAAGTGAATCGGAGAGCCAGTAGAGGATCCCAGCAGGAGTGATAAGAGCTGACGCATGTTTAATAGGGCCACTCTGGTTGTTTGTGAGAATAGACTGGAGAGAGCAAGGATGGTGCGGGGAGACCTGGGAAGAGGCTATTTCATTGAAGGCTGAGACTGTGATGTGGGGTCAACAGTGAAGGTGACAGAAAGTGGCTGAATTCAAGATATAGTTTGGAAGAAGAGTCAATAGAATTTGCTGCTGGATCGGATGTGGGATGGCGAAAGAAAAAACAAAAATCAAAATCGCTGATACAGAGTCAATGCTGATTCACAGAGATCCTATAGCACAGGGTGGAACTGCCGCGGTGAATTTCTGAAACTAACTCTGCTGGAGTAGAAAGCCCCATCTTTCTCCCTTGGAATGGCTAATGGTTTTGAACAACTGACCTTAGAGTTGAGAGTCCAATGTGTAACCACTAGACTATCAGGGCTCCTCAGTGAGCGGAAGAATAACCTTAAATAAGACTGCATTACTGACGTGGCCAATTGGAAGTGCTGAGTTGGCATGTCATCAGGATAGGAGAAGGCAGCAGGTGGAGTAGGATTGTAAGGAGGACCATGGGGCTGGTTTGGGACAAATTAA
Organism: Tenrec ecaudatus; assembly: GCF_050624435.1. NCBI lineage: Eukaryota > Metazoa > Chordata > Mammalia > Afrosoricida > Tenrecidae > Tenrec > Tenrec ecaudatus. The sequence continues at coordinate 28,752,976 of NC_134546.1, read as the reverse complement.
ATCTGTGTTGCTTATTAGTTATTTAAATAAAGAGGTTAAGTAGGCATTTAGGTATGAAAGTTTGGCAAAGAGGATTCTAGGTTGTTGATAGAGATTGTTTGAATCATGGGTACATACATGGTATTTGAAGTCATGAATTGGAACCCTTTCGTGTAGGCAAATAGAGAGAGAAGTCCAAGAACTAAACCCCATAGCTTTTCAATATAAAGAATATCGGGAAAGAAGAGGAATCAGCAAGAGACCACGAGAGGGGAAGTCAGTGGGGCAGGAGGGAAACCAGAGTTCTAGAACCGCAATTTTAAAAATATGTAAGAGTAGGGATTGTGTCAACAACTCCTAATTTAATTGAATTTTTAACACCAACCTCTCAGAATAAATGTATAAAAAACTGCAATTTAATCCACTCCTCTGCTTAATCTAGACTGTACTTCTGTGAAAAGATACAAACTTAGTCTTTTTCCTTCTAGCCTAGAATAGTTTTTCTAAAACATGCGCATCATAGAATTCCAGGGATTGCTTGCTTCAGTACATTGGGGAGCTGCTGTGTGATGCAGCCTCCTTTAGAGGTTCGCACTGTGCACAGATGTAGGGAAGTCTCTGAGAGGATCTGTAGCAAACAAGCACGCCATACTTTCCCCCAAAAGAATTCAGCTTCATGTCTCTCCCCAGTTGGCAGAGGTATTGTTTAGGTTCGATCATTGGCAAGGTGTATGTTAAGATTCTTTCTAGCATTTATGATTTTAAAATATAAACATCCTTGATGGATCCCAAGATTAGCAATAAATAGAATGCAGAAGAAAAGAGCATTTGAACACATATGAATACATTTCCTCAGCACTGGTACTTTTATTAAAATCATTTTATTGGGGATTTGTACAACTCATCACAATCCATGCATCAATTGAATCAGGCATGTTTGTATATATGTTTCTTTTCTAGACAGTTACTTTCTATTCAACCCTTGGTATCAGCTCCTCTCTCTCCCCCTTCCCTCCCCTCCCCACTCTCCTAACCCCTTGATAGATTGTACATTGTTATTATTTTCATCTCTCACGTCAATCGCTGTCTCCCTTCCCTCATGTTTTCTGTTGTTCTTCCCCCTGGAGAAGGGTGTATGGTTATATGTCGATCATTGCGATCAGTTCCCCCTTTTTCCCTTCCTCTCCCCCTCTTACCCCTAGCCTTCTGGTATCACTATTCCCACTGCTGTTCCTGGATTCTGTGTGTCGTGAGCTCCCATCTCTTATCCATACCTGTGTACATGTTCCGGTCTAGTCTGAATTGAGAAGCAGCACTGGGGTCACGGTAGTGGGGAGTGAAGAAGCCTCAAGGAACCAGAGGAATATAGTGTGTTTCATCGATGCTTTAGTGCACCTTGATGACTCATCCCTTCCCTGTGGCCCCTCTGTGGGGAGATTGTTCCATTGTCTAAAGATGGGCTTTGAATCTCTGCTCCAGACCCCCTTGTTCTGAACAATATGTTTTTGCTTGTTATGTGTCGGTTGATGCCTATTACGCAGTCCCTATGACTCCTCATGATCACACTGGTGGTGTGCTTCTTCCATGTGGACTTGTTGCTTCACTGCTGAATGGTGGTTTCAGTAACTTCAAGTCTTTAAGACCCCAGATGCTATATATTTTAATAGCCGGGCACCATCCGCCCTGTTCACCACATTTGCTTATGTACCCGTTTTGTCTTCAGGGATTGTGTCAGAAGGGTGAACATCTCAGACTGCCGATTGGTTAGAACAAAGTGTTCTTGTATTGAGGGAGGGTATGACCAGAGGCCCGAAGTCCATCCCCTACCTCAATGTATTGATGTATAAATATATGTACATGGGCTGATACCTCTGTTTTTGTGAATTAATGTGTTTGTATGTACACCTCTATATTTATACCTATCTCCATTGCTTTGTTTCCTTTTACCTTCCGCCTGCCCCACTGTCACTATCCCCTTATTTACTCCTGTTGGTACCTCCTCTTAGTTTACTGTTGCTCCAACACCCACCCCCCTCAGATCCCTATCTCCTCCTTGTTGTTGACACCAACACCCCAGTTGTTCCCCTCTCCATGGTGCAGCCTGCTAGCACTGGTACTCTTTAATAAGTGGACATCACCCGGGATCAAATCTACCTACTAACTATTGCTTATGACCATTACTTATTTCCTGAATTCTGTGATCCGGCAAGAACCATAAATTGAAACTAGCAATTAAAATTAATACAGAGTATCTTAAAGAGATCCCCCAAATACTGACACTTCAAAGGAAATATAAAAGAGAGAAAACAGACAAAATTTTCAAGAAGTTAGACTCACTGCTTTTTTTGTTATACAAACATTGCGTAACAAGCCTATCTTTGCTCAGAGCACCAGCCTCCACAATTGAACGAGTCCACGGGGGTCGCTGTGTAATTGAGGGGTAATATGAAAGAAACATTAGACAAGATAAAGCATACTGGTGCTCACCTCTGGGACCTCCATGACCTCAGGAGCCAGGTCCGTGCAGAGAGAGGATATATTTCTGAGCAGGGCTTATATACACTCTAGGGACATGCAAGCCCCCTTAATTACAGGTAACCACATGCATAACAGGAAGGGGTTGTGTAAGAGGCATGCCTGTGGACGCGTAACAAGATAGACAGGCTCTAGAATCAAGATGACAGCCTAACCTTGATCTTCCCAAAGTTGACTCGACCTTGGGTGTCTTTCCTTCAGGGGAATAATCCTTATCAGAAGGAGTGGGTTCTACTTAGCATGGGACAGACTATAGTGTCTGATTCTCTAGATGCCTGATAACCTTCAAGCAGTTGATCTCCACGTGTGTAGTCAGTGACTATGTGTTGGCAAACAGCACCATAGGGTTGGCATATATTATGGGGGAGCAACCTGGGGGATAACTTTTCTGTTTCCCACAAAGCCCCAAAGCAAGAAGTTTATCCTTCGACATTTTGTTTCCAGAATTTGGCCTCTGGAATAAAACAAATCGCTGCGTTCCTTGGCTTCCCTGTAACAGGGGAGCAGGTTGAAACTATCGCAGCCCAGAGCACCTTCCAAGCAATTCGAGCCAAGTCCCAGGAAACACACGGCGCGGTTGGCCCATTCCTGTTCCGCAAAGGTAACGTTGAATTCGTTTCTGGGGTGCTGAGTCAGAGAATGAATTTGTCAGTGTGTACTAGACAATCCAGATAATACTGGGTTAAACTAGACAGGGCTTTATTTTCCTGAACCCGCAAGAGAAGTCTGAAGTTCAGAGCCGAGACACAGCTTCACAGTATCATTTTGAGATTACATCTATCTTTCTACTTGTCACCTTCTGGTGATATAGCAGCTGGAGCTCCACCGTGACTTTCAAAATCCAGGTGTGTAAAAGGGGAACAGACAAAGAGCAGAATCCTAGACGAGCCCCTTTCAAGCTGTGCGGAACGGCTCATCCATCCTCTTTTGCAGGGATGGCTGGGAAATGTGATTCTGTTTTTTTGTTTTTCAAAGTTTGCCAGGTCACCCCACAGTTCCTATTAGAAATGTGTTAATATGGGTCCACGAAGGAAATGACTGTTAGATAGGGCAACCAGTTGTCTCGGACACAGGTGAGTTTTGTTATTTAGTAAGGCATTTTACATTCTTACAGAGACTTAGACTAATGTAGGTTAGCAACTGCTGATTTTCTGTAGTTTATGTATCTCATAAAGGCATAAAGGTATAGCGGTATCACAACAATAACAACAGCTATCATTTATCAGGGATAGAACATGTTCTTATTAAAAGAACATTTCCTTGGTTATAACAAAGAGGGTATTATGCTTTATTTTTCAAATCAAGAAGAAATCCTCAACTAGCTGTCTGGGTCTACTTTTTGTCTGTGTGTTACAGGAGAAGTTGGTGATTGGAAAAATCTGTTCCATGAAGCTCAGAACCAGGAAATGGATGAAAAATTCAAAGAGTGCTTGGTAGGCACCTCCCTAGGAGCCAGATTAAAGTATGAATCATATTGTCAGGCCTGAGTCTGGGCACAGCCGGAGGCCCAGGATTTTCTTATCCTTCAAAATAACTCAATCAGAATGATTAACTACTCAATAACATTATTAAGTAATGATAATAGAATAAATAACATTTCATCTTAGCAACACTTATATAATAAAATCTGATTTTTAAATAAACATTTTTATTGGGACATAATCTAAATATACAATTCAATAGTTCAGTAGTATCCAGAAGTTGTAAAATCATTACCACAATTATAGAATATGTTCTTGTTTCTTGTACTCCTTGTTATTAACTCCCTATTTCCCCCCCAACTTCCCCTGTACACCCACAGGGAACCACTAATCCAGTTATGGTCTTTATAGTTTCATCCATCCTGGATTTCATATACTGAAAAACATACAAAGCCACAAAACAAGAGTAAAAAGAGCCAACAACAGTAACAAAATAAAATAGAGCAAAAAACCCCAATTGCAAAGAAGACAGAAAATATGAAAAACCAGAAACTTTAAAATGGGCCGAAGGGGAGAGCAAGTGATAAGGTCTTAGATTTTTAACCTAGTTTTATCATAATTCATTTTCCAATGAGTTTTGGGCTCACACTTAATTCTAGCCAAAATATAAGAACAATTCATTTTATGACATGGCTATCCTTGATATGTGCACTCATGAAGCGATCATTAGGTGGGGTCCTCTAGAGAAACAAAACCAGGACACTTATGATTTTATATATGTATATTTATGATGAGATAGATAGATACATCAATATACACTAGATAGGTTTATAACAAGTGCGAAGTAATATAACAACTAATTAGTCCACACAACAATACAGAGGCCTCAGTTCAACTCACTTTTGTGGAACAGTTAATATACTGAAAGTCCATCAATTCATGCTGACTGCTGGTCCAAGGTCAAGGAAGCAAACAGCAGAATCTGCCCTCAGTCAAGACAAGCAGAGTCAGCCCGCAGGCAGCAGAAGGCAAGATGGGAAGCAACACTCAGTAGCACCAGCACTTATCAAAGCAGGCCCCATGGAGTCTCAAACTCTAGCAGATGCACAGGTTGACTTGGCCCACAGGTAGTGCAGCACACAGTTGAGGCAAGAGACTAGCTCAAGCAGTGGCATACTGGGCTGATCACCAGGGACAAAGAGAGATGGAGGCTGGCCTTAGAAAGCATTTATCTCAGTTGCCCTCCAATCCAGCTGTGACCTGATTAAACTCCATCACATGTTCCTACAGAAACCTAGTTGGCACAATAAACCTAACCATCACAGATAGAATGGTGACTTAGATAACCTTAAAAAAACCTCTCCTTAAAATGTCAAAAAAAAATGTTTTGTTTTTTTTTTAATGTCAAAAATTTTTAAAAGTTTGTTTGTTTTTAAATCCTCTAAATGAATAGGCCCAACTAGATAAGCAGATTCTTCACAGACCAAAACCAAATAGAAAATCGACCAGAGAAAAATCAGAGACAGGATTAGGTGCTGACTTGAAAGAATTAGAAGAACAAAGAATCAGTTGCTGACATTTGGAAGACTTACTGCTAACAAAGAGACTTGGAGTTGCTAATGTCTTCTTCCATTTCACTGATGCAGGAGAAGACAAATAGACGAAGGGAATAAAACAGTCTCCATATCAGCCACATATGTAGTGAACTTGAAATATGACAGGTGACATTGTATAACTTAGAAGATATTAAGCTCTTCAACCTTTGATACATAGACAGTTGGCTATGATAAGATATAATCAGATCCTTGTTTTTACATCAATCACAAAATTTAATTGTGTGTGTGTGTGGTTTTTTAAAAATAAATCATTTTATTGGGGCTCATACAACTCTTATCACAATCCATACATACATCAATCGAGTAAAGCACCCTTATATTTTTGTTGCCCTCATCATTCTCCAAATTCACCTTCCGCTTGGGTTCCTGGAATCAGCTCATTTTCCTTTTTTCCCTCCCCCTCCCTCCCCACTCCCCCCTCCCTCACGAACCCTTAATAACTTATAAATTATTATTCTATCCTATCTTACACTGCCCGGTGTCTCCCCTCACCCACTTTCCTGTTGCCCATCCCCCAGAGAGGAGGTTACATGTATATCCCCGAGATCCCTTTGTACACCCCTTCCCTCCTGGTGTTGCCACTCCCACCGCTGGTCCTGAGGGGTTCATCCGTCCTAGATTCCCTGTGTTTCCAGATCCCTACTGCACCGCTGTGCATCCTCGGTCTAACCAGGTCCACAAGGTAGAACTGGGATCGTGATAATTGGGGGGGAGGAAGCGTTCAAGAACTAGAGGAAGGTTTTGAGTTTCATTGTTGCTACACTGAACCCTGAGTGACTCATCTCCTCCCCACTACCCCTCTGCAAGGGATGTCTACAGATGGACATTGGGTCCCCATCACGTACCCCCCTCATTCACGATGATAAGTGATTAAAGCACTCGGCTATTGACTGAAAGGTTGGCAGTTTGAACTCACCCAGAAGCACATCGAAGAAAAGACCTACTTAGGTTCTTCCAAAAGATTGCAGCTTTGAAAACTCTGGGGGGCAGGTCCTCTCTGCTCACAAGTTGATTCTATGTGCAAGAATCAACTCCATGACAGTTGGTTGGCTAGGCCTTTGAAAAGAAACACAGATCTTTAAAAAGTAGACGCAAACGTATTTTCGGACCGTCACGTGGGACAGACAAGAAACAAAACGCACAAACTAAAAGGAAACACTTTCTAGATTTGCCTACATTGCATTTTTAAAAAAATAAGGTTTGCTTGTGCTTTCAGTGAAGGTTGATATAGCAGGTTAGGTCCCCATTCAATCATTTTTACTCAGATATTCAGTGCTACAGATTATCCTTTTCACAATGCAGGTGCTTTCTTCATTTAACTTTTTAGTGTGAATTGAGTGGAGGTTCCAGAGTAGACCATCAGTTTTACATTCAAGAATTCATACACGTTTTGTTTTTGTTACAGCGCAATCTCTACGATATAAGATCACTTGTCCTGCTTCCTCCCTGTGTTTCTGTGTCTATTCTTCCTTCCTAGCCCTTCTGAACTTGGGCCTTGGGTAAACGTTGCCCTTTTGATCTCACACGAGTAGTTATTTTAAGATGTGAGAACCTCACTTGTTCCCGTGATAGACCTGTCTGTGGTTTAGCGGAAATTTGAGCTGCATGGTTCCAGACCTGGAAGGCAACTACGCCGCAAATCTAGGAGGTTCTACCAGTCTCTATCAAATCAGTAAGCCTCGTTTATTATGATTTTGAGCTTTGTTCCATATTTTTGGCCAGGTTCTGATGTGATCCCTTTCCGAATAATTGCCTGTAGCCAGGCACCATCTAGGAGAATGTATGGTCCTAGATCGAACCTTGGAATGGTCCACTGGTTCGCTGAACTAATTGTATCCATGGGTCTTTGCTTTCTTCACCCTTCTTTCTCCCAGACAGGGAGAGACCAGAGTGGCATCGCAGGTGACCTTCCGTGGCCACTAGTGAGTTTTTAATACATCAGCCATGACTCACCAAAGAAAGAACTAGAACATTATCTTTGTGGATGGACTATGTTATGCTAATTGTCCATGGTTTCCTCCAGGACTGTAGCCTTGAGTCCAAAGGCCCTGTGACCCATTTCCTTGAGGCTTTTGGTTGTATCTAAGAGCTTTTCATTACTCCCCCCCCCCCACCCCCTGCCTGTATGCTCCACCATATGCCTGGATATATCTGCAGCAAAGGTAAATACCTTATTTCATGTATTTAACTTATTTCAAAGTTATATGTATTCATGGGTATAAACATACAAACTCACTGCCATAGAGTCAGTTTCAACTCATAACAACCTTGTAGGACAGAGTAGAACTGCTCCTGTGAATTTCTCATGTTAAAACCTTATAAGGGAGTAGAAAGTCCCGTCTTTGCCCCTTAGAATGGCTGGTGGTGTTGAACAGCTGACCTTGTGGTTTTGCAGCTCAAAGTGTAACCACTACGACACCAGGGCTTCTTTTATACTCCCACAGGACATTACCATTTAACACAGTGGTTCTCAACCTTCCTAACACCAAGACCCTTTAATAAATCATGTTGTGGTGACCCCCAACCATCAAATTATTTTCATTGCTACTTCATCACTGTAATTTTGCTACTGTCATGAATCAGGCAACCCCTGTGGAAGAGTCATCTGACCCCCAAAGGGATCAACCCACAGGTTGAGAACCACTGATTTAACACTTTGGTAAAAAATGAACCATTTCAAAAGTGAAAATAAATGAGATGGGTGACATGATATAACATAGACTGGAAGAAGATACTAAACAAAAACTTACATCTATACTACCAAAAAAATAAGAATAATAAATAATTTAAATTATTATCACTAATAATTACAAATAATTATATACAGTATAAGAATAATTATAAATCAATCATTATACAAGAAAGGAAACAATTGAAAAATAAGCTAAAGGATATAGATAGAAAATTTATAAAAGGGAAAAATCAGATGGCCAATAAATATGTCATGAGGAAGATGTATAATTGGGAAATATATAGATGAAAAGAAAGTGAGAGGCATCTGGAAATGAAAGATGAGCTGCTATGGGGATTATCCTTTCACCACAACAATTAGAAAACTGGACAAAATCTCTGCAGCAGCGGTCTTCAAACTCTGGAAACAGAGAATGATGTACTGAGCGAAGTAAACAGAGGAGGTGAGCCCTGAAACGCCCCAATTTATTTCCTTAGAACGTCTTTCCCTGGTGTGTCTGCGACTATTTTTGTCTTTTATAAAATTATTAGGAACCCTGTTGGTAACTGTTTACAAGTTGAGTTGTGATCCTAGTGCCAGCAGTTCGAAACCACCAGCAGCTGCTTCCGGAGAAAGACTTGGGGGGGGGGGGGGTTACTATGAGTCAGCATTGACTCATTGCCTGGATGGCAGTGAGTTTGGTTTGGTTTTAGATAAAAATATTAGGTATAAGATCCACCCTACACTGTTGTGACCTTATTAACATAACAAAAGAAAAGCCAAACAGGATGGATCACATTCACATTTACAATTAGGACTTCAAAACATAGTATTTTAGAAGTAGAGAATTCCATCCATAACTGTCACAGAGTGAAAATGCTGAAAAGAAAGTTAAATATATGAATCTGGAATTTAGCAGAATGACCTTGGCTATAAATTTGCAAGTTCTCAGCATGGAAATAATATGCGCATTCCGTGTTTATTAGTTTACTGTATTGTGGTGGCTCCTGTGTGGATCTAATGCTGGCAACTATACCGCCGGTATTTCAAATACCATCGGGGTTATTCACGGTGGACAGTTTCCAGATCAAGTCAGACTAGGGAGAAAGGCAGGAATCCTGGTGGCATAGTGGTTAAGTGTTGGACTGCTAACCACAAGGTCAACAGTTCAAAACCATCAGCTGCTCCTCAGGAGGAAGATGAGGCTTTCCACTCCTATAAAGAGTTACACTCTTGGAAACCCACAAGAACAGTTCTACCCTCTCCTGTAGGCTATGAATTGGAATTGCCTTGATAGCAGTGAGTTTTGGGCGGGGGAGGGGGGACATTAAGGGAGAAAGATCTGTGTATCTACTTCTGAAAATTAGCCAAGGAACGTCTTTGGATCACAATAAAATATTGTTAGGCCAAGCAATCATATGGATGAGAATGAGGGGGAGGGGCAGGGCGGGCAGTGTGGAGACACAAAGCCCACCTGTAGACAATTGGACATCCCTCACAGAAGGGTCACAAGGAAGGGATGAGCCAGCCAGGGTGCAGTATAGCACCAATGAAACAAAACACTCCTCTAATTCTTCCCCCCACTATCATGACCCCAGTTCTACCTTACAAATCTGGTTAGACCAGAGCATGTACACTGGTACAGATACAGCTCTGGACACAGGGAATCCAGGATAGATAAACCCCCCAGGAACAATACTGGGAGTAGTGATACCAGGAGGGTAGGGAGAAGGTGGGAGAAAGGGGGAATTGATCACAATGAATGAAGTATAACACCCCCGCCCCCCACACACCCAGGGTGATGAACAACAGAAACATGGGTGATGGGAGACAGCAGATGGTGTAAGATATGAAAGTAATCATTTATAATTTATCAAGGGTTCATGAGGTGGGAAGGGGGGAGAGGGAAGGAAAAAGTGAGCTAATTCCAAGGGCTCAAGTAAAAAGGAAATGTTCTGAAGAGGATGATGGCAATATACGTGCTAATGTGCTTGACACAATGGATGTATGGATTGTTATAAGAGCTGTAAGAACCCCCCAATAAAATGATAGGGGAAAAGGAAAAATTTTATAGATAGATGTAGATATTCAAGTGTGGTGCTGACATATGAGCCCCTAGGTTGAAGGCATTCAACACACTATGGTTGCCATGATGGACACAGATACCGATGGTCAAGACGACACTGGCCCTGAGAACCTTTCCTTCTGTTGTCCACGGGTGTCTATGAGTCAGAGTCAACTGGACAGCACAACCAACCACCGCCACCACAGACAGGATTTAAATCCTCAAAACTGGGTGAAAGCAACAAAGAGATTTAACCAAAGAAAAGGAGCCCAAAGGTTGAGTCACGGAGCCTTGAGCAGTCAGAGGGCGGGCGGGAGAAGAGCCAGCAAAGATGACTGAGAGGTAGCAGCCCGTAGGAGACGTGATGTGATGGAAGCCACATGGAGACAGTGAGAAGGAAGGGTGATCAGACATTGCTGATGGGCACCAGGGATGTGCCCAAGAAACAGCAGGGGGAGGCGTTTGAAATGTTCGTTAGGTTCACCTCTACAGTTTCCCCCCCATGTTTGAAATATTTTGTCATTTAAATGTCAATAAATGGAGAGAAGACCCGAAATTTTTAAGGCAATCACCACCATCCCCAAGGTTAAAGCAATTTTTAAAATGTTATGAGTTAGGTGGGCTTTGCCTCTGCCATTAAAATGAGATTCACATCCTGATCTGCATCCTGTTGTGGTGAGATTATTTAAAGTCGAATTAAAGAAAGTCATACCTGGAAGAAACTTTGTCAGCATCTCATCCACTCCTCCCATTATAAAAATGAGAATCGTAAGAACAGGAAATGTGTTCATCCTTCCACCTTCCATCAGATGGGGGATCCTTGGCCCCTGGAAAATCCCCGAACACATCCTTGGAAATGGGCAAACATAAATGAACTGAGAATTTGATAAGTTAACGGTCTTACTTCGGGTCCACCCACCATATCAATATAAATAAACCGATAATGATTTCCTAACCATGTACATGTGTGGACTGAAGGAAGATAAACAAGACCTTAGAAGTGAGCGAAGCAAATAAATTCATCGGCAGTATTTGAAAGCAAAGAGCCAGGAGAGACACGGTACCAAATAATGCTGACCCTCAGCAATCTCCCAACACAGGAACAGCAGGGATGGATTTTCATCTGCTACACTATAAGGGAATTGTATTTAACACACACACAAGATTCGTGTGTCTGCATCTGCTTAGTTGGTTTACCCCTGTGCATTTTGTGGTTCACCCCTGTGCATTTTGTGAGATGGATGAGCAAACCTGTGGATGGACGGTGGGTCACTAGCCATACTGATCATCTAGCAAGGCCATCTTGGACAGTTAACAAAGATGCTTCTGTTCACTTGCTCTGTCGCTTGAGACTGGAGGGATCTCGGAAGTACTCCTGCTAAATCATATCAGAATGAATCCAAAAGAACACTGTCAGCAAGAAGAGTGACTGAGTGTGCTTTTTCATTCCATATCTGGGGAAAATGGGCTAGTCGAAGTAATCACATTATCTGTCCAGGCAACTCTCAAGTTGTTTGTTTTGATTTTTTAGGAAGTCCAGGTGCAGAAATAACTCACTGGAGAGAGAGCGGTTTCTTTCTATTTCCTGAAAAACGCTATGTTCTTCTATTGAATCATTCGCTTGTCGTACTAGTCTTACTGGATAAGAGAAAGAACCAAATAAATAAATTAAATGTTTTAAAATTTAATTTAAAAAAAAGAGAAAGAACCTTCCTGGATATTCTCCCCGACCGTCACACTATCTCTATCCACCTACTTGTCTGTCTGTCTGTCTACACAGTGTCCAAATGATCTTCCTTTAGAAATTGCTCCCCTTCCCGTAGAAGTTCATTTCTTTTTTTTTTTTTAACAATTTATTGGGGCTCATACAATTCTTATCACAATTCATACATATACATACATCAATTGTATAAAGCACATCTGTACAGTCTTTGCCCTAATCATTTTTTTTCCTCCTCTTTTCTTTTTTCACATTTTATTAGGGACTCATACAACTCTTATCACCATCCATACATATACATACATCAATTGTATAAAGCACATCCATACATTCCCTGCCCCAATCATTCTCAAGGCATTTGCTCTCCACTTAAGCCCCTTGCATCAGGTCCTCTTTTTTTTTTCCCCTCCCTCCCCTTTCTCCCCTCCCTCATGTGCCCTTGGTAATTTATACATCGTTATTTTGTCATATCTTGCCCTATCCGGAGTCTCCCTTCCCCCCTTCTCTGCTGTCCCTCTCCCAGGGAAGAGGTCACATGTGGATCCTTGTAATCAGTTCCCCCTTTCCAACCCACTCACCCTCCACTCTCCCAGCATCGTCCCTCACACCCTTGGTCCTGAAGGTATCATCCACCCTGGATTCCCTGTACCTCCAGCCCTCATATGTACCAGTGTACAGCCTCTGTCCTATCCAGCCCTGCAAGGTAGAATTCGGATCATGGTAGTTAGGGGGAGGAAGCATCCAGGATCTGGGGGAAAGCTGTGTTCTTCATCGGTACTACCTTACACCCTAATTAACCCATCTCCTCTCCTAAACCCCTCTATGAGGGGATCTCCATTGGCCGACACTTGGGTCTTGGGTCTTCACTCTGCACTTCCCCCTTCATTTAATATGGTATATATATATATATATATACATATATATACATATATATACATATATACATATACATATATACACATACAAACACACACATATCTTTTTTTTTTTTGCATGATGCCTTATACCTGGTCCCTTGGCACCTCGTGATCGCACTGGCCGGTGTGCTTCTTCCATGTGGGCTTATTTGCTTCTGAGCTAGATGGCCGCTTGTTCACCTTCAAGCCTTTAAGACCCCAGACACTATCTCTTTTGATAGCAGGGCACCATCAGCTTTCTTCACCACGTTTGCTTATGCACCCATTTGTCTTCAGCGATCCTATCATGGAGGTGTACAGCCAATGATATGATTTTTTGTTCTTTGATGCCTGGTAACTGATCCCTTTGGGACCACTCGATCACACAGGCTGGTGTGTTCTTCCATGTGGACTTTGTTGCTTCTGAGCTAGATGGCCGCTTGTTTATCTTCAAGCCTTTAAGACCCCAGTCACTATCTCTTTTGATAGCCGGGCACCATCAGCTTTCTTCACCACATTTACTTGTTCACCCACTTTGACTCCAGCAGTTGTGTCGGGAGAGTGAGCATCATAGAGTTCCAATTTAATAAAAGAAGGTATTCATGCATTGAGGGAGTGTTTGAGTAGAGGCCCAAGGGCCTTCCACCACCTTAATACTTGACCTATAAATATAGACACATAGATCTATTTCCCCATCCTCCTATATATATTTGCGTGTACATGTCTTTGTCTAGACCTCCATAAATGCCCTTTGACTCCTAGCTCTTTCCTCCATCTCCCTTGACTTTCCTCCTGCCCTACTACCATGCTTCGTCGCCACCTGGGCTAGAGTATACCTCTTCTCTAAGCAACCTTACCCTTGATCATTTCCCACCAGGCCTCCCACTGCCCCCTCTCTACCATTTGGGGTCTCATGTTTTTCCCTTGTCCCTGGGTTTGTTAACACCACTTCCTTACCCCCCCACCCCACCCCCAAAGTTCATTTCTTATAAACAAACATATGGAGTCATTTTTGTGCTTTGTATTTCCAGCAAAATGATGCACACAGTAAATAAATATTTGTGGAATGCATTAATAAATGAAGAGATTATCCCCCCCCCAAGGGTCTTTTAGTATATCAGAGCAGTTAAAATGGTTTTGAGGTCATCAACAGAAATCGAGCCCAAATTGGGGTACGGGGGGAAACAGGAGGAGGGACGCTTTAAATGAACAGTCCGAGGTGGGTGTAGCTTCAGGCGTCGCTCTATCCAGGGCTCAATAAGGAAGTGGTTCTTAATACTCCCTTCCCAAATCTAATCCCTCCGTGCAGCCTCCTTTTGCAGGGGGTTTCTCAGATGTCTTACTTTGTGTTCAGGACAGGAAACCAGGCCGTCCCTAGGTGAGCAAATGATTTGCCTTTGGCTGCCAACCCACCCAGTGGTACCTTAGAAGAAATAGCCTGTAGATCTTTCGCTAAGATGCCAGCTAAACAGCACCGAGAGAGCCCTCCGCCCCTGTAACACTTGGTGTCACCACGAATCTGAATGCACTCACTGGGGGCTTCCAACAGCAACCTAGGAAACAAAAACACACCTGAGGGATGTCAAACAGATTTAGTAGGAAATTCCTGGGGGAAACAAAACAAAGCTCACTCCCATGAATCAATTCTGACTCATAGCCACCCTCGGGGCAATGTAGAACTGCCCCTGCGAGTTTCTGAGGCTGGGCCTAGTTACAGAAGGAGAAAGCCTCATCTTTCTCCCTCGGACTGGCGGGTGGTTTCAAACTGCTGACCTTGCCGTTAGCAGCCTAACTCATAACCACTACACCATCAGGAGTCCCCTCATCGGAAATTAGTACTTCTGTAATCGTTGGACTGGAGGAATAGAAACCAGAAGGCTCCCGCGATAGCTGCCACTACGACCTCCATGGATGTCCCGTGTCCGTGGCAATTGACTAAGGGGCTGGATTTGAGTCCCTGCAAATGTCCCTGGGCATGACAGTTTGCTTGTCAGCTTGCGCTGTCAGAAGATGGCCTTCTCCTCTCTTCTGTCTTCCAAATCTTCTGCCACTGCTCGTCGTTGGCAAATTACATGCAGACCATTAACCCCACAAAATGATAGAAAATATAGTTTTATATATTATAATCTAGATGATGAGGAGCTACAGAGGAAATGAGAAAGGAAACTAGATAAGTGTTAACAATATCTAGCATAGCCCACTCCAACCAATAATCTTTCAAGCAAGCAACAACGATATGCTCCCCTCTTAGTTTGCCCTCCCAAATGAAATCAAGGCTCCCCTCTCCCCATAAAGCTACATGCTTTTTGCCATGTGATACTCCTTTTCTATTTCAATAGAAAGCCTACCAGAAGACACTCTATCTTAAAAGTTATTTTTATAAAATTACCCACAACCAACAAATCTTCATAAAAGAAATGGGACAAATAATAACAAATTCATTAGTACACACATCAAGGAAACAAACATGCATAACTTCTATAGTCCTTTGTTCTACAAATGATTCTGAGCCCATAGTTGATGTCTACAGCTTCTCTCTGCTATGTTCCTCTTGCCCTCGGAAAGCTAGCCAGCTAGTGGAGTGATAAAATCCTTCAATGCTGAAGGACCTGAGACCTTCCTTAACAATCCAATCTGTGTTGGACAGCTGAAGACTTGAATTGACATTGATGATGAATGTGGAATTACTAGGAGAAACCCCAAGCGTCCCTCTCAGTCTCAGGCTCTTCCCTGATTCCATTGCATACTTGGGAAAACGATATTCCCTTGTTGGTGAGGCTAGCGTTAGTTGACAACCAACCCATACATACTCTGTGTACAGTACGGAACGACTGCCCAGTCCGGTGTGATCACTACTGTTAAGTTTGAGCCCTTTGTTACAGCCCCGGTGTCAATCCATTTCCTTAAGGCTCTTCCTCTTGTTCTCCACCCCTCTACTTTACCAAGCATGATGCCCTTTTCCAGGAATGAGTCTCTCCGGTTAACATGGCCAAAGCATGGGAGATGAAGTCTCCATACATATTTGTTTGTTCTTCTGACAGTCCATGGTTCTTTGACAGCACCATGATGATCCATTCTTATGTGGTCTTCTTTATTCATTGTCCAACTTTCACATCCAGATGAAGTAACTCAAGAATATCATGGCTTGGATTAGGTTCACCTTCACCCTCAAGGCAACCTCCTTGCTCATCACTAAAGGTGTCTTGTGCCCCAAATTTCCCATTATTTGATTTCCTGACTGCTGCTTCCACGAGCATTAACTGTGGATCCAAGTAAAATGACGAGTCTTTTCTCCATGGATAATGCCTTTTTTTCCCAGTTGTGAGTTTTGTTTTCTTTGCATTGAGTTGTGATCCATATCGAAGGCTGCGATCTTTGATTCTCGTCAACAAGTGCTTCAAGTTCACCTGGCAAAGCAAGGTTGTGTTATTTGCATGTGGAAGGCCATTGTTATTAAAATTTCCTGAGTGAGTCCAGTTTCTTGGATTATTTGCTCAGTATACTGACTGGAGAAGGACATCATGTTTGATGAAGTACAGGGGCAGTGACAAAGAATCCCTCGACAAGAGGGATTGACACAGTGCCTGCAACGATGGGCTAACACCAGAGCAATTGTGAGGATGGCTGGGGGCCAGCTGGTGGTTTGTACAAATGGTCGCTTGTTGGAACTGGCTAGTGTGTCTTTGAGCAGAATCCGCTACTCCTGCTCATAACGACCCTAGATGACAGAACAGACCTGTCCCCTTGGGGTTTCTTGGCTGCAGTCTTTCTGGGAGTAGTTTGCCAGGTCTCCTGTCCCTGAATTTGGGGTGGCAATCTAGAGTCCACCATGTGGTATACCCCTTTTTCCGTCGTCCAGAGATGCCATCTACGTAGGGTTCCCAACTCTGCAGATCTTTAATCAGACGGCCTCCTCTTTCGTCCGGGATTGCCCGGTGGGTGGGTTTGAACCCCCGACTTTGCCGTGAGAACCCTAACGGGCTCGCGGGACCTTCCCCGGATCACGAAGCTCGGCTCAGCGAGCGCTTGGCCAGCCGCCGGCGACTAGGGGCCTTGGGCTTCCTGCCCGCACCGGGCGGCCGGCGGGGTGGAGGCGCCCATTTCCCCACCCCAGGACCGACGCGGGCATGTGCGGGCAGGGAGGCCGGGCGGCCCGCGCAGAAGGCGGAGTCCGAGGGGAAAACGAAACCGAGAGGCAGCGGCGCCGACCCGGCAGCGGGCCGGCTCACAGCGGCGGCGGCGGCGGGTGAGTGAGCTGGTCCGGCCGGTGGCGGGCAGGCTGGGCCGGGGCAGCGGCCGGGGGCGCGCCCATCCTGCGTGCCCGGACCAGCGCAGACCCAGACCCGGGGTCCCCGAAGCGCGGGGGCGCCTGGCGGAGGCAGCCGGGCTGGGACGGGCAGGCGATCTATGCGTTTGTCAACGCGGGGTGCAGGGGGGTTGAGAGACGGCCCCGCGCGCGCTTTACCTGGTGGAGGGGGCGGGGGGGAATTGGGAGATTGGCCCCCGCCCTCGGGAGCTTCGCTAAGTCTGCAGCGGACCGTATGGGGAGCTGCAAACTCTTTTCTTCGCGGGCAGCATTTTTGTCCCAGTAAGTGACGCTGGGCTGGGGGAGGGGGCGGGGAGAGGCGGCGTGGCCCGTGGACGGGACGGACAGACGGATGAGAAAGAGAAGGAGGTCCGAATTGCCCACGGATGAGTGAATAATCCACGGGGGGGTGTGGAAATCTCGGTGGGCCCCCGCTTCTCAGCACCACGACCACTCACACCTGCTCAGTTCTCCGCACCAGCTTCCCCGGGATCCGATGTGCAGACCTTGTCAGGGCCTGCCAACACGGTCCCCGGCTCGGTCCGCGCAGCCTTCTAGCTCTCACCGCTGCCTGGGAGTCTGGCCGCTGGGCTTCTTCTTCTTCCGGAAAAGCTCAGCCTCTTCCCCGCCCCCATGCCAGCCTGGGCCACCCACTCGGCCCTCCAGCCAAGGCTCCAGTGCCCAGCCTTATCAGAGCGGCCTTCTGGGCACACCTGCCCTTCCTCTTCCCCGAGCCCCCTGCCCCTTTTATTCTCACTTGCTCTCCCCGGACCCCTTATTCTGCCTGTTTCCCTTACCCTGCTTCATTTGGCGCTGAACCCGCTGCGACACTCATTTTAAAGGTGTTGTCTGTGCCTCGGGGTCGTAGGTGTTTCGTTCACTGTCATAATCTTAGTGCCTAATAGAAAATAGATGGTCTCTAAGTATTTCTTAAATGAATGGAACGTTATCAATGCTCTTTTGGATGTCACCATGAGACACCTGATTCTTGTCTTTAGTACCATGTACCCTCTGCTGCCACTGAGCCTTGGGTAAATCATTGTCTTGCTCTTGAACTTAATTATTTGAACCTGAAGACCCAAAGCACTCTCAGCCTGTAGGGGGCTCAGCCTGTTAGGGTTTCGGTCTGCTGGCAGAGATGGTAGGCGCCGAGAACTTCGGGACGTGAGGAAGAGGGACGAGCAAAATGGCAATGCCCAGCCACTGTCCGACCTCCTCTGGCTACCCCTGGGGAGAGGAGAACTCACCTGGACAGTTGCCAAAGCGCGATGCCTGCGAGGCGGCGAAACCAGACGGGCCTCCGCCATCCAATCTCCTTTACCGGTCTCACACCAACTGCCCATCCGTGGCATCCTACTTCTCTGCTGGGTTTGATAATCGATGGCAATGGCCACACAGAAGTCACCGGCAATACTCATGAATGGGGGTGGGGGTGGGGCCGCGGTTGTTATTAGGGAAATAGAAAGGTGACCCACAAGTCAAGTTCAGAAAAGATTAAGGATATGTCCCTTGTCCACAGGGCTTCTTCTCAATGCTGGGAGGCACAGTCCTCAGCCTCTCAGCTCCTTGGTCCCTTGACCTCTGCCCTGCTGGGACACTTGTTACAAAGTCCCTTATCTGAAAGGACACCCCACTCTGCAAGCCAGCCTCCTGCCAGAAGGTACTGTGCTTCCCTCTTTCTGTGGCCTGCCTCACAATCTCGGAGAGACGCCCCTGCTCTGTCGGATGGTCTCAAGTGCTGCCGCCTCCGGTGCCTTTGCCACTTCGCCACTTCAACCAGGGGTCTCACAGTCACTCCACTGTGGCTCTTCTTCCTCGGCCGTGGCATTCATTTTCCTGATGCTTTTATATCCGGTGGAACTGGTCAACCTCCCAGTTAGAGTATTTCAATGCTCCCACCCTGAGGAAAGAGGAAGGTGGAAGGAGTCCTAGGCAAGTGTGATGTCCTAGAAGTCCAAACCAAGGAAGGAGAAGAAGAAAAGAAAGAGCCACGGAGCCGGGCACTGGTTATTGGTCAAGCAAACTCATTGCTACTGATTCGACGCAGACTCATAGTAGGGGAGGAGAAAGCTCCATCTTCCTCCTGAGGAGATGCTGGTTGTTTTGAACTGCCGATCTTTTGGAGAGCAGCCCGGCTTGTAACCACTATGACACCATACTGAGAATTGACCCCTGGAGGTAGTGATGGCGAGGCCACTGGTCACCTTGACAAGAGTAGTTATGCTGTCTTGTAGAATCTGCTTAATTAATAGTTTTTAGAAATCACAATGACTGTGGAGGAGAGGGAATTGAAGTGGCTGTGAAAATCTGGCGCTCAGGTTCTTGCAGGAGCGCAGGAGTGCGATGGTGATGGCTTGAACCAGGAGGGGAACAGTAGGCATCATTGGGAAGTAGAACAAGTTGGAAGTGGCAGGATTTGGTTATGGAGTAGAAGTCGGACGAGGAGACATCAGTTATGCTGGGTGTTGTGGCAGGTTTCTCCAGAGAAACACCCAAATAGAAGGATACGCGATACATAGGATTTATTTTAAAGTATTGGCACACAACATTGGGGAGCCTGGAAGGTCTGAAACTAGCTGGCTGGAAACACAGGCAAGAATTGGTGTTCCAGTCATGAGTCCCAAATCGCTAGGACAAATCAGCAGACTGGAAATTCGGGCAGGACTTGTATGTTCCACTCTCCAGAGCAGATTCCTTCTTCTCTGGGAAACCTAAGTTGCTGTTCTTAAGGCCTTCCATTGATTGGCTAAGGCCCATCACATGAAATTACCTCCTTTATAAAGTCAACTGATGGCGGATGTGAAGTCCATTTACAAAATACTTTTACGGCAACATCTAGACTAGTGTTTAACTCAACAACTGGGCACAATAGCCTCGTTAGGTTTATCCATACAATTAGCCATCACCAATGCCTCCCAGATGTGTGCCTTTCAGACATGGATGGGTGTTCGGAGCCATAGAGTCAGTTCAGACCCATAGTGACACTATGCACAGCGTGATAAAGAAACACTGCCGAGTCCCACGCCATCCTCCCAATTGTTCCTGTGCTTGAGCCCCTTCTTGCAGTCACAGTGTCAGTCTATCTCATCGAGGGCCTGCCTCTTTCTCGCTGTCCCTCTACTTTACCCGGCATGCAGTCCTGCTCCAGGGACTTGTTTCTCTTGACATGTCCAAAGTGTGTAAGACCACGTCTCGCCATCCTGGCTTCTAAGGCACACTCTGGCTGTACTTCTTTCAAGGCACATTTGGATAGTTAGTGGAACCATTTTCTAGTAAAGGAAATTCTGAACCGCTTGGAAGGAGATCACACATGAAGTTTTGGGCGTGTCTACTGTAAAGTGTGTTCAATATTGGTGAATCAGGTGGGGATATTGGAGAGAGGGATCAGAAACCCAGGGAAAGGGCCAGATTGCCTATGTAGTTTTAGGGTTAATGGCATGTGGGTGACCATTAAAATTGTGGCCCTGAAAGAAATCACCGTAAGGAGAATGTACAGAGTAAAGAGAATCGAGTCTTGGACTGAGTTATGGCATTTAGAAGCTAAGAAGACTACGTTCAAGAGGATTAGAAAAAAATGACCAGGAAAGACAGAAAACCAAAAGAGCCCTTCTAGACAAAATAAGGGGCCACCTCTCTTCTTGAAAAGATGAATCCTAGGCGAGGGGTGTTGGAAATAGGCCATAGAGGCCACTGGCGGTGTAACTCAGGAGCTGTTTAGAGAAAGTGATAGGTGCTCAGCCTTCCGAATGTCGCCACCCTTTCATGCAGTTCCTCATGTGGTGGTGACCCCCCCAACCAGAACATTATCTTCCTTGCTACTTCATAACTATGATTTTGCTACTGTTATGAATGGGCGCCCCATGTGAAAGGGTCATTCAACCCCCCCCAAAGGGGTCGCGACCCACAGGTTAAGAACCGCTGTGATAGGCCAAAAGCCAGTTAGAGAGGGCTGAGGAGTGATCTAACATCACTCGGTGGAGAAATTTGACTGCTACCTGTGAGAGCCAGAGAGCACTGGTGTTGAGAAGCAAGGTGGCGGTGGTGCTTCTCGCGAGGTTGCTTTGTTGCTATTGTTTGTTCCTTGGATTTTGTTTTCAAGTTGGGTGAAATGGGGGAGGTTTGCATGCTGATGGGCAGACCGTAGTAGATGGCAGTGCCTGAGTGGGGTGGGAAGGGGTGGGATCGGGGGTAGGGGGGGTCCACTGACTTTGAGCAGGAGAGGAAGCAGGAATCTGTAACAGGATAGAACGGGGAGAGGATGCGAGCAGATGCAGGCACGCTGGGCTCTAAGACACCAGGTGGCAACATTGACATTGTGGTCCCTTGGACCTGGTGGAGGAAGTTGTCCTTAGAGGGAGGCAGTTTCTATTTTGTTCGTGGGGGAGGAGCCCAGGTCATCATCAGCTGAGAGGCAAGTAGGAGTTGTTAAGAGGAGCACACTCCAAACTAAACTCTCTGCCATTGACTCAATTCCAACTCACAGTGACCCCATGTTGTTGTGGTTAGGTGTTATTCGGTCGGTTCCGACCCATAGTGACCACATCCAAACACTGCCAGGTCCTGCACCATCCTTACAATTGTCCTATGCCGGAACCCGTTGTTGCAGCCACTGTGTGTGAATCCATCTCCTTGAGGTCTTTCCTTTTTTTCTTTTTTTTTTTTTTTTGCTGCCCCTCCACTTTACCAAGCATGACACCTTTCTCTAGGGACTGGTCTCTCCTGACAATATGTCCAAAGTCTCTAAGAGGGCGTCTCACCAGCCTTGCCTCTAAGGAGCACTCTGGGAGGAGTTCTTTTTCAGAAAGATCAGATTGTCATTTGGGCAGCCCAGGATCCTTTCAATATCCTTAGCCAGCACCAGAATTCACATGCATCAATTCTTCTTCGGTCTTCCTTATCCGATATCCAACTTTCACATACATATCAGGCAGTGGAAAATACCATGGTTTGGGTCAGGTGCACCTCAGTCCTCAAAATAACATCCTTGCGTGTGAGCAGATGCAGGCACACTGTGCTCTGAGACATCAGGTGGCGACGTTCACATTGGGGTCCCTCGGGCCTGGTGAAGGAAGTTGTCCACACTCTAAAGAGGTCCTTGTGCAGCAGATTTACCCAGCGAAATGTGTCTCTCTACAGCTGCTTCTGTATCATTGATTGTGGATCCAAGCAAGGCAAATCCTTGCTAACTTCAACTGTTTTGCCATTTATCATGATGTTCCCTATTGGTCCAGTTGTGAGGATTTTGACCTTCGTAACAAGTGCTTCAAGTCCTCCTCATTTTCAGCAAGCAAGGTTGTAGCATCTGCTTATCGCAGGTT
Source organism: Tenrec ecaudatus (assembly GCF_050624435.1). NCBI lineage: Eukaryota > Metazoa > Chordata > Mammalia > Afrosoricida > Tenrecidae > Tenrec > Tenrec ecaudatus. The sequence continues at coordinate 28,730,449 of NC_134546.1, read as the reverse complement.
GTCAGTGAGCCTTCCCCCAATCCTGATGCCACGGTTTTCTTCACATAACGCAGCTTCTCTGATGATTTGCTCAGCACACCGATTGAAGAAGTATGGTGAGAAGGTACAACCTTGACACACACTTTTCCTGATTTTAAACACTGTAGCGTTTCCTTGTTCTGTTCACACAAATGCCTCTTGATCCATGTGCGCTGGAATTCCCATTATTTTGTTCACTTCCATGTGAACGAAGTGCTCTGGAATTCCCATCCCTTTCAAGGTTGTTCCTAGTTTGTTATGATCCACTGTAAGAACCTATAGGGTAGGCTAGCACTGCCCCTCCGGGTGTCTGGGACTGTAATTCTTTATAGGAATAGAAAACCTCATCTTTCTCTTGCTGGTTGTTTTTGAACTACTGACCTTGTGAACTGCTACCCCACCAAGCTCCTATGAGGAGCAGGGCAAAGGTTGAAAAGTGATCGTGGAAAGTGGGGGAGGAGAGAAGGCACACAGATTTGAACAAAGATCAGGCTTTGGAAGAAGGAATATTCCAGTTTGTGGCAGGAGCAAGGCAGATCTTAGTTCCAAGGCAGTCCCCGTGTGGGGTACCGGACATAGTCAGCCCTGTGTTGGAGGAGCTGAGCAGTGGAGGGGGGCACAGGCCCAGGCCCACATCCAACTGGCAGAGCTTCGAACGTTGGGCCAGTGCGCTCCTGAAAGAACATTGCCACCGAGTGGATTCACAGTCCCACACACGGGGTTTCCAGAATGTAGATGTTTAGGGGAAACAGGCAACCAGCCTCATGTTTCACCCTCGGAGTGACCAGTTGGTTTAAACCACCAAGCTACAGGTTGCAGCCTAATGCCAAGCTCACAGTGGCACCAGGGCACATTCAGTGCCCGTCAGTCATCTCTTAGCTGTGCCTATCCTGTAAAATTCTCTAGATCTTTCAAATTTGGTGATAATTTAAATCATCGATGGCTATGGGCTTGGTCCAGTGAATCCCATAAACTGAGTCGATTGTTCTGCAATTGACTTCCGCAAATTCCAAGGAAGGATGCTTGGGATTTTATGGACCATCTGTTCCTTTACAGCTACATCCTTCAGGATGTCAGAGAGGTCACTTAATGTATGTCTTTCTAATTTTTTCCCTGCTCAGAACAAGAAATTCTAATGCTGCAGCCTTTCTACCTTCTCAGATAGGTTGACAAAAAGTAGTATTTGACAGGGGGTAGGAGCGTTCCAACGAAGGAGGCCCTTTGTTCTTGGGCCACTTGAGCTTTGAAAGTAGAAATTTTGGAGAAGTTACCTTAATTCTGCAGTCCACAGAATGAGGAAGTGGGTGAGTTATTTTCATAGGAACATTTCTTCTGAATATTTATATAGTGCTAAAATGAATCCTAGAAAGAGATTCTTCCTCCCCCCCCTTCTGCCCCCACCATCCCACCCACCCACCCCCGCCTGCTGCCATCTGCTCAGCTGAGTTGGGAAAATCAGATGAACTATGTCCTGTGATTCTGTGACAGTCACTTCAATCAAACATCTCTTCTGCCTAGGCTGCTGGAGAGGTGGAAATGGCTAGCAATCTTTCACCAGGGTTCTACATGGAAGAACTCAACAAATATCGTCAGAAGAATAACGTGGCACTTACCTATCATGAAATGTCTCACGAAGGACCTCCCCATGACTTAAGGTAAGTTGCTGGGCAGGAGGATGTGTCTTTATAAAATATGAACTCAGGGAAGGGTCAACACTCGGGTACAATTTTGAAGCCAAATACTTTAGCTCCTTACTGGAGTGGCTTAAGAGACATGAGAGTCCCCTTGACATAAATTGGTAATTTCAGAGAACTCCCAAGAAGTAAGAGGGGAGATGCCTTTCCATGCATCAAGAATATAGATGTTTTACTCACTGTTCTCGATAATGATTTTGACCTTCAAGTTTAGCCATAAGAGGCCATGGTGCTTAGAGGACTTGTCCTTAGATAATGTATGCATTTTATAATATTTTGTAAATATTTACTTTGTGATCAGGTTTACAATTCAAGTTGTAATAGATGGCAGAGAATTTCCAGGAGCTGAAGGGAAAACAAAGAAAGAAGCAAAAAATCATGCAGCCAAAATTGCCTTTGACATGCTTAACAAAGAAAATCAGGTAACAAGCTTTTTTAATGAAAAAAAAATCTCATAAATGGGAACTCAGAAATATGTTTTATATTTTTTTCTCTGTGAAGAAATGCCCACCAGCAAAGTAAAGCCTTGACAAGTTCCTTTACATCCGGACATTTAGTCTCTCCCCATACCCTTCCAACCCTCTCTCCGCCAAACACTGAGTTAGGGGAGGTATGACAGAGTGGGCAAAACTGGGCCGTGCCTGGTTAGCATGCTGGCAGCTATTGCATTTACTGTTTGGAAGTCCAGTTCTAGAATAGTCCAGCGTTCCAACGAAGTTATGGGATGGAAGCAGGGAGAAATGAGCTGCGATGTTCTGCCAGGAGTCGCCTTCGCCCAATGAAGAGAGTGCAGTGGAAAAGGACAAAGAGATGCAAGCGGATGGAAGATAAATGAATGAGATGGATGGCTCGTAATGGAGAACCAACATGCCCATCATTGGTGCTCCTAAAGAGAACAGAGCAGACGAGATCGAGCGCGTAAGGTGGGGTGGTGGTGGGAATCACATCACCGTGAAAGAGGGAGAGTGTGTGATGGGGACCCAATGCCCACCTGTAGACAGCTGGACACCCCTTCCAGAGGGGTAGTGTGGAGGAGATGGGCCACTCAGGGTTCAGTGTAGCAACAATGAAACTCAAAACCTTCCTCTAGTTCCTGAACGCTTCCTCCCCTCCCAGTCATCATGACCCCAATTCTACCTTGCCTTGCGAACCTGGTTATACCAGAGGATGTACAGCGGTGCAGTGGGGATCTGGAGGCACAGGGAATCTAGGACAGACGAACCCCTCAACACCAGCGGTGGGAGTGGCGACACCAGGAGGGAAGGGCGTGTAGAAAGGGAGAACCGATCTCGGAGACCTATGTGTAACCTCCTCTCTGGGAGATGGGCAATGGGGAGGCGGGTGAGGGGAGACGCTGGGGAGTGTAAGATAAGATATAATAATTATTTATAAACTATCAAGGGACCAGGGGTGGGATCGGGGAGGGAGGGGGATGGGGGGAAAAAAAGGGAAACCGAGCTGATTCCAGGAACCCAAGTGGAAGGTGAATTATGAGAATGACGAGTGCAACGAATGTATAAGGGTGCTTTGCTCAATTGATGTATGTACAGATTGTGATAAGAGCCTTATGAGCCCCAATAAAAAGATTTTAAAAAAATGAGCTCATACCAAGGGCTCAAACAGAAAGCAAATGTTTTGAGAATGATGACGGAAACCAATGTACAAATGTGCTTGACACAATGGATGTATGTATGGATTGTGATGAGATGTATGAGCCCCCAATAAAATGATTTTTAAATTAAAAAAAAAAGAGAGAACAGAGCAAATAGTACAGGGGGGAAAAATCTGAAGCTATCTCAACACAAAATCTTTCTGAAATGCAGGAAGACCCGGCTGCAGAGTAAGCCAACCCAGTAGGTACAGGAATGTATAGAATCACTGTGAACAAGACTGATGTTTGTGAAAGGGCTAAACTACAGGTAGGAAGAGAGAAGCCCACAGTAGGAGACTACGTAAAGTGAAGAAACAGACAAATGAAAACTCAGGTTGGCTCTCAAAACTCAAAACTCACTGCCATCAAGACCATTCCACCTCATAGTGACCCTGCAGGAGAGAGAATTGCCCCTGTGCGTGTCTGAGACTAGGTCTTTACAGGAATGGACAGCCAGTGGAGGAGGTGGTGGTTTCAATTTGCTGACCTTGAGGTTAGCAATTTAGCAAGTAGCCCACTACACCACAAACAGTTAGAGCTAGGAGGCAGTAGAGAAGCAGCTAAAACATGAGCTGTGAAATAATTTACATGTGAGACAAGAGGGGTTGGTTTTATGTATTGAAAGTTGGGGAAATTTTAGCTCTGAAGATACTGCCCTGAAAAATCTTACTTGCCATGTTATCCCTTTAGTTCATAGTTTCCGGAATTATTTGGCCTACTGCTTCCTTTCCAGAGGGAAAAAAATTACTCAGTGTTACCCTGGCAAGGAGAAACTTTTGTACTATCACCCATAACGCAGGATAAAATGTAGGTTCCTGCTTCTTGCAGCCCCGTTGGTTCATTCCATTGAGCCCCACGGAGTAGTATCACCCACTTTAGGAAGCACTGATTTACTAAACATTTTCAAAAATCAAGCAGAATCACAAACTCATAAGTCATAATGAGCTAGAAAATTGGGTCAATAGGAAACAAACAACAAGCAAACAAAATACTTTTCACCCCTCCCCCGCAAAAAAGAAGTTGAAAGAAAACAATAAAAAGATAGAAATTTATATAGTTAACATAGGCAAACGTTGGACAAGTTTTTGTTAGATTTGGCAGGGATAAGGTTCAGATCTATTCTTTCCTGTTAAATTGAGATCCCAGATTTTTTTCTCTTCTTTTTTTTCCCCCCAAAACCATTTCATTGGGAGCTTGTACAGATATCATACCAGTCCATAGTTCAATCACATCAAGCAGTGGTGTACAATTGCTAATCCAACCGGTTTCAAACCATTTTCTTCCTTTTTGATTTCCTTGATATCAGTTCCCAAAGATCCTAGATTTCTGTGTAACTAAATCTCCTTTACCCATTTTTGAGAATTAGAAAGGTTACATTATACCAATAGAATTATACGGAATATAGAACAGAAGGAAAATATATGATGGGACTTTGGAGATGAAATTGAACACTAAAATTACACTTTTGCATAGAAAAACAAATGGGTTTTTAAAAAAGTGAACCTTAAGAAAAAGTAACTTCTTTCCTATTGTTAAAATTTTCCTGGTGGATAGTTTTGAGTGTGGGACAATATTTGTACTTATATGTATACCTGAAGTATTTAAGAGGGAAATATATAAATCTAAGTTGTCTTCTTATATTGCTCATTTAGTAATTGTGTTTAAAAATACAATAGTTGAATCTTTGTTGCCATTTGTAGTAAGCAAGACTGTTTTCCTTGTAGGTCACTAGTTCTCTATCACTGCCGTCAACAGACATTTCAGAAGGGAATTTTATAGGTATTATCAATAGAATTTCTCAGAAAGAAGGACTCTCAGTCAATTATGAACCATGTTGCAAGGCCGAATTGAAGGAGTCTGACGTCAACAGGTGAGATGGGCTTTTCCTTCTGTGTTCTCCAATCTCAGCAGTACTCAGAAAGCAGACTTATCCTGATGGCTGCTTTTCCAGAACTACTTATATTCCTTTTCTGTATCTTCTGCGTGGAAAATTTTATGACTTACAAACAATTGAACATCTTTGCCATGAAAATATTAAAATGCTTAATTGCTCAAGCCTTGATACTCATATCCTATAATTGATCAAATCGGGGTTCTCCTTTATTTCTGCGTTGCATCTGGATGACTTAGTCTGCGGGAGATCTGAGAGAGGACGAGGGTCCCTGCTTAAGGTATGTGGTGAAATATTTGGGTCTCTTCCCTCTCCGTATCAAGTTAGTGATTAGTTTTTCCAGTTCTTTAAAGAATGGAGTTGGGCTCTGGATAGGAATTGCATTGTATGTGTACATTGCTTTGAGTCGTATTGACATTTTCACAATATTAAACCTTCATATTCATGAGCATGAGATATTCTTCCATTTATGTAAGCCTTTTTGGTTTCTTATTGTAATGTTCTGTCACTTTCTTTGTGCAAGTCTTTGTTTCTCTGATTGAGTTTATTCCTAAGTACTTAATTTTTGTGTGGTTATTGTTCTCGTGAATTCTGCTCAGTGCTCTCTTCAGAATAGTATCCAGAGCTCAGATAGATATTTTTGTGTGTGTCTTAATCTTGTATCCTACTATGTTGCTGAATCTTTTGATTATTTCCAAATTTTTTTGAGTCTTTGAGATCTTCTACACATAAAATCAAATCCTCTTCAAATAGTGAGAGTTTTGCTTCTTCTTTCCAAATCTGGGGTTCAAAACGTGGAGCACAGCTCATTCAAACGGAAAATGCCTTCAGCTTCTCCCCATTGAGCAAGATGTCGACTGTTGTTTTTTTGTACATTGTCTTTATTTTATTGAGAAGTTTTCCTTCTATTCCTATTTTGCTGAGTGTTTTTATGTGGAATTGTTAGATATTGTCAAATGCGTTTTCTACATCAGTGGATATAATTGTATGGTTCTAATCTTTTGATTTGTTTATGTGGTGGATTGCATTGATTGTTTTTCTAATACGAACCACCTTGCATGCCTGGTAGGAATCTCATTTGCTCACAGTGCACTTTTTGTTGTTGGATTCTATTGGCTTGTATTTTGCTGAGAATCTTCGCATCTGTATCCATGAGGAATGTTGGTCTGTGGTTTTCATCTTGATAGTGTCTTGGTCTAGTTTTGGTATTTGGGGTTATGTTCGCTCCATAAAATGAGTTCAGGAGTTTGCTGTTTGGTTTCTATATTCTAGAATAATTTCTGCCAATTTGGTGCCAACTCTTCTCTAAATGCTTGGTAGACTCCAGTGTAGCCATCTGGCCCTGGATTATTTTTGTTGAAAGATTTTTAATGACCTAATATATTTCTTTTGGTTTGTGTTTATTGTGGTTTTCTATATCGATCTGTGTTAATTTGGGTAGACAGTGAATTTCTAGAAGTATGTCCATTTCACCTACATTTTCAAATTTGTTGGAGCATACATAGTCTTTCACAGTAAGGTGTTTTTATTTTTAAAATTCCATTTAGATGCACTCAATGCCTTTGTATCAGATCTTTCAACAACACAGTGGATTGAGAAGTTACATGAAAAATGCAAATTGAGCTATCAGCCAATACTGATTATTCAGACACATTAGTTAGCCATCTTACTGGAGGTTTAACTGATAAATGTACTATTAAAGTAATGTTGTCCTCAGGCCTGTGTTAAGATGCGAATTCTTCCCGTCGTTAGTTAAATTTACTATAGTGATAAGTATTCTCTATCAGTTCCCTTAGGTTTCATTATAAATGCAAAATCGGGCAGAGAACATATGGTATTGGTTCCGGTTCTACTAAACAGGAAGCAAAACAACTTGCTGCTAAAATTGCACATAATGAAATCAAAGCAGAAAAGAACTTAGCGGTATGTACTACCTTTGGGTTTAATTTTTAGGCTATTAATTTTTTATTCTGAATTCTCAGTGACACTGAGTAGATTCTAACTCATAGTGACCTTCTAGAACAGGGGAGGATGGCCCCTGTGGGTCTCTGAGACCGGAGCTCTTTACACGAGTAGAAAGCTCATCTTTATCCCTCAGAGCAGTTGATAGTTTTAGATCAATGACCTTGTAGCACGCAGCCTCATGCATAACCCAATATAGATCAGATCACTTTTATCTTCTACAGCTTTAGCAGTCTATCAACCGTTCCCTTTACTTGTCTTATACACCCCATTTTTTACCCCTCTCTCTTTTGTGAGATTGTTTTCCTCTGCACCAAATTGACACCTTATTAGGTCTCCACCCTTAGGCTACCCTTCCACTCAGGGTTGTTTCTTAACCCTAGATCAAATATCTACCCCCCCCAAAAAAGTATTCACCTTATCCTTGTTCAGTGCTGTAAATTTGGGAAGTTTGGGGAAATAAATTTGGTAGCTAGGTCATAGAGCCTGAACCAATATGGAAAATTAATATTGTTCCATTTAACTCTTCAGAAAACCGACTCGCTGTCCTCGGGGTGTGACCTGAATGCATCCAGTCACTCCAGTAGCTTTTCTTCTCCAGACAGATCCTTGTAAGTGTGCATCAGCGTCTGTGATAGGAAGCAAACCCAAGTGCCTTCCCGGGGACCATTTTCAATCCAATGTGCCATGTTAAAGGAAAAGGTAGAAAAAGAAGTGACTGATTCATATACCAACATGGACAAAATCCATCACCTAATAGCAATGTCCTTTTCTTCTAGCTCCTCAGAGTCAGCATTCGAAAATGGAATATGGACAAACGGATCAGAGCAAAAGTGTAGCAGCGACAGTTTTAAAAGCCAAGCTTCCTCTTCCTTGGTACAGTATCCGTCTCTGAGCTCCCTGCGCAGTCTTCCTTTGCATTTCCTCATTCCGAAATGCTCTGCAGGACCCAACATAGTTTCATCTTTGGATCCCCAGGACCCCAGCATGGCTTTCATATTTTTGCCATTCTTCCTAATGAGCAATATTTAGAGGCCTTCGGGTCATCTCTTATCGAGGGCCTCCCTCGTTTTCGCTGCCCTTCTGCTGCACTTTACTAGTAATCAGGAAAGTGACCAAAGAACAAATCAGATGCCATTTCTGACTCATCCGATGGGAAAAATTTGAATCTTAAAAGGAAACAAGTTGGCAGTTTCTCAGAAAGATCAACATTGATCTAGAAGACCCTGCAATTCCTAGTTGTATACCCGAATGAATTGAACGGCGAACTCAGAGAAATCCTTGAACACCCATGTCATGGCAGCCCGCTTTATAGCAACCAGATGGTGGCAACAACCCGCATGCCCACTGACATGTGAGCAGACAAGGAAACTGTGATATCGTCATACAGTGAAATATGGATAGAATCGCAAAGAGAAATAAAGTTCTGATCCATGTCATGGCATGATCAACCCTAAAAACGGAATGCTGAGTGAAGTAAGGCAGACTCAAAAGGACAAATACTGTGTGATCCCACTTATATAAATATCTGGGGTAGCATGTGAGTCGATAAAAGTTCATTGTGGTTACCAGTGACTGAGAGGAGAGAACAGTAGGAACTCACTGTCCCTGGGTATTGATACTGATAGCCTTCTATAGGGCTGGTGAAAAAATTCATCCTAGATAGTGAATGTAATTTCTGAACTGTACCCTAAAAATGGCTCAAGAGGCAAAGTTTATGTTATATATGTTTTAGAACAAGAGAATAAAAAAATAATAATGTATGTCTTGCCATGCCAGTACAAATTGGGGCAACCACTTTGGAGGACAATTTGACAATATGTGCTGAAGCTGAGGGTGTGCCTGCCATATAGCTGAGCAGTCCCACTTCTAGGGTGACGTCTTCTTGAGACCGTTGCATGTGTGGAAAAGACAACGTGTAGGAGAATGTTCTTTGTCGCGTTGTTGCACGTTTTTCTATTGTTAGAGGAAAAACCGGAAAACACGTGGTCTAGTAAGAGGACAATGTCTTTTTAAAAAAGAGGATAATGCCTAAATTAACCATACGATGAGGGAGCTTCAAAAAAAATTGATGGACAAATGACACACAAATAGAATGGAATTCTTCCAGGTACTTTGGGAAATTCCCTCATGTAGGTGCAGTGCACTGCTGAAGTAGGCAGGTGTAAAAGCCAAGGCTATTTTAGCTGTGTTCTCTGGTCAACATGGTTTCATTGTGGAAAAACCCCAGTGCCTACTAGAACTCAAAGGAATGAATGTAAGTGAAGAACAGTGAGGTGCAATGAGTGAAGATGCTTTATTCTTTCTTAGGGCTATCAAGAAAAGCCCTCCCCGCTTTTGTACTAAATATTAAAATTAAATGATTCATTTGTGCTAGAAAAAAAATCAAAATTCCACTATTGCTCTTTTCACCTGGCCATCAAGTCATAAACCCCTAATGGGTTATGACAAGCCAGATCACTGTCATCATGAGCTCTGTGGGTGATTCTGATGCACGCTTTTCTGAGATCCTCCGGCCCTTTGGATCACTGGACCCTTCACAGAATGCATACTTCCTGGAGAACCAGTGCTTTCTTTGCTAGAATTGATCTTACAATTCCCATTTAAAAAAAAACTGGTCTTTTCTGCCATGTCTGCCAGTTTTTCTAATAGATAAGGACACTGCCAAGTAGCCCACGAAGCAGGATTGGTGAAGCTGTTCATCTTATGTACAGACATATGCTTAGAGAACCAGCTTGAAGTTAAAGAAGGCAACTTCCTTAGCAAACTGATTCGATTGGTTTAATCACCTGAAACTAAAATGTCCTTTCTCTTTTGCTATAGAGCAGTATCAGAAATCATCAAAAGAAGGTCCAGAGGTGAGTAGTATTGTTACGCACGGAACGGATTTTGAAATGAGGTTTCATGTCAGACTTGTTCTGTCCATCTTAGTTATTAAGGTTTCAGTATTGGTAGAATACCATGTGCTCTCTCTTCTGAAAATAGTTTTTATCTACCATTATTTGACTGGAATTTCAGAGTCAGTAGAGAACATGGTTGAGGCTCACCGAAAGCTAAAGCTCAACAAATACTTGTAGATATGCGGAGAAATCTTTGGATGCACACATGCGCTGCACGGCAGACATGAAACACTGTGAGTGTTGCTAGCGTAACTGGGCAAGGACATCCAATGGGTAAAGCCCAAAAGACCAAACTCCCTGCCATTGAGTCGATGCCGATGCATAGCAGTCCTATAGGCCAGGCGCATAAGACAGAGGAAGTGAGCTGAGAACTCTGGGACACACAGCTGTGGGCAAAATCAGTGCAGGGTCTTGCAGACAAAGAAGTGGGGTAGAAATGGCATAATAACTCAGGAACTTGTAAAGGAAGACCAAATATTATTCAAATTAACCAAATATTATTCAAGTTAACCAAATATTATTCAAGTTAACGGCAAGTTGGTTTCATAGCTGAAGAGAAAAGCAAGCCAGCAGACAGGTAGAAATGAGTGTGAGACAGCAGGAGATGCCCTTTTGCGCCACCGGTGTGTCTGAGCAGCAGGTAGACCCGGTGAAGAAGCATGATGGTTACTGAGCAATGAGTGGTGGCAAGAAGAGAGCTGTATGTGAGAGGGTCCTACCCGCAGCCCTTGCTACTGTGGCGATGAAATGGGGGGAAGAGAACTGGGAAGAGACGCTGTAAAGGATGAGTCGGCATGGCCTGAGCAGGCAGAGCTAACGGTGTTTGGGTGAGAGAGTGGAGAGGGTGAAGAAAGACGTGTGGTTACAGGGGCGATGCCGACAGGGGTAGATTCAACTCAGTCAGTGGTTGAACCTATGCTTACAGGTAGCTCACCGCCAATAGGGAATGAATTCCAAAGGAATGAACTACGACGAAAAGACTGGTGTAAGGACGTGGACATCGTCGGGTGTCGCGTCTGGGGGGAGACCAGGGGCACACCCACCAGGATGAGTTAAGGAGGGGCAGCACCAGGAAAGGAAGGAGGATGATTAGCGCCCAGAGGAGAATCATGGGTGTGTGGGTTCCTAAAGAAAAGAATGATCTGCAACCGATTTGCCTGTTTTCGACTCAGCGTTGGGGACTCAGATGGCCGGTGCTTGCCTACTAACCTAAAGGGGAGTAGTTTGAAGACAGGCATCTTCCATGATGATAAGAGCCAAGAAAATCCCTTGCAGTGGCTCTCCTCTGAAACCCAGGAGGTGGCCCTGAGTTGGAATGTACTGATAGCAGTGGACCTGTCATCTTGTAGGCTGTTTCCCTCTTAACCCTGGGTGGTGCACAGTGATCGTGCTCAGCTGCTACCCTGCATTGGAGCTCCCAGAAAGGCCTCGGGGGGGAAAACCCAGTGATCTACTTCCGCAGAAATCAGCCACGAACAAAGCTTACAGAGCACAATTCTACTCTGACACACAGAGAGTGGCCGTGGGTTAAAATCAGCTCAAGGGCAAGTGGATCCTAAATCACATCATTCCAATACAAACCCATTGACCTCTCGTCTATTCTGACTCAGAGTGGTCCTGTCTTGACCCTAAAGGACACAGTAAGATCTGTCCCCTAGGGTTTCCGAGGTAGAAGCAGACTGCCAAATTTTTCTCCTGCAGAGCAGCTGGTGTGCTTGAACCACCCACCTCCTGATTAGAAGCCAAGCACTGAGCTACTACACCACAAGGCTACTAGTTGATTCAAAATGTAAAAGGCCAACTGCAAGGCATGGTGTTGTCCTTGTTATTAGCCGTGCTGTCAGAGTGATTCGGCAGAGCGGAATAACGGCTCTGTAGGCTATGACCTTTCGAAGCAGGTCACTGGGCCTGTGGGGTCCAGACCGCCGCCTTTCAGCTTGTCGAGCTGTGTCTCATTTCAGTGCTATTTGAGTTTTACCTTCTTTGCTTATTTATTTTATTTTTTTTAGAAATTTGGCACCTGCATTTAATTTCTTCAAGGCAGAATCAAAGTATACTGTTGACTCCAGGTAAGAGGGTATATAAAATAAGCTTTATTTAAAGATATGCTTGTTTGGCAAAAGTTTCTCAGGGTCTATTATATATTCACTCACTGCCATTGAGTCATTGCCCAGTCAAGTGATTCTAACTCGAAACCCCTCTTAAAAACACCCCAAACTCCCTGCCATGGAGTCAACGCGGACTCATAGCGACCCCCGTGGGTTTCGGAGGCGGTAACTGTTTACAGGAATAGAAAGTCCAGTCTTTCTCACGTGAGGTTGCTGATGGTTTTGAACTGACGACCATGCAGACCGCAGTCAAACACGTAACCACTACACCACCTTAGGCTGGTTAAATGATATTTCCACTTGAGCCATGAAAGCGTGCTTTCTTTTAGAACAGTAAGGCTTGTTAGGTGCCTTTGAGGCAGTTACAGCTCATTGTGACCTTAGGTACAATACAATGTCACCATCCTTAAAAATCGTTGATACATTCTAGGCCCATTGTTGCAACCGCTGTGTCCAGCCATCTTGTTGATGGTTTTCCTCTTTCCTAAATGGGGTGTGGTAAATGTAGATCTATGGTGCCTATGTGGGTTTCAATGAAAATCTCTAATACTAAAAATAAACACATTGTAAACCAATGGTTTCCAAAATATATATGTGACAAGCAATCTCAGAGCGAGAGAGGGAGGTTGAAGGTACAGAGCTCCAGACCTTGAACCTTCCAGACCTTGAACCGTGGCAGGAATCAGAATGGTTCAAATGTCTGTTTTGGTTCCTAGTTTGAGATCAGATTTCACTCGAATACAGGATTTCTCTGCTGTAGCTTGTGTTTGCCTTTAAATGAAATATCTGAAAAATAAACAATAAATAAAAAGAAAACCTATATGTAGCAGGGTTGGGCATTCAGTGCAAGTTTTAAAAACAGTAAAGCATCAAATCTTTATTAAGCATCCAGTGCATGCCTGGTGCTATGGTAGGCAATGGGGTCACAGCTGGAATAGAGGGGAACAGTTCCTGCTCTGTGGAGACTTTTGCAAGAACAACTAACATTACAAATGCAACGACATGACTGATTTGTTGGTTGGGCTGTGAAGTTGCAGTGAAGGGATGGTAGGAACCTGCAACAAGACAGACTCCTGGATTTTGAACGAGGGGTGCGACAAGATTTCTCTAGGGTTGATCTGTGGGGAAGGCTGGGGAAGAGTTAGTGCAGTAAAGGGAGGAGGGTGAGTGGTCAGGGAAAGGAAGGGCACGAGGGGGAGAGTTAATAGTGGAAAAGCTCACTGGCTATTGAAGAAGCAGAGAGAAGGCTGTGTGCCGGGAGTGTGGTGAGCGCCTGAGGGGAGGCTCGCCTAAGTCTTGCGGTAGCTTATAGGGAAGCATTTTCTTGCTCAGTGTAAAGGCAAGTTATTGGGAGATATTGGTAACAGAGTGACATGACCAGACTAAGTCTGTGGGCTTTGGGTCTTTAAAAAAAATAACTCTAGTTGCTCTGTAGATCATGGATTGTCAGGAAAGTGGGGTGTCCAGTCAGGAAAGTAAAGCAGGAGTAGGTGGTAGAAGGTTGGATGGGTGAGCTGTTGGCAATAGAGAAGAGTGGACATAACACAGAGGGTTGCTTCAAAGTAAGAATCGACAGGGCTTCATATGGAGTGTGGGGTGTGAAGGGAAGGGGGAAATGAGGTCATTGTAACCCTCAAAAACACAGTCACTGCCATTGATCTGAATACAACTCTTAGCAACCAAATAGGACAGGCTAGAACTGCCCCTGTGAATTTCCAAGACTAATTCTTTTTTTGTATGTTTGTTTTTATTATATTTTACTCATTTTATTGGGGGCTCATACAACCCTTATCACAATCCATACATCCATCCATTGTGTCAAGCACATTTGAACATTTGTTGTCATCATCATTCTCAAAACATTTGCTTTCTACTTGAGCACTTGGGATCAGCTCCTCATTTCCCCCCTCCCTCTACCACCTCCTTCATGAACCCTTGACAATTAATAAATTATTATTATTTTGTCATATCTTACACTGTCCAACATCTCCCTTCACCCACTTTTCTATTGTTGATCCCACAGGGAGAAGGTTATGTGTAGATCCTTGTAATCGGTCCCCCCTTTCCACCCCACCTCACCACTGGTCCTGAAGGGATCATCTGTCCTGGATTCCCTGTGTTTCCAGTTCCTATCTGTACCAGGGTACATCCTCAGGTCTAGCCAAATTTGTAAGGTAGAATTGGGATCATGATAGTTGGGGCGGGGGATGGGGAGAGGAAGCATTTAGGAACTAGAGGAAAGTTGTATGTTTCTTCGTTGCTACACTGCACCCTGACTGGCTCTTCTCCTCCCCGAGACCCTTCTGTTAGGAGATGGCCAGTTACCTACAGATGGGTCTTGGGTCCTCAATCTGCACTCCCCCTCATTCACAATGATTTAATTTTTTATTCTTTGATGCCTGATACCTGATCCCTTCTACACCTCATGATCACACAAGCTGGTGTGCTTCTTCCATGTGGGCTTTGTTGCTTCTGAGCTACATGGTTGCTTGTTTACCTTCAAGCCTTTAAGACTCCAGATGCTATTTCTTTTGATAGCCAGGCACAGTCAGCTTTCTTCATCACATTTGCTTATGCACCCATTTATGTCCAAGACTAATTCTTAACAAGAGTAGACATCCCCATCTTCTCCTACAGAGCAGCTGGTGGTTTCGAACTGTGAACCTTACAGATTACAGCCCAACATGTAACTACTACACTACCAGCTATCCTAGTATAAACCTATGCAGACTCAACTAGCCATGGAATGTAACAAGGCAATTCTTTCGACAGTGTTTTACTCTTATGGTAAGACACACTCTCCTGGCTTTTGTATAGCCAAGAGTTGACTGTCACACCCATCGTCTTCTGTGTTAGACTCTCCGTGGGAAGTAGAAAGGAGGGTCTGCCAGGGTCTCAGAGAAGGGAGGAGTCAACCAGGGTGCAGTAAAGCACCAATAAAACACAATATGCCTCTGGTTCCTTGAGGCTTCCTCATCCCCCACTACCATGACCCCAGTGATGCCTCTCACTTCGGACTAGACCGGAGCATGAACACAGGTGTAGGTAAGAGATATGAGCTCACAACACACACACACAACCCAGGAGCAGGAATGGGAAGAGAAATACCAGATGGAAAAGGGGAAGTGGGGGAAGGAGGAGAAGAAGGGGCAACTGATCACAGTGATTAACACACAACCACACACACCCCTCCAGGGGGAAGAACAATGGAAACCATGGGGGGAAGGGAAATGGTGGTCAATGGGAGATATGAAAATAATAATAATTTATAATCAATCAAGGGGTCAGGAGGGTCGGGGGGAAAGGAGGGGGAAAAAAAAGCTGATACCAAGGGTTCCATAGAAAGTAACTGTCTAGAAAAGAATGATGGCAACATATGTACAAATATGCCTGATACAATTGATGTATGGATTGTAATAAGCATTGTAAGAGCCCTCAATAAAATGATCCAAAAGAAAGAAAGAAAAGAGGGTCTGCCTTCTAGCCCCTGTGTTTCAAGAGGTTCTGTGATGTGGATACTCTTATCGTGTGTGTTACATATTCCAGTTGACAAATGATATGCAAGAGAAGAGGGGTGGTCATGGTGGGATTTGCACCTCAAAGTAACATGTGCTATTTATTGTTGAAGGTTTGTGAAGGATTTTACTGAAATAGAATCAATCGGCTCAGGTGGTTATGGCCAAGTTTTCAAAGCCAAACACAGAATTGATCAGAAGACTTACGTTATTAAACGTGTTAAATATAGTGATGAGTAAGTAGTAATTGTTTTTTTCTCCCCCCAGGAGATGTGACTTTTCCTAACGTTCCTCTCCTCTCTATTTCCTTGTAACATTCTTTTTAAATTCTTCCTGGTCCTCCTTAAATTGTTCGTTTTAACATCAGGAGATTGGCGTCCTGTGTAAGCAGCTTGTTGAGCCCTGGCTATTTCCGTAGAAAACGGACCTGCTGCAGATCCTGGGTTTCAAGCTGTCTTGGTGAAGAGAAGCTACAGGCTCACAGGGCAGGGAGAGAGGGGTCTTTAGAAAGTTTGTGTGAAAACGTTGAAGCATCAGGGAATTTTTTCGCCAACATCTCGAAACCCCCTTGTATGGTTGAATGTGACTGCTGAGAGCTTCTAATCTCATGTTACATGTTAGGAGACTTAGAGCCAAGATGTGGATTGATTTGTCTATGTGAAAAGCAAGTTGGCCATTGTGCTGGTTATCTATTGCTGCATAATACCCAGCAATGGAGTTGCCTTAAGCAATTTATTATTAGTATTATTATTCATGGGTCTATGGATTGGTTGGGTTCATCTGGGCAATTCTCCTCGGGAGACTGCCTTGCATTTGGAGTCGAGAGTCATCTGTAGGCTCTTGTTCAAGGTAGAACAAGGTCGGATGAATAGGCTGGATGTTCAAGGGAGAGAGCTCTTACCTGGCAGGCAACTGATACTGGCTGTGAGTTGGAAATTCAATGGGGACCATTAACCACAGCGCATCTACATGGGTTCTCCCAAAGTAGTGGGTATGTCCTGAAAGGGATTGTTCAAGAGATTGAGAAGAAATAGCAAGGCTTCTTTTGACCCAGCCTTAGAAATCCCATAACTTCACCCCCTCCCCATTCTATTGGCTAAACAAGTTAGTAAGGGCAAACAGACTCGACTTCTTGACTGGAGGAGTGGCAGGTGCCTACAGGCAGGGAGGGAACTGATGATGGCGACGACCTTTGGAAACCACTACAGTCACACAGTGACGATCTAGAACTCATCCTTTGACCATCAGTCCACTGTGTTCCCACGATAACCCTCTGCTTCCATGTTCAGTTTGTATGATCTGCCTTCCTTCCTACAGGGAGAGAAACACGCAGGAAGGAAGTCTGGAAGTCCATGTTCCCCATTTGACCACTCTGGTTTGTTGCTTCAGTTGTTAGCTGTCTGACTTGGCCAGACTGCTCCTCAGTGACTAGAGGAGCTGAAACAATGACCTGTCTAAGGCAAATGATCAGAGCCAAGGAGAAGTAGTCAGGAAGGCCTAGGTATTCTTTACTGTCCATCTTTGTCCCTTGTCCAACACCTTGCAAATGAAATAACCGATACCCTCTAAACAAGACTTTGGGAGGGGAAGGCTGGCCTATTTAGAAGCTGGTGCATCTTTGTTTATGGCGGGAAGAAATCTGACAACATTTGTGGTTAGTGGTGGCATTACATGGTTCATGCCACTAAGTTCACTGAATTGTGTACCTGAAAAATGTTGAATTGACACATGCTGTGTCTTGCCAGTGGAAGCCAGTCCCTAACGCATCATTACAGGTCCAGTAGGCGCAATTGTACAGCGATAATAAGTAAAGATTATAGTAAAGTTATAGAGGGCATGAGAGATAGAAGAGAAATATTGAAATACATAGAGTCAGAGACAATACATGGTAACATGCTCACTTCAGCCCTGCTTGGTGGTCCACGTGGAGGGAGAGAGAGAATCTTTAATGCTAACCAAGGCTTTTATATTCTCTGGGAACATGCAACCCCCCTAATTACAGGTGAAGACATAAGTCACAGGAAGGGGTTGTGCTACAGGTAATACAGTAATGGTAGGGGGTGATCTAAGGGTATCCACACAATAGGAAGAGGAGGGATTAGGGGTACACATGTGGCAAGATGGGCAGATCCTAGAGTCAGGATGGCAGCTGGATCTCCATAAGAACCATTGGCGGTAGGGTGTAAACCCCACCTACAGGAACCAAGCTAATGGTTACAAGCTTCAGGGAGAAGTAATCCATTATCTCCAGCAGCAGGGAGCAGGCCCACCCTATGGTGGGTGAGAGCAGTCTGGCAGCGATTGCCTTCAGGGATATCTGTAAACATCTGACCTCCCCACATGTTATATATTAACAGCAATATTTCTTGTCCTTCTTCATTGTTTTACTTCACAGGAATGAAGCACTGTTGCTTCTTCCATCACTAGCAACTTAAAAAAAAAAAAAGGATAATTCTCAGTGTTGGTAAGGGTGCAAGATCTGCCCATTTCTGCTGGCTTTGTAAATTAGCACACTTTTGAAACGAGAAATATTGAACTATTTAATTGTATGATATGTGAATTATTTGCCAATAAAACTTTAAAACACTAAATAAAACAAAATGGGAAGTATTAACTTAGAGTCATAAATATATCTGTATTCTTTGGCCCAGAGGTCTCCCAACTGGGAACCTATTCTATGGACATTATCTAAATTATGGAAAAAGCTATGACAAAGGATAGAAATCACACGTGGGTTATAACAATGAAAAATTAGAGCAAAGAGAATGTTCCAATAATAGACAAATGGTGATTGGTTGTTAATTTGCAACCACGAAATATGAGGGCAACCATGAAATATGAGGGTTCTATAAAGGAATCAATAAACAATAGGTATATGTTGTTTAACTTTCATTGGGCGACATCCAATTGTATATACAGCCGTAATCCCAAAAGACTATAATAGAGTTCGGAAATCTCGATTGGAGAATGGGATTGAATGGATTTTCTTTGTTTAGTAGGGACAATCTTGTCTTGCACTAACTCTCCATGCAAGGGCCTTGCAGATACTTCTAGAGCCACCAGCTGGATGACTTGAGAAGGCGGAGAATAGGGAGGGGAGGGCAGTAGGGAGACTGGGTGTGAGGTTTTCAAAGGAGGCAGGTCTTCTTACCACTGCAGCTGCCTAACAGGGGAGGAGGCCATTTATAGCCCGTTGTGTGTGATGGGAAAAAGAAGCCAGAGAGCCAAAGGAGACCCCAAGGCCAGGCTGGCTGCTGCAGCGGGCAGTACAGCTGGGAGACGTGGTGGCGACCTAGCAGGCTCTCCGTGGTTTGCACACACTCCCTTGAAACAGGTCCTGACCACCTGGTGGCCTTCCTTCAAGCCTCTCTCTTGGATATAACATGGTGTTCAAACAACAGCAAATTCACTCAACACCCTACTCCGTAACGTATGGTGGGCTTGTGAATAATGAGCCACCCAAAGCAACAAACGGACAAACTCACTGCCATCAAGTCCATTCTGGCTGTATTTCAGCTGGTGATGGCTACGTACCAGAAAACAGCCCCGTTGGCCTCCAGTCCATTTTGACTCATCCCACAACGGTTCTCTCAACACATCCTTGTATTTTTGAAAACTCACAGAAGAATTCATGCTTTGTCTTCTTTAGCTGGTGCTGCTCTGACAGAAAAACCATGCGGGGAGGGCCTTCGCAAACAGAAGCGTAATCCCACAGTTTAGAGAGCTAGCCGTCTGAATTCAAGGCACCTTGACATAAAATGTATCTGCTTTATTTAGCATGGATTTGCCTTGGCCCTTGATTCGTGGTACTGGAAAGCTCCCACCATGTACCATAAAGCCTCCATTTTTTTCTCTGTGGACATGATTCCCTCAGTGTGCTTCTTCCATGTAGGCTTTGTTGCTTCTGAGCTAGATGGCCACTTGTTTACCTTCAAGCCTTTAAGACCCCAGACTCTACATCTTTTGATAGCCAGGCACCATAAGCTTTTTTCGCCACATTTGCTTATGCACCCGCTTTGTCTTCAGTGATTGTGTTGGGAAGGTGAGCATCATGAAATGCCAGTTTAATAGAACAAAGTATTCTTGCATTGAGGGAGTACTTGAGTAGAGGTCCAATGTCCATCTGCTACTAAATACTAAACCTATACATATATGCACATAGATCTATTTCCACATCCTCATATATAAATATATTTGATATGTACATGCCTTTATTTAGACCTCTATAAATATCCTTTGCCACCTAGCTCTTTCCTCTCTTTCCTTTGACTTTCCTCTTGTCACAGGGACTGTCTTAACGAGCTAATCGAGATAGATGTTTTCTTGTACCTGGGGTAGTTTGTAGTTGCTTTCTGGGAATGCATACCAATGGATTTACTTTTCCACTTCTTTTGATAGGAAAGCAGAGCGTGAAGTAAAAGCACTTGCGAATCTTAATCATGTAAACATTGTTCACTACCATCATTGCTGGGATGGATATGATTATGCTACAATGGACAGCTTAAATACCTCAAGGTAAGGAAAAGCACCACCCCTCAGGGTGTCCCAGCCATCAGGGGACAGAAGGAAAGGGTCATTCCCTACATGTGGGTCATTGGCTGTGACTATTAATGATCACATGTCATAACTTCAACCATGCTGAGAGGCACAATTCCTGCTCCATTCCGCAGGTAAGGAGACGACGAACAAGTCCTTGCTTCAACCTTGCTTTAAATCCCCCTATGGTGCAGGCTGGACCTGCTCTGGTTTCCAAAATTTTCTGTATTTTTTGGTTGAGTTTTTTGGGGTTCATATTAGGGTGTGTTTCAGGGGTGTCATGTCACCCTCTTGAAGTTGTGTTATATGTTGTTTTTTTTTAAATATGTGATATCCAGCATTGATTACCCTATAGAGGCAGCAGTAGAAAAGTAGAATAAGGGTTTTGGGGGTGGGCAGGGGAAACAATAGTGGAGGGGGGATGGTGAAGGGAAGATGATGTCAAGAAGCCTTGTAGAAAAAGAATGTTTGGAAACGGATGTTGGTAACAATTGTACAATTCTCCTTGATGTGATTGAACTATGGAATGATATGAAATATATATATTAAATTAACAAAAACCAAACAAAACATTTTTTGTGTCCTCAGCTTTTGACAAAACCTCAGGGTTTGCCCTTCTGACTTGGTTGTTCAATGCTTAATTTGATCAGGAGCCCCTGTTTCAGTGTAGTATGTGAATCTTGTAAGGAAAAGTTTAACCTGTGTTAGTTGCTGCTTCTAAGAGTTCTCCGTTCTTGACTGCCCTTCACTCAGATCTCTGATTGGAGGGGTGTAAGAAAGGGTTTTCTCAAATGTAATCACACCATCATGGCGGGGTGGCAGGTGGGGAAATGGTTTTTAAGGCAATGATGGGTGTTGTCATAATAAGGCCTGGAGGTTCTGAGAGACAGATTCTGTCCTTGAGCATCACCCTGTATTTATTGGGGACAGTCTTTTCATGGAAACCCTGAATACATTTGGGGTCCTGTCTAGTTATTGTGGCCCAGGAAACAACCACCTACATCATGTAGTTGAGAACTTTATCCTTGCTTCAGAATTTAGCCATCAGCATAGAGGACTTCAGCTTTTAGCAAACTCTTGGCTACCTCTTCCCATTTTCTAGCCAACATGTTCAAAGAATATGAATTAACAGTGAGATCAATTTAGTTCAGAGAAAACTCTAAAATATGATTAGCAAAGGCAGTTCTCTGGCTTTTATCCCACAGCAATTTGTTGGCACTTCTTGGAGTGTATCTACACTTGTTTTGTTGTTTGGGATTTGTTTTCCTTTGACCTCCTATTAGACCATCATCCCATAGGGCCAGTATCGCATCAAACTAGTTTTTTTCACCTCTAGATGAAAAATTCAGCAGGTCAACAGTGACTTGAAGTCTGTTTCAAATGTAGTTTATGCAATAAGGATTTGGGGTTTGGGGTTTCCTGCACTTTGATTGTATCAATGCTCTTATTTCTATCAAGGATATGGCTTTGAATTCATTTGAACAAATAACCACAGGAGTAGAGTATGTTCGTTTAAAATAATTCATTCATAGAGACTATAAGGTAAATGGAAAATAAATATGAATCAAAAAGATCACCAAGGACCTTTGGTATCTAAGTCTGGACAGGTTGGTACTTTATAAATGACAAAGACAAATAGTCTTGCAAAGTGTTGAAAAGCAAGAATCTTACTCTGAGGACTAAGGTGCACCTAGCCATAGTGTTGTCAGTCGCCTCATATGCTTGTGAAAAAGTTGAACATTGATTCTATTAAACTGGCATTCCATGATGCTCAACTTCTCAACACAATCACTGAAGGTAAAGCAGGTGCATAAAATGTGATGAAGAAAGCTGATGGAGCTCGGCTATCAAAAGATATAGAGTATGGGGTCTTAAAGGCTTGAAGGTAAACAAGCGACCATCTAGCTCAGAAGCAACAAAGCCCACATGGAAGAAGCATACCAGCCTGTGTTATCACGAGGAGTCGAAGGGATCAGGTATCAGGCATCAAAGAACAAAAAATCATATCATTGTGAAGTAGGGGGATTGCGGAGAAGAGACTCAAAGCCCAACTGTAGGCAATTGGACATCCCCTTACAGAAAGGTCGTGGGGAGGAGACAAGTCAGTCAGGGTGCAGTGTAGCAATGATGAAACGTACAACTTTCCTCTAGTTCCTAAATGCTTCCTTCCACACCCCACCTCCACTATCATGATCCCAATTCTACCTTATAAATCTGGCTAGACTAGAGTCTGTACACTGGTACAGATAGGAACTGGAAACACAGGGAATCCAGGACAGATGATCCCTTCAGGACGAGTGGTGAGAGTGGCGATACCGGGAGGGTGGAGGGAAGGTGGGGTAGAAAGGGGGGAACGGTTACAAGGATCTACATGTGACCTCCTCCCTGGGGGACGGACAACAGAAAAATGGGTGAAGGGAGACGTCAGGAAGTGTAAGATATGACAAAATAATAACTTATAAATTATCAAGGGTTCATGAGGGAGGGGGCGCCAGGGAGGGAGGGGAAAATGAAGAGCTGATGCCAGGGGCTTAAGTGGAGAGCGGATGTTTTGAGAATGATGAGGGCAATGAATGTACAAATGTGCTTTACACAATTGATGTATGTATGGATTGTGATAGGAGTTGTATGAGCCCCTAATAAAATGATTTTAAAGAAAGTTGAACATTGAATAAGCAAGACTGAAGAAGAATCACAGCATTTGAATTATGGTGCTGGAGAAGAATATCGAAATTACCATGAATGGCCAAAATAAGAAACAAGTCTGCCTTGGAAGGAGTCTAGCAGGCATGCTCCTTAGAGCAAAGCTGGCAAGACTTCATCTCACAGACTTGGACATGTTGTCGGGAGAGGCCAGTCCTTGGAGAAGGACATTGCACTTGGTAAAGTAAAGGGGCGGTGAGAAGAGGAAGGCCCTCAAGATGGTTTGACCCAGTAGCTGTAACAATAGACTAAAACACAAGAACAACGGTAAGGATGACTCAGGCCCGGCGGCGTTTCTTTCTGTGTGACATAGGGTCTCGGTGAGTCCAAACCTACTTGCGAGCAGCCAACAACAGTGACAGCTTTGGATTTCTGAATTCTCCCCATTTAGTTAACAATGGCTTATTATATTTTGATACGTATAAATGTATTATATGTTGATTTCTGTTTGACACGTGTCTTCGGTTTGTAAGATGATAGGCATAATTTAATAAAAGAGCGCTCATTTGTTTTATAATTTTTTACTGCTATTTTTAACATATTGTGATTTTTATATCCAGTTCGAAGACCAAGTGCCTATTTATCCAAATGGAATACTGTGATAAAGGGACATTGGAAAAGTGGATTAATGACAAAAGAGGCAAGAAATCGGACAAAGATTTGGTTTTGAACTTCTTTAAGCAAATAACAACAGGAGTGAATTATATACATTCAAAGCAGTTAATTCATAGAGACCTTAAGGTAAATGGGAACTGTACTTGGCTAGGAGTTTGTGAATGTGATTTCCTAATTGTAGTCTGTATGTTGGTGTCTGTGTGGGTGCCTTCTCTGGTGTACGCCACCTAACTTTAAATCTAAATTTCCAGATGCACTTCTTCTTCCGCTGACCCTAACCAGCAGAGCCGGGTCAGATCCCAAAAGCTTAAGAGTACAGTCCTTTAGATAGCTGGTTCAGACTTCAGATGGCAGCCTGTCAGGGGAAGCCAGCCCCTAACACATCATTACGGGTCCGGTAGGTGCAATTATACAGCGATAATAAGTAAAGATCATAGTAAAGTTATAGAGAGCATGAGAGATAGAAGTATTGAAATAAATGGGAGTCAGACACGTTTCATAGTAGCATGCTCACCTCTGCCCCACATGATGGTCCACGTGGAGGGAGAGAGAGAGTTTAATGGTAGCCCCGGCCCCTTTTATAGTCTCTGGGGATGTGCAAGCCCCCTAATTACAGGTGAGGACATATGTCACAGTAAGGGGCTGTACTATAGGCAATACAGTAATGGGAAGGGGTGGTCTAGGGACATACATGCAATAGGAAGGGGAGGAAATGGGGTTATACATGTGACAAGATGGGCAGATCCTAGGTTCAGGATGGCGGCCTAACTTTGACCTATTCCCTAGATCTCCATAGGAACCATTATCAATAGGGTGTGAACGCTTGGTCTCAGGCCTCAAGGAGGAATAATCTATTGTCCCCAGTAGCAGGGAGTGAGGCCTGCCATATAGTCTGGTTGACTAACTGCCCTGGGGATGATGTCTGTAAGCGTTTGACCTCTCCCCACAGCAGCCATACTTGGGGAGGTCCCAGGTGCCCCTCACATCTGACCTGCCAGCTACAAAACTGGGGCTTCCCTGCCCCTGGCTCAGTACTTCGCTAAAACCTCACAAATGCAGGAAAGCCCGATACTACAAATATAGTTTTATTATCATAAAAATGACAGGTGCTTACATATGTAGTGTGGACCGTGAGCATAACAGAGGTTCCATTCTCTTGAGAAAGTCTCAGGGTATATAGATGTTATCTCTCAGGAACCAAAGACAAATGCCAAATTCATTGGATAAAATCACTGTGCATTACACTGTGCATAACTGAATCCCTCTCTTCTCTAGTTTTAGGATTTAGAAAGGATTGATGGTCTGAGGTTAGAATGGGTCTAGAACTTGCCCCAAATCCCATTCCATAGAACCACTCTGGCGAGCCCTACACAAAGACTCATTCGACCATGTTTCCATCGAGCAGGATCATCAGAGTCCTGAACACATTGTGGCTGGTCCAGCCAACAGGCTGCTCCATCCTGACCTCTGCAGCCACTTGAATTTGGCTGTGGATTTGGGAACATGAATCTCCCAAACTCTCAGCCATTATTCTTGAGAGCAGTCACTGTTACTGTGCCCAGGCTCCAGTATGTTTTTAGATCTCTCTGCTTCATGATTGAAAAGTCTCAATAATCTGAAACTTAGAACATTGTATCATCCTTTAGTGCAGTGGTTCTGAACCTTCCTCATGCCCTGACCCTTTAATACAGTTCCTCATGTTGTAGTGACCCACCAATGATAATATTATATTCGTTGCTACTTCATCACTGTAATTTTGCTACTGTTATGAATCAGCCGACCTCTGAGAAAGGGTTGTTCCACCCACCAGAGGGTCGCGACCCACAGGTTGAGAACCACTATTTTAGTGGTTTCATTTCTTTGGGTTTCCTAGTTTCTTTCACGGTCTTACTGAGCAGTGTTCTCATTTTGTCTTCTCATCGAAAGCAAAGAAGAGAGACCAAGCAGCTTTTTATAGTCTCCCACCCACACTCCACCTGGCTAGTTTGTGGTACCCAACTCCCATCACAAACTGGCCAGGTGAACTCTGATCCCTGAACCATGAAGGGCTCATGTTTTCTTCCAGAGACCATTCAGCCACCTGGCTCCTCTGGCCACCGCTTCCTTTGCTAGTCTGGCCTGATCATTCTAGAGCTGCCTAGTTCTCCGCTAGGCAGAAGCATCTCATTTTCATGCCTCTTGGCTATCTCTTTATCTCACCTGTCTAAAACAGCCAGGTGTGAGAAATAAAGCAAAATCGGTCCTTGAGGTAAAAAACAAACAAACAAAAAAAAAACAACCTCCCATGAACATAGTAGGTGCTGAACCTAAGACAGGTCATAGGGTGACTAATGTATCACAGTTGCCTCATTGGCAGTATGTTTTTTTTAACATAATGTGTTTACCTCTTGATGTTAGATTCTTAGAACTAGCCCAAGGGTACTGGTGAGAGACATGGACACGGGGTTCTGGCGTGAGGGCTTACTGTTTGTGGCAGCTCCTCTGTTGGAGAGTCCATTTCCTAAGAGGTCCAGGTCCCTTGGTCAACTTCAGTTTCAGTTTTGAGGATCAGTCCTTGTTCTTGTGTCTCCTGTCTACAGTTCTTACCCATTGTTTGTGCTCTACAGCCTCATAGTTTACCTAATTATAACTGATGATTCAAAATGTGATATTAAAATGAAAAAAAAGATGGATTACAGAGAAACAATCTGATATTTTCACTAAAGTCTTGTCTAGTTTGTATACCTGTTGTTAGGTGCCATCGAGTCAATTCCAACAGTAGAATGAAGCGCTGCCCTGTGTTATCTTCACAAGTATCCTTCGGTTTGAGTCTTTTGTTGCTGCCACTGTGTCAGTCCATCTTGTCGCGGGCCTTTTTTTTTTTTTTGCTGCCCCTCTACTGTACCAAGCATGATGTCCTTCTCCAGGGACCGGTCCCCTAACAACATAGATGAGACAGCATCTTGCCATCGTTGCCTGCTGAGATACTTAGACATCAGTTCAACCTCCTGTCTGTCAGTCTCGGTCTTTAGATGGGACAAGCATTGTCAAGTGCAAACCGAACTTACTCCTCCCCTGTAGGAGAGTACATGGTTTCTTTTTCTCCATACTGGCTTGGTGCACATCTACCCCTTTCTACCGTGTTAACGGCTTCAGAATCCATTCTGCTAATTGAATTCTAATCTTACTACCAATTTCTACCTGGGCCCTCTCAGGCTAACGTCTTCACAAACCATCCCCACCCACCTTCACTTTTTCCCCCCATTCACTTTTTAAGCCTTTTATTGTGAATTGGGCGAAGGGTTAGAGCAGGTCGGCAGTTTTACATTCAGTGATTCATACACATTTTGTTTCCATTTTCGCAATCCCCTCAATGCCCTAGCCCTTATGCTGTTGCTTCTGTTTCCTATTTCCACTTTCCTCTTTCCTAACCCTGTGAACATGGTGCTTGGGGAAATTCTGCCTCTTTTACCCCAAGGAGGTGGTAATTCTGAGGTGTGCTTACCAGGCTGCTGTTATTGTTCCCTGTATCACCTCGTGTCCACTGTTTGACTGAAAACTGAGCCCAGTTGCAGACCTAAAAGGTGGCTATGAGCCATAATCTTGGAGATTCCGGCAGTCTCTATCCAACTAGGAAACCTGGTCTCTTTCATAGTGTTAAGTTCTGCCCCTCACTTTGACTCCCTTTGTCAAAGTGAGGGGCAGAACTTAACACTATGAAAGAGACCAGGTTTCCTAGGAGGGGGATGTCGAGTTGGCTCACTAGTCAACCAGACTAATTTTTTCCATGTGTCTGTCCATAATTCGTCTTTCCTCTACATCAGTGGTTCTCAACCTTCCTCATGCCGTGACCCTTTACTACAGTTCCTCATGTGGTGGGGACCCCCCAACCAGAACATTATTTTCATTGCTACTTCATCACTGTCATTTTGCTACTGTTATGTTTTGTTCAACCCCAAAAGGAGTCACAACCCACAGGTTGAGAACTGCTGTTGTAGCTGGAGAGAAGCCAATAGCAGCAACTTAGAAGGTCACTCGTGAGCTTTTAAGATCCATCTGCTACTCACCCAAGTGGGATGTGGAGCATTGTCTGTGTGAACTTTTTTCTGCCAGTTGACCTGGGTGTCCCCCAAGACTATGGTCCTGAGCCCCCAGGCCCAGTGATTCATTCAAGGCATTTTGTTATATCTAAGAAGTGTTCATAACTTGCCTTCTGTGCTCTACCACATTCATGAATATATTTGCAGCAAAGGTAAATTACACAGGCACAAGCACCCTTTGTAAACCTCTAGGCATATTCCCGGGTAGACTCCCACGCTGCTGCCAACACCTGTTCAACCTGCGCGTCGACCAAGCAGCTACTCATCCCTCTGAGTTACTGCAGGATGGCAGCGTTTACCTGTTGTCAGGTAACGGACTCCTTGGAAGCTCCTTTGGCAGCCTTTTCTGGCCTCTGTCCTCTTCAGTTTTAGTCTCTTGACTAGCTCTCCTCCTAACTGTTGCCCTGTCACCTGTGTGTGTGTAGCGCAGCACTGCACGGAAGGTGTCTCTTGAAGGAAGCCAGCATCGGCTGCATCAGCTCTTCACCCCCCTCGCTCCCCACTTTTTCTTCTTAAATAATTACATGGAAAAAATATGTTGGTGCTAGTGATCAGCTTCCAGCAGAGGTGGAGGGCTTGTGTGTGTTCCCCTGTCACAGGTCTGGCAAACGTGGGATAATGGAAGCACACAGCAGGTCCGGACAAGGTATTCTGCAGCACTGCTGAGAATGCACCCGGTCAGAGAACCTCTACCCTGGCTCTCAGCTCCTGGGCTCCTACTGACAGCATCCCACCAAGGGAATGAAGGGCTAAGCTCACCTTGTGTGCTTTCCGGGACGGGGAGTTCTTTTACTCCTCTGCTTTGAACCACTGCTCGTGAAGTGTCACTGTTGTTGGTGGTTACCATGGCATTGGCCTCCATGCCCAATGGAACAGAAAGCCGACCAGGTGTGGGTCGGACCGTGGTCACCTACGGACTGATCATTTGCCATTTTCAGAACTAGATTGCCAGGCATTTCTTCCTAGTCCACTGTAATCTGGAAGCACCACAGGCACAGCCGCTTAGCAGCATATTTGCTAGTTGATTCCGACTCAAAGCGATCCCAGGTGTGCGGAGTGGAACTGTCCCCTAGTGAGGTAACTCTGGGTGGCTTTAAACCATCAGCCTTTCAGTTAGTAGCCGAACATTTACCGTTTGTGTCACCTTGGAAGTCTATGCAGTATCCAAAGCAGGCTTGCTGCCTGCCACTGACACACAGGTGGTGCCCTGGCCAGGAATCAAACCCAGGCTTTCCCCATGTAAAGAGACTATTTGGTCATTGGGCCCTGACTGCCTCTATTAGAATAATAGGATGTGTAAAAACAAATCTGTTTTTCCACCCTTGTGTACCAGGTTCAGCAGCCACGGTGGCACAATGGAGGAGAAAGATGAGGCTACCATCCCCCCATTCCCCCCCCATAGTTTACTGTCTCAGAGACCTTAGGGAGCCGTCTCCTCCGTCTTATAGGACCTGTGAGTTGGAATCAACTCATACACTGGCAGTGGCTTTGGCTGGCTTGGTTTAATCCCAGATCCATAGTCTGGCGCCATACAAATTCAATCTACTTTCCCCTAGACAGCTCTTTAGAAATTTGAAAGTAGCTCTGCCCCACAGCCTTGTCTGCTGTCAGCTAATAAGTTCCTCCCTTTCTTCAGCTGCTGTTGTAAAGACCCATCATCTGAAATTCCCTGGCTTGGGCCGATGGTCTGTGTCAGGTTCTATAGGAAAGGTGGAGTGAGAAATCGACTTGTAAGTTCATAGAAAATAGGTTATTGCTAAATGCGATTCAGGTATATGAGGAAAGTATGTCAAATGGGTATGTGTACAATAAATATATTTTTCTTTCTTTAGCCAGGTAACATATTTTTAGTACATACAAATCAAATAAAGATCGGAGACTTTGGACTTGTCACATCCATGGAAACCTATGAACAGCGAACGGCTGAGAGGGGAACGCTCCGTTACATGAGCCCAGAACAGGTGCCGCCCCAGTCCTTTTCCCTGTGTATTTTGGACTGCTTTTTTTCTAATAGTGAAAACAAATCATTCTTATTTTATGAAATTAAGAGAGGTCAGATGTCTATAGACTAAAAGTGGGAAATGTCTCATTCCTCTCCACTTTTACTCTTCTTCCGAATTTGTTGTTTCCCCTTGGGGGCTCATTTTCTGTGAATCAAGACATATGAACAAAGATATGTGCATACACATTTTTACATACACACACGCACATTCTCTAATACCGCACTCTTATGTTGTGACTCCTTCCACTCAGTGTTGTATTGTAATCTTTCCATCATTCCTGCAAAGAGTCTATTTTTTTTACCCGCTGCACTGCATTCCAGACTGCAGACCTACCATCAATTCTTTAACCACATTCTTATTGATGGGAATTTATTTTTGAGGTTCTTTCCACCTCTTAAACTTACATTCTTCTTCTTGTTATAGTAAGCATCCTTCTTTCTTTTTTTTTGTAGTATAAATTCTTCGTTCTTAGCCATGATCTGAAATTACTGAGAAGGGCCAGTACGTTTCAAACTTGATAAATGCTCCCAAGTGGCCACCCAAGAAAAGTGATTCTCATACATTCTCCCACCAAAGTGCAGGTGCTCTTCCCGATCAAACTAGGATATTATCCGGCAAAACTGAAGAATGAATATCTGACTCGCTAGTTTGCATTTTTCTGATTTTGAGTGAAGTGGACCCTTTTTTTCATCTATTTATGTACTATTTTTTGCCTACTAATTGTCTTCATAGCTTTTGCCTGATTTGCTTAATTCTCATGCACATGCTGTCACAGCGTTGATACCAAGTCTTTTTTTTTAAGTCACAGTTGATTCTATTTCCTTTCTGCTTAGTTACATTTTCTAAATCTTTAACAACAGATGTAACTCGTGTGGTTAAAAAAGGAAATAGTAGTGAGGAAGAAAAGCAGTAGATTCCATTGCACTGGTTGCCATCCAACATTATACAATCCTGCGGTGCTTACACAACGACGTAGCTTTGTGACGACAGCTTGTTCGGGTGTTCGGGAGGAGAGTCACAGAGCCTCTTTGCTTTAGCACCTTGGATGGTGGAGCTCACAAACAACCTGCTCTTTATTCATCTGCACTCAGACAAGAGAGTTTTCCTGTCAGCTTAATACTTTGCTGGGTACTTCACATACTTTATTGTATCCATGTAAATATTCTCCAAGTTAGGTGTTAATATTCCATTTTACCAGGGAAGAAATTAAGGGGGGCAAACATTAAATAACTTGCTCAAAATAATTGGCAAGTAAGAGGTGGAAGTGAATTTCAAAGGCTGGAATTACTAGCTCCCAAACGTTGCTTTTTCCAGGCCTTTTTTTAGTGCCTTGATAAGATGAGGTAGAATGGCGTCTGTGGGTCTCCAAGACTGTACCCCTTTATGGAGGTAGAGCGCCTCCTCTTTCTCAGTGGGTTTTAGACTGCTGACCTTGTGGTTAACAGCCACGGCATGTACGAGTATTTTGGGGGGTTTGGTCCCGTATGTGTTAACGCTGTTACAGAATTCTCTTCCCTGGTTGTTACTTCTTGGTATTTCATGTCATTGAGGCACAGAAGCTTCTAAGTGGTCATGTTTATCCATATAGATAGACATATGACTGCTTGGATTCTTGTTTTCATTTTACAGGCAACTTCTACCGCAACACGTAACATAATTTGTGTTCTCTGCTAGTATCTAGTTTAGCTAGAATTTAGTTCTTGATATGTATGAAGAAGGAACATACAACATGAGTCTTCCCAGATGGACTTACAGTTATCTCATCGTGTGTTAAATAGTCCGTGGTTTAAAATGCTATTCTGTTCTCTATTAAAACTTGCACACATACATGGACCTATTTCCGGTGTCTGCGGCTTTATCTTACTTTCCCTCTTCAGTCCCAAACTATGTCATCACTGTGGCAGAATAAAGTAGGTTATAATATCTTCAATTTCAAAATGTGCTCGGCTCATCTGGCACGCTTACGATCCACACATGCATCGTAGTGGGACTTAATATATTTTGGTGAAATGCTTTTTGGCTTCAGAACGCATGTGTATTTATATTGAGTGAGTGACCCATGTCGATATGTCTTGCTCTCTGCAGAGTTCTTCACAATATGGAAATGAAGTAGACATCTTTGCCCTGGGGCTAATTCTTGCTGAACTTCTTTATATATGCCCTACTTTCCAGGAAGCAGTTAAGGTAAATAATCTCAATTAAAGAAAATAGACCAAACCAAACAAAATAAATTGAAAAAGAAAAAAGAATGAAGGAGCCCAAACGATTGACCCTTAGTTTCAAAGTGCTCCAGCAGAAAGTCCGTGTCCCTGTGTGAGGACGGGCCTGGACATTCCCAACTGCAAATCAAACAGGTGGCTCGTCTGGTTCAAGTTCTGCAGTCACTTGGTGGGGTGGTGCTCA
Organism: Tenrec ecaudatus; assembly: GCF_050624435.1. Lineage (NCBI taxonomy): Eukaryota > Metazoa > Chordata > Mammalia > Afrosoricida > Tenrecidae > Tenrec > Tenrec ecaudatus. The sequence goes on along the minus strand of NC_134546.1, from coordinate 28,698,371 downwards.
CTGCTGTCGAGTGGGTTTCGAGCCATAGCGGCCTGATGCACACCGCCATCCACACAAGTCTTCCTCTGCTTGAGCCCATTGGTACAACCACGGTGTCAATCCAGCTCTTGGCGGGCCTTCCTCTTTTTCGCTGCCCCTCCCCTTGACCGAGCGCGAGCATGAAGGCCTTCCTCAGAGGCTGCTCTTCGCTGGGAGGGGCCTACCGCCCATAAAACAACAGCTGCTTCTTGCTATTCAAGTCCGTCAGGACGCTCTCAGCGGCTGCCTGCTTTGTGTACGACACTATACTGAGGTCTAGAAGGGACTTGGGCTTGTGCTCAGGGAGCACGTTCCCCAGGTAGGAAGAACATATGCGAAGTGTTCTGGAAGCAGCTAGAGGAGAGAGCTTGGCAGCTGTAGGGATGTAGGTTTCCTGGAGGTCAATAAAGCTGGGCTTTGAAGGATCAGTGGACGTCCAGTGGTCCAACAGAGGAAGATGATGCGAACAGAGAGGACCCCGCTGGATATGTTTGGAGACAGCAGGCAGTGTGATTTTGTTGGAACATATGAGGGACAAGGGAAGGGTGGTCAGGAGGGCTAGAAAGATAGGCTGAGACAAAAGAATATAGAGAAAGAATCTAAATTCTAAGATCTGTAGCTTTGAGAAAAGAATATAGATCTTCTTTTGCAGGCACATGGAAGCACTAGTAGCAGTGCTGTTGTTAGGTGGCGCGAAGTCCTTTCCAACTCTGAGTGACCCCAGAACTGTCCCCAGGGACTTTCTTGGCTGTAATCTCTACAGCAGCAGGCAGCAGGTCTTTCTTCTGCAGTTGCAGGGTGGGTTTGAACAACCAACCTTTGAGTTAACAGCTCAGCTCTTAGGCATTTTTCCACCAGGGCTACTCTCTGAAAGTAACTGGAGATGGAGCTCTGAAACCCAGGGAAGATTCACTTGGAGAACTAGCCTCCTGCTCTGTAAAGTAGGAATGATGAAGTGCCTATAGGACAGAGTTCTGAAAAGGATGATGGGAGAAAAGACCCGAGATGCAGCTAACCCTTGGTAATGTCAGGGGTGGGAGTGACGTGGGCTGGGGAGAGAGAGTCTTGCTTGCTTCTAGACTGTGGAGAATTTCCTGAAGTTGCCAGAGTTAAGAGTATTCCCTAGTCTCGTGTGATTCCTACGTTTGTTTTTCCTCTGAAGATAATAGTTGCCTACTTCCTATATCTATTTTTATTTTCAGATTTTTAGTGATCTAAGGAAAGGTGTGTTCCCAAATGTATTTGATGACAAGGAAGTAAGTACGCATTTGAAAGTCATCAGAATTCTCTTCACTTCGGTGCTCTATTTCTTAGAATCAATTTTTATTATCTTTACAGGAAGACCTTCTACGAAAACTACTCTCACCAGAACCCAAAAGTCGGCTGACAGCACCTGAAATACTGAAGACCTTGAGAGAGTGGAAGAATTCCCCAGCAGAAAGGAGACACAAAACGTGTTAGAGTCCCTCTGAAACAGGATCCTCTTCCGCTACCATTTCCCTTTCATGATCTAAAATCTGCTAGAACGTATCGAGAGAAATTGACATTTGGTTTCATTTTTTTTCGTTCAATTTTTCACTAAAGTTGCATTAAAAAAAACATCCTCACCTTTGACTTTCTTTGTATTCTGAAGATGGGGAAACTTTAATGTATTTTCTTATATCAATTAATGAACAAATCTTAAACATTTATTGAATGTCTACTATTTCTAGACGAAGAAATTTAAGACATTCTTTGCTTTAATTGGATTACAATCCAACTGGGAAACTATGAAGCCCATAAAAAGAGAAGGGATATTGAAATCTTTTTGGAAAACAATTTGGCATTATCTAGTATAATTGGTGAGACATAGAGGCTTAAAACCATCACTTCCACTTATACCTCCCTCCTTATAGGGATGGTCACAGAACCTGCTTATAATAAAGGAATGGAAACCTCCCTAATGGCCATTAAGAATTGGATGCATTTGTACATTGTATGTCACACATTGGAATACTATATGGCAGTGAAAAGGAATGAATTATAGCTAGGTCTAGCCAACTGGCAGGTAAAAGATGCCATTTAAGGAGATAGAGCACAGGGGAACAGAGTATATTTGGGAGGTAAGATATTGAATTTCTTTTTTCTTTTTTTTACATTTTATTAGGAGCTCAAAGAACTCTTATCACAATCCATACATATACATACATCAATTGTATAAAGCACATCCGTACATTCTTTGCCCTAATCATTTTCAAAGCATTTGCTCTCCACTTAACCCCTCTGCGTCAGGTCCTCTTTTTTTCCCCTCCCTCCCAGCTCCCCCTCCCTCATGAACCCTTGATAATTTATAGATTGTTATTTTGTCATATCTTGCCCTATCCGGAGTCTCCCTTCCTCTCCTTCTCTGCCGTCCATCTCCCAGGGAGGAGGTCACATGTGGATCCTTGTAATCAGTTCCCCCTTTCCAACCCACTCACCCTCTACTCTCCCAGTATCGCCCCTCACACCCCAAGATAATGAATTTCATTTTGGAGATGTTGAATTAATTAATTGCAGATGATGTAGGGCAAACTGTGAGAAATGCAGAATAGGAGCTTAGGAGAAATGGTGGTAGTTGAATCCAGGGAACTGGCAAGGGAAAGAGTATTAGTTAGAAGAGCGGTTCTCAACCTGTGGGTCGCAACACCTTTGCAAGTCGAACGGCCCTTTCACAGGGGTTGCCCGATTCTTAACAGTCGCAAAATTACAGTTATGAAGTAGCAACAAAAATAATTTTATGGTTGGGGGGGTCACCACAACATGAAGAACTGTATTAAGGGGCCGTGGCCTGAGGAAGGTTGAGGACCACTGAGTCAGAGGGATAGAATATGGTGCATATCTCCATTCAGATGTTGCTCTTCTATCCAAAGGCCCAGCTAGCACTGAATGTTGGTGACTCTGTATCTGTGATTATGGCCTGAGCCGACATTTTCTCAGACTGGTCACACATGAAGGAACCAGCATTGACAGACGTACTGCTTAAGCCCCACGATTGGCTTAAATTCTAATTAACAACCGTAGTAAGTCACGCTAGAAGGCAAATAAAATCTCTCAAAGATAGATGAATTTGGGGATTAATTTGGTTGAGACCTGTACTATTTTTCTATCCAGTCATCGTAATAGTAGTGGCTTAAAAGAACACATATCTATCCTCTGGAAGCCAGAAACCCAAACACAATTTCACTGGCCTAGAGTCAGGAGTGCTTTGTAGTGTAAAAGGTTAACAGACTTGGCTGCTAACTGGAAGGGTGGAGGTTCGAATCCCCCAGAGGCATCTTAGAAGGCAGGCCTGGTGATTGCTTCTGAAAAACCAGTCACTGAAATCCCAGTGGAGCACAGTTCTATTCTGATGCACCCGGGGCTTACCACAAGTTGGAACCAACTTAATGGCAGATGGTCAGATGGGTTGTTTTTTTTTTTTTAAAGGTCTAAGTGGGCAGGGTCGTGCGCCCTCTGGAGGTTTTAGCAGAGAATCCGATACCCATTTCCTTTCCTTTTCTAACTTTTGGTGCCAGTTTTCATTCCTTGGTGTGTGGCCTCATTCTTCCTGCATTGTCCCTTGTTCAATTGCCTTTCTTCGGATGGCCTCGGAAGTTCTATGGAGCAGCTATACTCTGTCCTACGGAGTCACTGTGGGTTGAAATCTTCAGCAGTGGGTGAGTGTATTCAAATTACCCTCTGTCCCTTAGAAAGGAGCGTGTGATTTCAGTTAGGCCACCGTAGGCAATCTAGGATAACTTTTTCTGTAGCATTAAGGCCTGGAGGCCTGTGGGGGCCCTTAATCAGTCTACTACACACCCCTTGAGAAGATTGGTTTCTCTGCCTTCACCCCACACTTCTTTGACTACTGGGTGGGAGAAAACCAAACAACTCTTAATATTGCAACTCTGTGGATGGGTTTGCAATTTCTAGTGAATCCTTATGATTCACAGACTACCTATCTGCAAAGTCGCCTTTTCCCTAGCCCACACTCGGTGCTTGTAATTGCTCTCCCCGTTGTCCTCAGGCATGCCCAGAGCCCGGGGACATTTCAGTCGCTGACATCTGAGGTCAAACAAGGCAGTGCTCTGCCTTCTTCTTTGTACGCTTTGTGTGGTCTGGCGCTCGAACCACGGCCATCGAGTCCGTTCCGACTCACAGAGACCCTGTAGGGGAGCGTAGGCCTGCCCCTGTGGGTTTCTGAGACTGGAACACTTTATAGGAGTAAAAAGCCTCCTTTTCCTCTCTGCGAGCGGCTAAGGGTTTCAAACTGCTGACCTATGCCGCCAGGCCTCCTGTGGTCTGCCTAGTGCTACCTTTTCCCTTTTTGGGGGGTGATGCTGCTATTTAAAATGACTCCCAAGCTTAAGGCTGATGTGCTATCTGGTTTACCTAAGTAATTGCCTTACAGAGAAAATGCCATGCATTAGATAAGCTTAATGAATTCTCACAGATACATTCAAGGGTCTTAATGTGCCCCATTAAATAAAGTGTCTTTAATAATATATGACCAGGGCTTCACAAGCCCCTAACCTTGTTTCTCGACTTAGGAGGAAGGGCTTAGTATTCGCTCACTACCACTGCCATGATTAATGAGAATCAGCTGTCTTTCTCTACTCGCCAACTACCCACGTATCTATCTATTTACCTCGGTGTTTCACAAACCGAGTTACTATGTTTTGACATGTGCTATTGTTTTCTGTCCTTTTATCTTTCAAGTATGCGTGTCTTGGTAGCAGCCTCGCCAGGGGGCTGTGATCTGCAATTATTTGGTATCAAGAAGTGGCTTCTTACTATAGGCCAGGGCTCCTCAACAGTGGCGTTTTTGGATTTGGAGCTGGTGGTTGTCTTGCGCATTGTAGGATGTTGAGCGGCATCCCGCTATCTGCCCCCAATCCGCCCTGGTTGAGAGCTAGTGCTGTGCGTCAGTGGTTCGTAGCGTGATCTCCGGACCGGAAGCACCAGCATAGGCTGGGACTTGTTTAAGAACAACAACTAAAAGCCAAACTCACTGCCATTAAGTTGAGGCTGACTCATAGTGACCTTGTAGGTCAAGGTAGAACTGCCTGTGAATTTCTGAGGCTGTAACTATTTATGGAAGGAGAAAGCTCCATCTTTCTTCCTCAAGTGACTGGTGGTTTCGAACTGGTGACCTTAAGAATAGCAACCCAATGTGTAACCATTATGCCACCAGGACTCCTTTGGGACTTGTCAGAAAGGTAAAATTGTAGTCCCCAGCTCAAACCTACTGAAGTAGAAACTGGAGGAGTGAACCCAGTCATGTTTTCACAAGCCCCCGAGTGACGGTGATGCACTAAAAGCATGCAGCTATGTTGTAAGCCATGGTTCTCAACGGGGAGGGTTGGCCCCACAGGACATTAGGCATTGTCTGAAGACACTGAGGTTTCACTTGGGAGGTTTCTCCATCACTCATGCCCTTCAGGTATGCTACTGGCCTCAGAAGGGTGGGGCGAGGGATGCTGCTGCTCATCTGACAAGGCACAGGATGGGTCTCCAAAACCAAGAACCAGCCAGCCCAAAATGTCAATATGCCAAGGTTGAGCAGCTCGGGTTTAGGATTCTCAGTCGGGGGTTGGACGTCCCGGAAGTCCACAGAAACCCTTCGCCAGTCGATGGTTTCAAGGCGTCGATTAAAAATAAATGAAACCAACCCATTTGCCGTCGAGTTGGTTCCAACTCGTGGTGGCCTCTGCGTTGCAGAGTCGAATTGCCCTCCGCAGGGTTCTTCTGGCTGGGGGCTGCTGGAAACAGCCGGCCAGGCCTTTCTGAGAGGCCTCTGTGCAGGTTCCGATTGCAGCCTTTCAGGGGCTAGCCAAGCAAAAGCTAGTAGCGTTTGCTCCGCCCAGGCACTAAAATAACATGCAGCTTTTTATAAAGACTGTTAAGATTTCAGAGCTAGATGAGACCTTAGAGAAGAGTAAATATAAAGTGTATAATGTTCTTAACAGATCCTTGTTTGAGCCTCTGACAAACCATTAAAGGGGACTTCAGAAAGTTCAAGGGCATTTCCATTCCTTTTACTTCTATTTCCCCATGAACTTTTGGAAATCTCACATACTCTCGGAACATGGCTCTCATCTTCTACTCGGCATTTCCTCTGCATCCCGAATCACTGTTCCTTTTAGGCAATTTCCCTAATTATGATATCCTAGGAAGCAGGGATAGATTCTCTTGTTTCTGCATCTCCCAAGTTATCAAACAAAATGCCCTACCCAGAACAGGGACTGACAGTTTGAATTAGTCGGCAATAAAAAGAAGTGTTAAGAAGGTGCTACCCTTCATTTTGTAAAAGTTGCTTAATAATAAACAACAGCGCGCCTTTTCCAATTTCTACTAATGTTTGCCAAATAACTCTTGACACAAATGTGTGTAAGGTACTATGATTTGGTACATTAAAATGTATATCCTGCTTCTCAGTGGCAAGCTAAATTAACGAAGTGTTAAAATGAACTGTTTTAAAGTTCAGATTTTCATAACCCACTACACTATTGAATTTTTTGTACCTTAATTCTTATTTCTAGCCCCCTTTTAAGATAAATTGTAACTGCTATTCAGTTCCTAATAAATGTCAAGTGATACTTGGTGAAAATTTCAAGTTCATGTAAAAATAAAAGTTTCAGATTTCACGCAGATTACAGCAAAATTCTTTCCAGCCATTCGGCTCCTCTCAGTGTCATTATTTTCGAGTTAGGAAGTCCTGCCGGGCTAGAAGAGTCTGCACGTGTAACTGTGAATGGCCAAGCATGGAGGGACAATCTGCCACATTCTAAGGCCAACCTGGTGCAGTCAGAGCTCGTCAAACGAGGACCAGGACCTTGGTGGAGTCATGGGTTCCATCCACGTAATTCTTATATTATCAGCACAATTCTTCAGGAACTGGTCTGAAATAGTCTAGACCAGGGCTCCTCAAACTTTTTAAATAGGGGCCAGTTCACTGTCTCTCAGACCGGTGGAGGGCCGGACTATAGTTAAAAAACTATGAACAAATTCCTATATACACTGCACATATTTTATTTTGAAGTTGAAAAAAACACAGGGCAAAAACACCCGGCGGGCCAGATAAATGTCCTCGGCGGGCCGCATGTGGCCCGCGGGGGCCGTAGTTTGAGGACCCCTGGTCTAGACCCTTGGGCAGGTGGCTTGTCTCAAGTTGTTGAGAAAAGGGAGCCGGTTCCCATGGAACTCTGCTCCATGTAAAACAATCCGCGTGGCTTCGGGACCGACTGAATGTAGGAGTTAGCTGAAATGATAGGAAAAGGACTATTGTAATTAAAGAAAAAGATATTTTGTTTTAGCCACTGATAAAAGTTTTATTTTTAAAAATACATGTTGAAATTTTGATACTTGCGATGTAAATATCAAGCAATATGTCTAATCATATAAACAATAATTTTTCGTATCTTTAGCCATAAAAGTAAGGACTCATTTTCTGACAGTTGGTGGTTCTCAATCTCTGCTTCATCTCAGGACCACAGGTAGTGAGGCCCAAGCTGGTCATCTACATCTTGTTGAGAGCAAGTGAATTAGGTTAGAGGCTCATCCAAGCCATACTACTTTAACCTGTTCAAGTGAAGACGCCCTTGGGCTGTTCCTCCGTGTACTGTTCCTAATAAAAAGGAAGCGGGAAGGGTTCTCTGGCTCAGAGCTACGGAAAGGTGAGTTGTATATTGCACAGGTGGGGTCAAAGCTGGTTGTGCAACTCTCTCCAAGAAGGATGGGGCACTACATTTAACCTATAGCACTAGTAGGCACACTGAGGAGCTTTGGCTCTGCTGCTGCTCCCTCCAACCTGGGAGAAGTGCCAGAGAGCCCAGCTGCAAAGCAAGACCACCTTATTCTCTAGTTCAGCTAAAACACCTGATACATGGATTTCCCTCGACTCGAGTGCCTTATAACTCAATTTGTTCCATGTAAAGTGAGGAAGAAGACCACCGACTGGTGTCCTTAGACCAGATCTCAGTAAGTCATCTATTGTGATTGGCCATGTTGATACTTGTTCTAAAAGAGCATCCCAAGATTTTCCTCAAGTGAATGGTACTGTGGGCTATGCACTCGGCAGCTAATCACAAGGTGGGCAGTTCAAACCCACCAGCCACTCCTCAGGAGGGAGAGATGGAGGTCTGCTCCCATACAGTCTGAGAAACCCTACATAGGCTCACTTTGAGTTGGAATCAATTCAATGGCAATGAGTTTATAAGGTTAAATTACGAAAATGAATGAAACCTTTTATGAAAGGCCCTCTTTTTTTTTCCAGGTATGCCAGTCTTTATTTTATTTATTGATTGAGTTTTATCATTAGGGGTTCCTACAACTCTAATCATAATCCATACATTGATTGTGTCAAGTACATTTGTATATAAGTTGTCATCATCATTTCTCAAAACTGGTATCAACTCCTCATTTTTTCCCCTCTCCCCCTGAACCCTTGGTAATTTATAAATTATTATTATTTTGTCATATCTTACATCATTCAACATCTCCCCTCACCCACTTCTCTGCTGTCCGTCCCACAGGGAGGAGGTTACATGTAGACCTTGTAATCGGTTCCCACTTTCTCCCTCACCTTCCCTCCACCCTCCCGATATCACCACTCCCACTGGTCCTGAGGGGTTCACCTGTCCTGGATTCCCTGTTTCCAGTTCCTATCTGTGTAAAGGTCCTCTTTCCATACTGGCATAAAAACCTGGGAATTCTAATGCTATTTACTTGAGAAAACATGAACATTTTTTAGGCTCCACTTTATTAGGAATATTTTTAGTCGTGATCTGCAGAAGTTGGTCCAGGGCAATTTGAAGATAGGTCTTCTTTATCTGCAATGTACGTGAGGAAAACAAAAGATTAATAAAATTTTTATAATAAACTATTCTTAGAAAATTGTTTTCAGTGTAACATTGTATCACTGATTTCCTGTTTGCTACTTATTAAACCAGGAGAAGATAAAAAGCAACAATAACCACAACATCCACACTATACACAGTCCACAGTCCTTAAAGACAAGGCAGCCTGGGTAGATGTATGAACAGGGGAAGCACGTGACCCCATAAGATATTTGGCAAGTTTAAACTACTCCCTCTCCACACAATTAAAATGTAAACCATTTCCCCCATATAATTCAAAACACAAGCCAAAATGGGTTATATTTTCATTGTTAAAGTTAGGGGGCAATATTCTATCCAATTATATAAAAATTATTCTTAACTCAATGCATTTTTTCAACCATCTGTTGCTGAAGAGCTTTTAAACAAAAACAAAAAGCATGAAAAAAATTCATGTGGAGATATTCTACAACTGTTTCTTTTGATGTAGAAGACAAGATGTCTCTTCTGTACACTTGGTTTCTGGAAAGTTAGAAGCAGCCTTAAGAAAGTTTCAATGGTTTCTAAGACTGCTATTCTTTGAGACATTTGTTCCTCCCAAACTGCTGCCTACATACAGGGAGACAGGTCCATTTCCTATTGGAAAATGTCAATTTTCTAAAAATTCAAAACTAGCCATCAAAAATATCTGAAAAAAATCTGAAGTATCTTCTTACCTTCATAGGCTGTCCCACACCAAATACAATACAGATGTTCTTCTCTTAAATAACTCGTTAATATTTGTAACTTTTCCAGTACCTAGATAGAAGACACAAACACATGAAAAGTTTATGGTGACAAGAACCATGGCTTTTTGAAGTCTTTAAAGCATGCTGAACTAAGCCAAGGCCATATATATATATATATATATATATGTAATTTTGGCCTATAAAGTAGTTTAATAAATATATTAAGGCTTAAGGTAACCATTGTTTTATCCAGAGGAGGGTAGTTTACATCCAAACCTACTAGTTTACACCTGAATCTTTAAAAACAAAACACTTACCGTGTTACCATGAAGATAACAAAACATGGGCTTGCCCAGGTTTTTTCACTCGCTATATCTGCTTTCCATCTACTTATATCTGGTGGACAAAGAAGGGTCTCAATTTTCCAATAGACTGAGGGGAAAGAACAGTTGAATGGTCTGATCTGACTGAAATGTTTACCTTTTTAGCAAAAAGCCTTCACTGGTTCGCTTGGACAGTTAGTAATGCAGCTTGCAAACACGTACAGCTGAACAAGGAGCTGGAAGCTCCTTGAAATCGTAAGAATCGCTGTAAAAGGTCCCGAGGAAAGGGACACAGTGACATGTTACTTTTCAGACGTCCCAACCTTGGGGCAACAAGGAGCCGCCGACTAGTTGTAAGGAAGTTATCCGGCACAAGAACCCCCTAGTCCAGCACCCACTAAGGCAGGTTGTGGAGCCGCTCTCATCGATGTAGCAGATGACTCCTAGCGAGAGCTGGTCTCAGACACGCAGGGCCAAGCACCCAGGCCTGCAGAGGCAGGAACTCCAGCATCAGACAGACTGCCCACAGGTGCTGCTGGAGCAGGCCTGCTCGCTTATTAACCTGAAGGCCACAGTTTTCTGTCGCTCTCTCAATCAGTTATTGGAGACAGTCATACACCACAACAATGCGTCCCATTTCCTAGCCACCCTGAGCCTTCCTCGGGTCTGCCAGAGGCAACAGTTGTATGGCTGGCTCCATGTAACCAGTGGCCGGTAATGGCTCTCCTGCTTCAAGGAATCCACCTCTCCCAAGTGGGCATCAGGGTGTCCACTGCTTTTTCGGTCAAGTTCTTATCAAAGGTCTCCAAGTTAAGAGGAGCAAATGCTTTTCAAATTATAAATGCTTTCTACAAAGTTTTAGATACCAGGAACTAGGAACGTCTATTCCTTTCTTCATAATCACGATTTTCTGTAGATTTGTTAATTTGTATTGTATTGCCTCTTTTGATTGCTTGAAATTAGACTCTCTAGAAGTTTAACAGGTATAAGTTAAAATAACTGAAACTTTCAAGTAACTCATTATTTAAATCTAAGTCGAAATGAGAGAGCTAACTGAAGGTAAAGGTAAAAAACTATGTGAGTTTTGATTTGGGTCTTATAAAATAAGCCACAAATCAGGGGTCCCAGGGGTGATTCCCCCTCCGAGGAGATTTGGCAATGTCGGGAAACCTTTGTGGTTGTCAAGAGTGGGTGGAGGTGCCACTGGTACCTAATGGGTAGAGGCCAGGATGCTACGAAGTGGTCAACAATGCACAGGACAGACCTTCACCAAAAAATGATCTGGCCCCAAATGTCTGTAGTGCCTAGACTGAAAACACTGGTTATACTGGAATGGTTGCCAAAACATACGCCTAAATCTGCGCTGTTATATTCATCTTCATCTTGCTCTGTTTCTTCTTCTTCCTCTTCCTCACACTCCTCTCCAGGCTTCAACCAGTACCATGCTTCCCTGGGAACCTGAATATTCTGAAAACACAGAATTGGTCTCCGTTAAACACAGCCAAGCACGGTTGACAAGACAGGTTCATTCTGACATGTAGCACTGTAGGTTAAGTGTTGGGTTATAACCCGTAAGGTCAGGGGCTCAAACCTAAAATATAGTCAATTGATATGGCTCTTCTAGCCATCATTCCTTATGTGATGTAACTCTGGGCTATACGCCTGTGGCTCTCATCCCACTGTGGAGGGAGTTCGCAGTCACAGGACTAAGGTGAGGCTAAGTCCTGACTTTCGTGAGTTGCTGTTAGGTACCATCACGTGGGTTCTGCTCATAGCGACTCCACCTGTAAATGAACAAAACAGTTTGCTCCTGTGCCATCTTAATGCCTGATCTTACGTTTGGCTCCAGTGTTGCAGCCACTTTGTCAATTCATTTTGTCAAGGGTCTTCCTCTTTTTCTGCCCCACAACTTTACCAAGGATGCTGTCCTTTTCCAGGGACTGGTCTCTCCTGATAACATGTCTAAATCATGGGAAATGTAGGAGTTCTGGTTGAACTTCATTCAAGGCAGGTTTTTTGGTTCTTTTGACAGTTCATGGTAAATTCAGTATCATAGCCCAACAAAAATGTTTTTTTCTTCGTGTTTTATTCTTGGGGTTACTTGGGGTGCTGATTCAGAAAATTGCATTGCATAGACTCTATTCGCTCTAGTTTGTTAGATATGGTGCTCCTCTATATTTTCAGCTATTACAGTAATTTATTAATTTGTGGTCCTAGTTTTAAATATGAGAAGAATTCAGACCCATAAATTACAAAATAAAAACGGTAAAAATAGTTGGAAAGAATTAGGCATTAAGGGACTTCCAAGAGAAGCTATCTATGGACTCATGGTGGCTAGTTGGTTACTCATTGAGTTGCCAATCATAAGTTCAGTGGTTCAAACCCACCAGTCACTGTGTAGCCTTTACAAGATTTAAACTCTGAAAACCCAAAGCGGCCATTCTTCTCTGCCCTATAGGGTTCCTATGAGTAAGAACCAATTAGACGGCAGCAGGTTTTTCCTCTTGGTACAGGAGGTTGTGCGATATAGAGAGACTCCAAATCAGATCCTCTGACGCCTGACCACAGCTTGAGAAGACTGGAAGATAAAAACTGAAAAAGCACTTATATGGACGGTGTTTTCTTTCTCAAATTATGCCGTTAACACTTCAGAAAGCATTTTAATATATAGAAATTAATGGATAATTCATGCTAAATATTTCAGTGGTGAGGTTGACTCTAAGCATTTGAAAGAAAAATTCTAACTTTTCTTTTAAGAGCTTCTTTTTTTTTTAACATGTCTTTTAAGAGCTTCTGTGTACAGGTGGAGAGAAGTTGTTCCATCTTATAAAAAGATATCTCATAAAATTGTAATTTTAATGTAGGAGTTTGAACTCTGACAGACCCATTTTGGGTTTTAGAACCTTTGAATCTCTATTTATTGTACCAAACCCATTAACAGTCCGTCGATGATGACTCACAGCGGCCCCGTAGGAGGGACTGGACCTTCTGTGGGTTTCTGAGGCTGCAAATCTTTTCAGGGAGCAGAGTCTCGTCTTCCTCTTGCAGAGTCACGCGTGGGTTCAAATAGCTGGCCTTGAGGTTAGAAGCCAACCCATAACCCACTGCGCCACCAGGGCCCCATATCTATTGTACAATAACTCTTCTTTCTGGCCCCTTGAAATCAAAAGGGAACTGCCTGCTATTCAATTCCTAATACGGGTGAAGTGATACTTGGGGAACTCCAAATACATGTTTGGATCAAAGAACACCATGTGAAGTATTTCTTGACCTAAATATGTAGCCCAACACAAACTACTTTAAATATAACCAGTGTGCACGTCCTCTCTCTCAGGCTAGCTAGCTACCTGAGTTTTTCTGGGCAAGCAGAGTGAAGAGTGGGATATGGCATATAGTCTCAAATAAGAGCTGATAGGGGAAACTGGTACCAGTTCTGGAATCAGCAAGGCAAAGGTACATACAATTGTCTAACATTCAAGAGACCAAAACGTGAGTTGGCTGGTGTATTCTTTACCAGCACCAGAATTCAAATGTATTGATGCTTCTTCAGTCTTCCTTAATCAGTGTCCAACTTTAATATGCATATGACACAGCTGAAAAATACCATGGCGTGAGTGAAGTGCATCTTAGTCTTCACAGTGACATCCTGGCTCTTCAACACTTTAGAGAGGTCTTGTGCAGCAGATGTGCCCAAGCAATACACTGTTTGATTTCTTGACTGCTGCATCCTTGAGCTCAGACTGTGGATTGAAGCAAGGTAAAATCCTTGACCTCAATCTTTTTCTCCATTCACCATGATGTTATCTATTGGTCCAGTTGTGTGGATTTTGGTTTTCTTTACACTGAGTTGCAATCCCTACTGAAGGCTGGAGTACTCTGATCTTCATCAGCAAGTGCCTCAAGTGCTCCTCGATCTTAGGAAGCTCGTTTCTGTCAGCTGCATATCACGGGTTGTTAATAAGCCTTCCTCCAACCTTGATGACACGCTCTTTCACCTCCTCATATGATTTGCTCAGATACAGATGGAATAACATGGCGGGAAGATGTAACCCTGGAACACCACTTTCCTGCATTCCCTTGTTCTGGAGCTCCTCTTCTCAATGCTAAACACAGTCTTTGCACAGGCAATAAAACACAAGCAAGCACTTCTCTGGTCTCTTTGCTTTCAGTCAAGATCTACCTGATGTCAGTAAGGAGATTCCTTGTTCCCTGTTAAATCTGGTTTGAATTTCCGGCAGTTTCCTGTCAATGTACTACAGTAATCCTTGTTCGACAATCGTCAGCACGTTTTTACTTGCATATGCTATAAGTGATATCATTCACACTCAGTTGGTCACCTTTCTTTGAAATCAGTTTCCACGATGGATCTCTCCCGGTCATTTGGCCTAGTAGCTGCCTGCCAGATTGCTAGCAGAGGCGAGTGAGTGCTTCCAGGGCGTCATCAGCTTGTTGGAACACTTCAGTTGGCATTCCATCAATCCCTAGGCTTTGTTTCCTGCTAACGCCTTCAGTGCCGCTTGGACTTCTTCCTTCAGTACAACTGTTTGTAGATCACATCTCCTTTTCGAGTACCTTCCAATACTATATCTGACCTTGTTTTGTAGTTATTCATAAGACTTTAGTATATCAGACAATGTACCACTGCTATTTATAAGGTTTACAGTGGATAACTGCCCCGAAGTGGACAGCCAATTCCTTCTTCAAAGTCTATTCTTAGTCTAGAAGCGCTGCTGAAATCTGTTCAGCTTGGTTGACTCTCCTGGTATTTGAAATACTGATGACGTAGCTTCAGCGTCACAGCAACATGTGAGCCACGACAGAATGACAAACTGGCAGACAAATGGCTGACGGGAAATCATACAGGGTGCTAAAACGATTTGCCAAAGTGAAAGTGGATAAAAGGCTTACCTTCTGGGTATCCAACTGCTGACAGGCCCGCTGGCTTCTTCTAAGGTCTCCCTCTAACTTCATTTCATCTTGCTTAGTTTTAAGTCGCATTCTAATTAAAAGGGGGGAAAGGTGTACACATACCATCGACAGGAGCTCTTTAGTCATCTTATCGACCTACGAAGAGTCAATAAGAAATCGGGAGACCCTCAGTGATAAGGACTGACACAGTGGGTAGAGCAACGAGCTCAAACCTAACAATCGTTGTGAGGAAGGTGCAGGACTTGGCAGTATGCTTTGTTCTGTTGCACGCCGAGTTGCTACGGGCCAGAACCTACTTGCTGGCACCTAATCACCACCACCACCACCACCTGTGTACCAGCAATGTGCCCCAAGAAGGAAGAGATGAAAGGAGGCAGCTCAGAGACAAACATTTACCGAAACTGTTCTGCAGCTCTTTCTTGGTCTTGGTTTCTCATGTGAACCTTTCTTTTGTACCTTTCTAAGTTTTCCTCTGCTTTCCGCTTTAGTAATGCTTCATGGCCAAGGCCACTTTTCCCTGTTCAAATCGGAAACTGATGAGAATCTTACTGATGTTATACCTCAACTTACAACTAAGTTAGTTACAAATGAAACGCAATTCTCCTCTACATAAAATCATTCAAAACTATTCGACAGTGATAAGAGAAAATACTCAGATTAAAACCAAAAGTCACATAGTTTTTACAAAGATCATTAACCTCATCTAATATGATAGTAATACTATACAAATTGGACATTTAATTGATTTTTCATCAGGAAAACAGCAACAACCATGACACTTTTATGTAAATATGTACAAACAAAGCATTTTCTCTCGTGAATTCATCCAATTATTAAAAAAAACCTATTAATGCATTTGTTTCATATTTCAATGGACAAAACATTGTGCTTTAAGTGGATAGGAAGATTGCCCATTTTTTAATTATTTAAATTTTATTTTACAACCACTAAAGTTTTTAGAAATTTATCCAAGAAACTTTTACTGAGGGCTTTCTATGATAACAGCTATAACCTTAGCATCATTAAAAAAAGTTTATATTAAGCAAATATAAAGGGGAAAGCTTAGCAAGAGTTACTGCTGATATTAAAATATAAAACTTGCCCAATGTTTACAACCAAAGTTAAAGGTAACATAGTGCACAAAAAGAATTGCATACCTGTTTTGATGTGGAGTGGAATAGGTTCAACAATACCATCTCCTAAAAAGGGGAAAACACACAACTCTTTCAATTTTTTAAAAGTTTTGAATAGTGTGACATGCGAATTATACAGAAGACTTTTAACATTAAAAAACAAGAGAGAAAACAGAAACTAGAAATTCCTCTTTCAAACTATCACGTAATTCTACATTTTCTACAAATCCCCTCTTCAGGTTGTTTTTTTTTTTTAAAGAACATTTATTATGTCTTAAACAGAATAAGGACAAGACAAAGACATTATCCAGATGAGTGAGATCATTAGCACGAGGTCTTGATGTCCAAGGGTTTGCTGATAAACAGAGCTTTAAGAGGAACATGGGAGGTCAGAGAAACTGTCATAAATACATGGTTAGAGGCACATAAACACATCCTAGTTACACACAGGATTATCTTAGTGGGAACAGGGCCATAACAGGGTTATTAGTTACAAGAAGAATTTACAAGACTGAGACCGGAACCACACAAAGGCAGTCAGGGATTGAGTCACACCCAGGCACGCCCCACGGGATATGGCCTTGGGCTGGTGAGGGCTGGGGGCAAGACTGTTCACATTCTTGGTCAATGGTCAGAGGGAATTCAGCGGAGGCGTGTTAAAGTATGGGCTCTGCAAATGGATTTGGGTGTTCACTGTCATCCATGGCCTTCTGCAAATGACACTGCCTCCAGATTTTAAAACGAAGCTGAGGAAAATGGAAAACTCTATCGATAATCAGTTACCTCTCTTGCCTTCTTTTGAACCCTTAATTTTCTTATTTTTAGTCTCCTTGCCACAACCACAGCCACTTTACTTTTGCTTGGGGGTGTTTACTTCCATGGGTCACCAGTTGTGGGACTACTCCAGAAAAGTGGTCCTTCCCTAGATATCCCAAAATGTCAATGTGACTGAAAATAGCTGCTATCTTTTCATTCTATTTTTCTGTGAACATTTCCTCCCACCCTTTAAGATTCCCTTAGTTGCCCACAAATATAGGTCGTTGGTATATTCCACCTATTAGCCTTTTAAAAAAGTTTTATTGAGATATAATTAACAAATAATGCAATCAAACAATTCAATCACATTAGTAAACAAAGGGTTGTACATGCATCACCACAATCAACTTTGGAATATTTTCTTCCTTCTTGTACCCTTGGTGTTGACTCCCCATCACCCCCCACCTCCTCCCTTCTGTTGCCTTCTAAATGCTTTGCTGCCGTTGTTACTAGCTGCCACTGAGTCAGTGCTCACTAACAGTGACACTAGATATAAGAGAAGACAATGCTGCCAGTCTTGGGCATCCTTACTCACTATGTCACCTGAATGAGTGGCTTTGTTGTTGCTAGCTGCTGTCCAGTAGATTCTGGCCATAGCAACCCTGTGTGTGCACAGTGAAAGGATTCAGTGGGATTTTCAAGGCTGTAATCTTTCACCTTGGCTGCACTGTGGTTAATGTGATTGGCTGCTAACTGCAAGGTCAGTGGCTTGAACCCACCACCGGCTCCAAAGGAAAAATGTGGCAGTTGCCCCAGGAAATATTCACCACCTTGGAAGTCTTAGGGGGAAGTTCTACTCTTTCTTTAGGTTCCTGTGAGTTGAAATTGCCTTGAGACCAGTGAGTGTGGTTTTGTATATTTTGAAAGTGGATTGCTAGGTCTGTCTCCCAGGTGCCTCGGGGTGCATTCAAACTAGCAACTGCTCAGTTAGTAGCTTCACCACTCCATCCACCAAGGACTCCTGAAGGGGGAGGCTTAAGAACGGAAAGCTTTGATGTTGTTGGTCTAAAAGGACAAAACCCCCAGGGAAAGCGAAGGCTTTCTAGGTGGAAAATAAAGTGATGAAAACAAGGACCTGAAGGAAAGAAAATGCCACTTACAGAAGCTAAAATAGGGTCTCTACATCTTAACGATCAGTTTTACTACCTAAAGAGATGAACACTAAACTTCTCCAACTGAGTGGTCACTCAAGACAGCTACTGCAAGCAGAGCAGAGTCCCACCATGATCCCTGATGTTGCTTCACTATCTCTAAGATTTTTTCAACCCATCAATTGTCACCATTTTTAGCTGCTGCGCTCAGAGCAAGCCATGTCTATTCCTGTGGTTACTGCTTCTAAGGCAGAGCCTGTCCATCTCGATGATAAACACAGTATCTAAATCAGAGGCAGGAAGGTGGCAGGACTCAAAAGGCTTGTTCTTGACAAAGCTGAAGAACAGAAGAAATTTGGATCTGTGGTACCCAGGATCCACTGCCATCGGATCAATTCTGACTCATGGCAAGCCTACAGGACAGAGTAAAACTACACTTTAGGCTTTCTGAAGGGCAGGAAGCCTCATCTTTCTCACACAGAGTAACTGGTGGGTTTGAACTGCTGACCCGGCAGTTAGCAGCTCACAGCGTAACTGACTAAGCCATTCTGGTACCCACCAATAAATCACATCTTGGTGGGCAGAACTATCTATCTACTTTCAAATGTGACTTACCACTCTTGCCAAGAGCCTGGCCACTTTTATATCCCATCTTCTGGAGCAGAGCAAACCCTTTGTTTTCACAACCTAGGGTATTCTTTAGCCCAATGTCACGTTTTTCTTTTTCTTCTTCTTTTAAACTCTTCTGCCGATTTTTCAAATTAGCTTCTTGTTGTCTTTCTTCTTTTCGACGGGCTTCTCGGATCTGTCTCAGCATTGGTAATCCTGGTCTGATATCCTCCCTGAACAATAATGGAGAAGATGATTGCACACAAGCACCTGGCATGTTCTCAGTCCTCTGCCGCTTGCTCACTTGACATGAATTGACCCTTCTCTGCTACCTCTGTGCCCACGTTTGCTCTCATTAATGACAGTAAAGACATCTGAGCAGAAATGCTGCTGTAAGTCAAGACTACTTTCTTTATGACGGCAAATAGACTACTTTGCAGGGCAAAAAAAAATGTGTCAACACGGTCAGAAAGAATGGGTATGGGATTAGGGGGAAACGAGGGGAAACTTTAAACAGAAAAAAGCGGGTCAAACTCTGCGGCCATGCCAAGGATATGAAGAACTGGGAAAAGACCACTGAGTGCGACAACATTAGGATATGATCTGTGTTCTCATAAAATATCTGTTCTAGGAGGCTTGGTGCCTGATTCCAGGAAACTAAAAATGCAGCGCTGAAGAAATGAGAAGTAGCAAGCGTAGACGAAGTCTTCTAGGAGGCTGACAATAATAAAGAGTAAAATCAAAAAGCAGCTAGAAGGGACACTAAGATGAGAGAGAAGGATGTGTTTCCTTGGGAGAAGGGGCCAAATAGGATAACACGCAGGAGAGAAATGGTACCTTCGAAAGGGAGGAAGGGGCTCTTATTTGATATTTCTATAAGACAGTGAGATTAACTCTAACTTTACACTTACAATCCTTATACGACTATATGTAAAAAATCCACACAGGACACGAGGTGGGTCTATTCACTTACTGGACATTAATAAAGGAATCAGACATGTAGTCCTCTTCTTCTGCCATGTTCAACTTCATAAGACACCGGTATCTACAAACCAAGTAGAGTAACAATTACATTCTTTCCCATGTAAACCAAAATGCACCTTTCAAGGCCATGGCCTTTCTCTAGAGTTCGACTACAAACACAAGCGTCATCTGGTCATCTTTATCTAAAGAACTCTTGAATTCAACTTCCCAAATGATTCATTACCACTCCTAGAGCCTCCTGCATCCCCTCAACTTCTACAAAGGACTGTCCCCACAAAAGAATCCTGGTAGTGCAATGGTTAAGCTGTTCACTGAAGGCTGGTTGAACTCACCAGACTCTCCGAAAGAGTCAGAGGTGGTGGTCAGCTTCCATAAAGGTCAGGGTTGGAAGCCCACAGGGGCAGTTCTACCCCGTCCGATAGTGTTGCTGTGAGCGGAAATGAATTCAATGGCAGTGGGTTTGGTCTTTTTAGAATGTCAACACTATATCCTACATCCTGGTCTATTACCAACTCGTCAGTTCTTTTTCCATAACACCATTCCCTCACTCATGGTGTTATGCAGCTGCAGACACGGCTTAAGTCCAGGTACTTCTCCCTCCCGCAACGATTCCTACGGCTTCCTAGGCGGTCTTGCTGCCTCGGCCTCTCCGCTTCCAGTCCGTCCTCTACACTTTCCGCAGAGCAGCTTTCTGAAGCACACATCAGGTCATGCTCCTTCTGTTTTCAGCCTCTTCAGTAAACTTCACAGGGTAGACCATGGCGAAGCAGTCATGCTACTATAATATGAAAGTTCTTCACAGCCTGGAACCTCCACCCCACCCCCCCAACTCTCCTTTAGCATTCAGTATTCAAGCCACCATGTTTTCTCAGTGTTCTCTGAACCTAACACAGCCCCTTCTTCCCAGGCCTAGACCGCCTTCCTCTACACAATCTTGTCCTGAGCACGCCAAGCTTTTCTCTCAAGTTCCTAAGAATTTTATGTTTTACCTGCTCATTTGGACCTCGAAGCAGGAATACTTCTTTTATGTAGAAATACTTTGGGGAAGTTTTCATTTAAAATAGTTAAAATTATATAATTATTATCCCTCAAAGGAATAAAGACCAGGCTTTTTACTTCCATAAAGAGTTACAGTCTTGGAAACTCACAGGGACAGTTCTACAGAGCCGTTGGGGTAGGAATTGACTCGGTGGAAGTGAGATAAAAGTTGCCTTGGTGTACTGGTGTGTATGGGCTAGAGTTAACTTCAAGGTCAGCAGTTTAAACCCACTAACCTCACCTGGGGAGGAAGATGAGGCTGTCTGCTCCCCTAAAGAATTTTAGTCCCAGAAACCCACAGGGACAGTTCTACTCTGTCCTATTGGGACCCTGTGAGTTTGAATCAATCCAGGGGCAGTGGGTTTGGTTTTAATGACATTAAATAATTATGAAGCTCAGGGATTCTCAAACTTCACCACATAAAAATTGCCCCCAAACCAAGGAGACGAGCCAGTCAGGGTGCAGTGTAGCAATCATGAAACATACAACTTTCCTCTAGTTCTTCTTCTTCTTTTTTTTTAAAAACATTTATTAGGGGCTCATACAACTCTTATCAAAATCCTCTCATTCTTTAATGCTTCCTCCCCTCAATTATCATGATCCCAATTCTACCTTACAAATCCGGCTAGACCAGAGGATGTACATTGGTACAGACAGCAACTGGAAACAAGGAATCCAGACAGATGATCACTTCAGGACCAGTGCTGAGAGTGACGATACCAGGAGAGGAAGGGGAATGTGAGCTAGAAAGGGGGAACCAATTAAAAGGATCTACATATAATCCCCTCCCTGGGGGACAATAGAAAAGGGGGTGAAGGGAGACGTCGGACAGTGTAAGACATGACAAGATAATAATTTATAAATTATCAAGGGCTCATGAGGGAAGGGGGCGGCACAGAAGAGGGAAAATGAGCTGATACCAAGGGTTCAAGTAGAAAGCAAATGTCTTGAGAATGATGATGGCAACAAATGCACAAATGTTCTTAACACAATGGATGGATGGATGGTGATAAGAGATGTATGAGCCCCCAATAAAATGATTAAATAAAGTTGGCCCCAAACCTTGTCAAAATGCAGCCTCTAATTCTGGACAGTAGTCTAAGATTCTGCATTTCTAACAGGGTCTCATGTGATGCCAATTCAGCAGGTCCGGTTGCTAGACACAAAAGTGTGTTTCCTGTAGTTTTGTTTTTGCTCCTGCCCAGCATCTTTTCCTTTGGGAGCCCAGCCCTCTCCTTCCTTGTGGGTCTGATGGCTTAGTTATCTACAGCTGCTATAACAGAAACACATGTGGGTGGATTCTTGCACAATTTCAGTAGCTTCAAGGCCAAATTCAACATGCTGTTTCTAGGGAAGAAACCCTGGAGGTGTAGTGGTATGTGTGTGTTGGGCTGTGACCCACAAGGTCAGCAGTTCGCAATCAGCAGATGCTTCTTGGAAGAAAGACAGGCCTTTCTACTCTGGCAGAGTTACAGTCTCGGAAACCCATAGGGCAGTACTATGAGTCAGCACAGTGACAGTGGGTTTGGTTTATCTCTGGGGGAAGGCTCTCTCGGCTCAGTGTCAGTGGGTTTGGTTTATCTCCGGGGGAAGGCTCTCTCGGCTCAGTGGCAGTGGGTTTGGTTTATCTCTGGGGGAAGGCTCTCTCGGCTCAGTGGCAGTGGGTTTGGTTTATCTCCGGGGGAAGGCTCTCTTGGCTCAGTGTCAGTGGGTTTGGTTTATCTCCGGGGGAAGGCTCTCTAGGCTCAGTGGCAGTGGGTTTGGTTTATCTCCGGGGAAAGGCTCTCTCGGCTCAGTGGAGGTGTGTCTGGTTTATCTCCAGGAGAAGGGTCTCTCGGCTCAGTGGCGGTGGGTTTGGTTTATCTCCAGGGGAAGACTCTCTCGGCTCTGGGGGAAAATCCTTTCATCATGGAGTTCCTCAGCATCAATCTTTTCACATTTCCTGCTCGCTTTCTTCTCTGTCCGTATTCTGCTTCTTTAAGACCTCAAAAGTGAGTGGCTTAAAACAACCCCTCCCATGATATGGCCTTATTGCCATACTAACGCACCCCAGATGAGATTCTATCCACACGGACAAAACCCAACAAAACCACACTCACCGCCATGGAAGCCATTCCGCCTCACAGCGACCCTACCGGACAGGGAAGACGTGCCCTGGGGTTTCAGAAGCTGTAACTCTTTACAGGAGTAGAAAGCTTTGTCTTTCTCTTGACGAGCAGCTCATGGTTTCGAACTGCTGACCCTGCGGGTGGCAGCCCATGGACTACTATGCCACCAAGTGAGGTCAGGATTGCAACCCCCATTTTTGAGGGGCAGCATTCCATCCAGAACAGTTCTGTATTCTTCCCCAGTCACCAATCAAAAAATCAGTTGCCATCAAGCCCATTCTGACTGCTGGCGACTTCGAGGGTGGGTTCGAGTCGTAGCGCCCCGCATAGGGTTTCAGTAGCTGTGATCATGCAGAAAGGGATCATCAAGATTTCTTCCAAGGCATCAATAGGGGGACCCAAACTGTCACCCGCGGGGTCAGTAGCCGAGCGCTTAACTGTCTGTGCCACTTCCTCACACCGGTGGTCAAGTATAATACACTACACCCAGCAAAGGAGCCCTGGGACCTTGATGGGTAAAGCAGTGGGCTGCTAGCTGTGAGGCCAGCAAGTTCAAATCCACCAGCTACTCTGAGGGGGAAAGCTGAGGATGTCTGCTCCCAAAGAGATTTATAATCTTGAAAATCTTAGCAATTCTACTCTGTTCTCCAGAATCAATTTGATGGCAGTTGGTTCAGTTTTTTTGGTTTTATGTCCCAGCAACAGGGAAAGCATGGTCCAAGTAAGGTACCTACACATGTATCCCTTTCCCGACGTGATATGAATACACGGAGTGTGAGAAAAACGCCCCGCTCACCAGCCTTCTGAGCGGACAGTGCGAGAAGCTGGGCTGCAAATGGCCACCCTGTCTGCAGAATGATGCTAAACAAAAGACAGGAAGCAATGGACAAAGTAAGGCCCAAAGCAATGAGTCTCCAGCCCTCGATTCCGTTTCGGATGCCTGCAGCTTTCTGTGAGGCTGTGAGGAGCATCCTTCTCTGCTATGTGGCCTAAAACGTTTCCTCTTGATTTCAGCTTATGTGAGTAGGGTTCTGTCAGCCGAAACAAAGAGTAGAACAATTATGCTGGATACAAATGTATTCCTGGATTGATTTTTAAATTTCTTAATGTTTACCTTCTTGACGAGTCCATAAGCCCCGCGGACTAGATTCCCCATCTAGCATTGTGTCACAAACATCAAGCATTTTAAAAGAGAATGTTTGGCTATACTGAGGCAAGATGGGACTTCAATGTTTTTAATAAGAGCATACCCTTTTCCCTGAGTCACCATGTCTTATTAGCTAAAATAATGATAATAATAATTAAAAATTGTGTCCTCCAAAATGTCAGCTTGGCTGCGTCATAATTTTCTGTATTCTGTAATCACCCTCCATTTTGTGATCTGTGTATTACATAATACCTCTATGACGTTACCTGGCAATGCCTCCACAGCTCTTTCCAAGATAACTAGCCACTGTCCCCAAATTGTAGTGACTCTACATAAAGCTTCGGAGGTTGGCATTTTAAAGGCAGCAGGCACACACATCTGTCTCCTGTGAAGTGGTTGTGGGTTTGAACTGCTGACTTGTGGCTAGCAGTCTAAGATTTACCTGGTAATGCCAAACTAAGGTCAAACTCGTTGCCATCGAGTTAATGACTCACAGCCAACCCCTGTGGGTTTCTGAGACTGTACCTGTCGATGGGAGTAGAAAGCCCAGTCAGTCTGTCTCCCGAGCAGCGGGTGGTTTAGAACTGCTAGTCAGGCAGATTGAAGTCCCATGAGTAACCACTGTACCGCCTGGACTTCAACTTAAGACATTATAAATAGAGAAAAGCATATAAAACAGATGTTAATGAATTGATGAGGGAGATATTCTTGCAACCGTGTGGGAACCTATAAGACGGAGCTCAGTAATTCTAGCCTCTTGGTTCTCATGTCTCTCAGCAGACCCCTTGAGTTGACCTGTTTAACCAAGAAGACATTGTGGAAGTGATGGAGTATGACTTCTGCGTCTTGATAATGGAATTCACGGATGTTTTCACTCTGTGCTCTTAGAGCCTGTACTTAGAGGGAGGCCGCTGGCCTGTAGTGAGGGCATCCACCCTTCTAGCTGGAGAAACATCTTTGTTGATGACTGGAGGACTCCTGCCAATGCTCACTCCCAGCTGTGAGCCACTTCTGGGATCCTAGTCCCACGCACGCTTTCAGATGACTTAGCCTGGGCTGTGATCTTCACTACAGCATGCACACGCGCCGCATCCCTTCCCCAATCCCAGCCTCTCCTTCCAGTCTAGCAGCAGTCACTGTTCTATTATGGCAATGGCTTTATGCCTTTCCTTTGCAGTTTTTTATTTTATGAATTAATATATTTACGCATGTACACACTTATGTTTATACCTCTATCCATAGTTTTGCTTCCTAGATATTTCCTGTTTCCCTTTCTCTTCCTCCTGCCCCACCATCACACTTGCCCTTCTTCTGTCTCTTTGGTAATTCCTCTCAGCTAAATTGCTGTTGGTCCAACACCCCCAGGATCTCTATGTCCTCTTAGTTGTTGCTTTTAATTCCCTAGTTGTTCCCCCGTCTATGACGTTGCTTTGTTTCATTAGCCATGGGTGCATCCTTAGACTTTCCAGTTTCACTTAAGCTACTTCTCTTTTCATCATATGATAAATGAAAATGGTATGAGTATGCCTGAGAGCACCATTTTGCATTCATTTACCCACTGTCTCTATACCTCAGATTCAACTTAATAATCGAACTTTTACATGTAATGGTCTAGCCCTAATCTAGTACACCACACACTTGTATCCCATTTAAGAGTGAAAAATCAGTACGGCTGCAAGAAAGGAGCCTGGCAGTGCAGTGATTACGTGCTCAGAGAAAGATGGCTCGGTCGGCTTCATGAGCAATGACAGCCTTGGACCCCGTAGAATAGAGTGGACTTGATGGCAGGAGTTGGGTTTTGCCTGGGGATACATACGGCAGTCAACTAAAAGGGAAGGGAAAAGGAAAAAAAAAGAGGACATGGGTGGGTGGGGAACAAGGCACTAACCACACATGGGGAAGGTATTGTTTATACCTCCACAGGAAAGAGAGAGAGGGACCAGACCTCAACCTGGTACACCAAGCCTTGAAGGCAACATACCAGCATGAAGCAGCGAACTAAAAGAGAGGTCTGCGGCTGGTCCCAATCCCAGCTATGTGGACCCCCTCCCCAGAAGAACACACCACAGAGAACACCACTGAAGATACAGTTCGGGAAGAGGGGCGGGGCTGATCCGAACACACACACACACACACACACACACACACACACAGAGAGAGAGAGAGAGAGAGAGAGAAACTAACCCTGGCCCACCAAGTCCCAAAGATGTTATTCCTGCTTGGAAAAGCCAACACATAGAGAGAGCCATAGGGCCAACTCCACCACGAGACACGACACTCCTTCACTGACCCACAGTGCTACCGGGGACAACACAGGAGACACAGTGATGGAACTGCCCAGCCTGACCCTCCCACATAGGGTCGAAACAGGAAGGGAGCACAACAGAGCAGCAAGGGGTGCAAAGCAATGCAGTCCTCGAGGAATCCCCCAAATAGACTTTGGGGCAGGCTTTGCCACTTCAGCTGACTCGATCAGAACACAACAGACCTGGAACACGTTCTAGGCTCTCCCCTGCCACTACCATGTCTATTTATATAAGACAGGAAGGATAAGCAATCCCAAGGAGAAAACAATGGAACCGATGGTTCCGGGAGGACGGGGGAAGACTAGAAGGTGGGAGAAAGGAAGGGGGCAGTCAACAAACCCAGGAACAAGGGAAAAACAAGTGATAGGAAGGAGGGTGTAGAGTGCCTGGTGGGGTTTGATCAAGTGCAATGTCGCTGAGAGGAATTATTGAGAGCTGAATGAAGGTCAAACATGTTAGTGGGACCGGAGGAAAGTAAAAGGAAATAGAGGAAAGAACTAGGAGGCAAAGGACAATTACAGAGACATAAATACAGGCATGTACATATATAAATATATTTATATATAATGATAGGGATATAGGTCTATGTACATATATTCATAGGTAAAGTATTAAGGTAGCCGACGGACATTGGGCCTCTACTCAAGTACTCCCTCAATGTAAGAACACTTTGTTCTAATAAACTGTCTTTCTGTTATGCTCACCTTCCTGACACGATCGCTGAAACAAAATGGGTGTATGCGCAAATGTGGTGAAGAAAGCTGATGGTGTCCAGCTACTAAAAGATATAGCATCTGGGTCTTAAAGGCTTGAAGATAAACAAGGGCCATCTAGCTAGGAAGCAACAAAGCCCACATGGAAGAAGCATACCAGCTGTGTGATCACAAGGTGTCCACAGGATCAGGTATCAGGCACCAGAAGACCCCAGACAATCATATTGATGCGAACAAGGGGGATCTGAGTAGCAACCCAAAGCCCATCTGTAGACAACTGGACATTCTCTCACAAAGGGTCACAAGGAAGGGATGAGCTAGCCAGGGTGCAGTATAGCACCAATGAAACATACAGCATTCCTCTAGTTCTTTAATGCTCCCCTGCCACCACCACCACCACCACCCCACTATCGTGAGCCCAGATCTATCTTACAAATCTGGGTAGACCAGAGCACGTACACTGGTACAGATAAGATCTCCGGAACCACAGAACCCAGCACAGGTAAACCCTTCAGGAACATTATGGGAGTGGCCATGCCATTAAGGTAGGAGGAATGTAGGGGGAGAAAGAGGGAACTGATTGCAATGATAGATGTGCACCACCCCGCTGCAGCTCGTGACAAACAACAAAATGAGCTGATACCAAGGGCTCAAGTAGAAAAAAATGTTTCAAAAAGAATGATGGCAACATATGTACAAATGTCCTTGAAACAATGAATGTATGGATTGTTAAAAGAGCTGTTAGAGCCCCCAATAAAATGATTTTTAAAAAAAGAGAGTTGTACAATTATCACAATCAATTTTAGAACACGCCCCCATGGTTAAATCACGTTTTAAATGAATTGTGTAATCATCATCAGTTTCATCCCTCCTCCCACATACACTGTTTTCTCCCTCACCCCCCTCCCCTACCTCCCCTATCTTCCCTTCCATGAGTACTCATCCCTATGCCTCTGTTCCACCTGTGCATTGCTACTAGGAAACCCAACAGAAACAGTAAAAACAAAAACAAAAAATAAAGTGAAGATAGAATACACAGATAAAAATACAGTTAGAGGGTAAGAAAGAAAAGACCACTGCGAATACTTAAGAGGACAGGGAAGAAATTTTGTCATGGAACAAGCAAGAAATATTCACACCTAGAAGAATCTTGTGGGAATCTGCCGGCGGCTTAATCAGGCTAGGTCCTCTGCAGCTGGGTTTGGGCTCCCACTGTCCTCTGTAGCCTTCTACAAATTGGGTGTTCGCAATTTCAGTTCTGATATTTTTCCCTTTGTCATATTTGGATTTTGTTATTGTTTTTGGATCCCACAGCTGGTGTGCTTCTTCTATGTGGACTTGGTTGACTCCTCGCTTAGATGGCTGCTTGTGTGAATACAAGCATTTAAGACCCCGGAAACCATTTAAATGGATACCTGAGCACCATCTGCTCTCTTCACCACACTGTGGTGTAGCACCTTATCTTCAGTGATCACTTCATGAGTATTGAGCAGGGTCAATGTTATCAGAACTAACTGTTCTTGGATTGGAACTAGAGTTCAGGAGGGGCTCATATTCCATCTGCTTGTACCTAGGATATGCATGACTACGGTATGAAGAGCCTAATGCAAGTACAGCTTCACCAGGAGCTGCAGCCCATGAGTTGTGCTCCACACAGCTGGATCTCCCAATGGATGGAGCTGTGGAACCTAAGCCTGGAGGTTGGTACCAGAGGGAAACTTCCTGGAACAGTTCTTCCAAGTTCAGCCCCCTACCCAACAGCTCCAAACCTGTCATGTTGCTGCGAGGGAGGGATCAAGATATATGGTGATTCTGGGTCCCTTTTCATTGGGCACCCACCACTCCCTCCAAGGTCCCAATGACACCACTTCCACAAGTCTGGGGCAGCCACGCTCTGCTTCCTCTGCTGAGTACCCCAGACCTGGATGGGGGTTCGGGTTTTCAGAGCTTCAATGTAATCGGTACACTATACTATGGCATCATCCAATGCCATCAAGCCTAAGGAGATACTTCACACGGCTAAACCACGCCATGATGGGGATGGCTTGGACCACTCTGGTGCATTCTGACGACAGAGCTAACAGGCTTGCTGATGATTGTAGGTGGGTGTCAAAGAGCTACGCTAAGGATTAGTCTACTATTCTTGGCCAGAATACCTGAAAGAATGGTATTCCACAATTTTGAGAGTGGGAAGATGGCATGAACGGGGTTTTTGCTTTGGACAGGAAGGTAGCAACAGTAATGCTGTCTTAGACATATGCCGTTTGCGAATCCCTTCACGTGGAGAAATGCCTAAGTGGAGGGGACTTTGCCTAATTCGTCGAGAGCCGCAAGGAGACAAGAAACGCCCCGTTCCCAAGTACGCCCGGACGGGGACCGCGGATACCTTCCTCTCCGCTCGTTCCCTGGCTGCGTTTCCCATCGACCCGACCGCCCTCGGGTGGGAGTGTAGGCGAGGGTGTGGCGGCCCGGTTACAAGCGACGCACACCCGGCTTTCACCATCCTCTAAAGACTTTAGCTCCCCCCTTCCCCTCCCCCCGCCACCTTACCTGACAGCTCGACCACCAGGCCCGCCGGCGTGAAGCGCGCACTGCGCATGCGCGCACCGCCAGGGCCCTGGACCGCGCGGTTTCCGGGCGCTGAAGTTGCGCAGGCGGGGCTAGGAAGACGGGGGTAGTGCGCCTGCGCAGAGCAACACCCCCACCCACTTTCCGCGCACGCGCCGTCGCTCCGTTTCCTGCTGGCGGGCGTCCTGGAGGCGGGGTGACGGGGTCCCTAGGCGGCTCTGCGGGCCCGGCAGCCCCGCTTGATCCCCTGCCAGACGAGGAGGTGAGGTCAACCCAATTCGCCACCAAAGCGCGCACGTTTCACACGCTGACACACCCCTGCCCCCCTGTATATTTCCAGAGGGGGCGGGGAAGACATGCGAGCCCGTCATGTGAGCGTCGTCCCTTTTGAGGGGGCGGGGGGCTTGCCGGCTCGGTTCCCTGCACCCCCGTCCTGGAGCTGACAGCCCTGGTCATCTGGGCCGGGCCCGCGCGGAGCGACGATCCTCGGAGTAGCCGAGTGAACTAGCCTGCGGCGCTGGGCTTCGGCCGGCTGTATTCCCGGCCGCCCGGCCGCCCGCCCGCCCTGTGACTGCGGCTCCGCAGAGGACCCTGGCCGCCTCCAGGAAGACATCCCGTGTGGGACCTTTATGCTGGCACAGGGACTTGAACGTCCGCCTGGGCCAGGTGCAGCAGGCACGAGCTATGGACAAGACCAGGCGGGGTGGGTTGTCAGGCCTGATGGTGCCGGTGTTCCCCTTAACGGAGTGTGGGTGAATGACATGTTGCTTCTGGAATGATGCCTTGTTTGCAACATTTATTTTCATGTTCCTTTTACTTTATTTTTCCTCCTCACCGAGCATGGGCTGCTTGCTTCCGTTTCACTTTACATTTTTAGGCTTTGTTTCATTTCATTTGTTAGTGGTTTCGTTTCATTAAGCTCACCGTTTGACGTTCAAAAAGCCCTCATGAGCATTTTTGTTTAATCTTTCATATTTAAGGTGTGAACTTAAAACTTCACCAATAATGGAGTTAGCACACAGTTTGCTGTTGAATGAGGATGCTTTGGCTCAAATCACGGAAGCAAAGAGACCGGTTTTTATCTTTGAATGGCTGCGATTTCTTGATAAAGTTTTGGTTGCTGCCAACAAGGTACGATATTGCTTTCTTGCTTTAATCATAATAAAGACTATTGTGTGTTTATGATTTGTAAAAGTAGCCATTCTGTTTGCAGGACACGTAGGGAACTTGAGAATCTGCTCCTAGAAATTTCTAGTCTGCCCATTTGGGTGGCAAAACCCTTCTTGTAAATCCAGTTCAATTCCTGTTCCCTGTCTCTGACTGCAGGAGAAACGGGAGGATGTTACTGATGGTCCGTTACCTGCACTCCATCACCTACAGTTAGGAATCCTACTATGTCTAGAGTTGCTTAGTTTGCTAGCAAACTGTTTCACACCTGCTTTTCTCTCCTTCATGCTCTAGCAGTCCCTTCAACGTGTGTCCTTTGCAGTTGATGGGGCTTTGCTTCCTTTTTCCCCATGAAAAGGCTGCCTGCAGAGGACTTGCCACACGCGCCCCACACAGGATCTGTTCCTCTTCTTACATGTGTAGCTCCTTGCGTGTATATCCATCCTGCCTTTTCTCCTGGTTTTCTGGCTGACCTCGTGCTGCTGCTGAAGATCACCCTCTCCATTTGTCCGCGAGATTCCATTTCCCCTTCTTCTCAAAACCTTTGAACTTGAAGTATAATGTGTAAATAGAAAAACAAATCAGAAATCTGTCATTTGGTGAGTGATCAGAAAGAGGATCCACCCCGCACGGCGAGAAATAGAACACCACTGGAAATACAAAATCCTCCTTCATGGACCCTCTCCATCTCTAACGGCCACGTGTAGCCGCCATCCTGACTTCTCCGATGTGGGTTTATTTCGTCCATTGTTGAGCTTTTGCACCATTACCCCTTCTCAATCAGGAAGTCCCTTCAGGCACGGATATGCTACCGTATCTCCCAGCTTCAAAACAAATCAACAAAAGAATAGGAATCCATTGCTTCATTCTTCTATCCTCTTATGTCTAATGTTTAATTTCCCTGACATTAGTGAAATTCTTTAAAACAGTTGTCAGTATTTGCCTCCTTCACCTAACCTTTGTTTCTCATGCTTCCAAAACATTAGTTTCAAAATTGAAATTATACATGCAAAAAGGGTTTAAAACCTCTTTCCAAAAGCAAGGAATCTCGACTCTCCTCCCACTTCATTTTCTGTAAGAAGAAGCAAATAACTTCCACTCTTAAAGATTATTTTTCAGTTATTTCCATCCGCTAAATAAAATAACTAGATGACTATGGTTTAATTTTTAATTGATTGCCATTGAGTTAATTCCAACTGGTAGCTGTCCATTATGAGCAAGCAGAATGGCCCGTAGGGTTTCTTACGCTGTAATCTTTATGGAAGCACATTGCGGGCCCTTGTCTCCCTCTGAGCCCCTGGTAGGTTTGAATCTAAATTAGCAGCCAAGCTCTTAAACCTTCTTTCTTAAATTATAGGCAGTGCCTATTCTTACTATTGTAAAGGAGGATTTAATAATCACATCCGTGTTGTACCACCAATCTTAGGGAAGCCGACTGCCACATCTTTCCCTTTTTTTTTATTTAAACATTTTATTAGGGGCTCATACAACTCTTATCACAGTCCATACATATACATACATCAATTGTATAAAGCACATCTGTACATTCTTTGCCCTAATCATTTTCTTTTTTTTCCTCCTCTTTTCTTTTTTTACATTTTATTAGGGACTCATACAACTCTTATCACAATCCATACATATACATACATCAATTGTATAAAGCACATCCATACATTCCCTGCCCCAATCTTTCTCAAAGCATTTGCTCTCCACTTAAGCCCTTTGCATCAGATCCTCTTTTTTTTTTTTCCCCACATCTTTCCCTTGCAGACAGACAGGTCAGCTCGAACCTCTGACCTTTCAATTTAGCAACGAAGCTCTTCATGATTTTCACCACCTGGGCTCCCTTGTGGTCAGTGTTGTGAAATTCCAAGAGATGTTATTGGGGGGCTGTTTCCCCATTGTGCTAGACCTCTTAAAGATGGACCCTTACCCTCGCTGTTTCTGAGAAGTGTTCTTAAGTTTACTTATTTGATTTCTTCCCTTGTTTTGTCTTTTGCTTTTATCCCCTGTGGCCTGCTTTTAAGACAGTGGTTCTCAACCTGTGGGTCACAACCCCTTTGGGGGTCAACCGTCCCGTTCATAGAGGTTGCCCAATTCCTAACAGTAGCAAAATTACAGTGATGTAGCAACGAAAATCATTTTATGGTTGGGGGGGGTCACCACAACATGAGGAACTGTATTAAAGAGTCGCAGCTTTAAGAAGGCTGAGAACCACTGTTTTAAGATGTCTTATTATTAGGGTATTGGACCTACTGCTCTGATCCTCTAATGTTCTTATGATCTCTGTATTTCTTAATAGCCAGAATGAGCCCATGCAAGCTTTAAATAATAACCATTACTCTGCTTCAAACTCTCGTCAAGAAAAAGTACAAAGTTCTATGTGATCTGACCCTTCTAATGCCTGACATCATCTCCTGTGACTTCCTCTTGCTCTGCTCCAGTCAGACTGGCCACCTGGCTGTCCTCAAGCACACTAACCATACTCCCACCTCAAAGACCTTTGCACTTGTTTCTGTCTAAAAAAATTCTTCTAGATCATAACTTACACCTTAGTTTATTTTCAGAGGGCTTTCTTTACTAGTGTTTATAAAATAAGCATGCACTCAAACAATTCAGTTGCATACATGGGTAAAACTCCCCACTAGAATGTAAATTTCATGAAGGCAGCGGCTCTGTTTTGTTAGCTGTTGTGTCTCACTGCCTAGATTAGCATATGGTATATATTATATGCTCAAGGAATCTTGGAAAACTGAATGAATACTGAATATTTATTATTGATAGAATTGGGTGGTTATTTTTTTGTTGTTGCCCACGGCACTTCAGAACTTCTTTCATTTTCCTTTGCTGACCTGTAGCTTTATGAACTACTGACTTTGCTTTTATAAGGTGATATCAACTGATCCAGAGTAGCCCCTTTTCTATAGCAGGTAACTTTTTTACCTTGGAAGGATATGAAGAATATTTAGGAAAAAGAATGGTTCCATCATTATTGGAGCTCTTTCTTATCTTGAAAATTCTCTTTAATGATTTTGTGCCTAATACAATCAGTAGATTTTAACTAATGGCTGTTCTAAGATGTTAGGTATTTTTGTATATCGACTAAGTGAAAAATCAAAGGATGTTGTTGGTTGCCGTTGAGTCAATTTTCTGCAACTCCACGTGACAAAGTACAACTGCTCCCAGTAAGTTTGTTGGCTGTGATTTTTATGGAAGAAGAGCTCTAGGTTTTCCCTGTGGAGCCGCTGGGTAAGTTTGAACCGGCAGCTCCTTAGTTAGCAGCCAAATGCTTAACCAGTGCACTACACTGTACATTAAAGAGAAAGATAATATGATAATGCTTTTCTCCCCCTCTCTTTTTTAATTAACAGACTGATGTAAAGGAAAAACAGAAAAAACTTGTTGAACAATTAACTGGATTAATAAGTAGTTCGCCTGGACCACCCACCCGGAAACTGTTAGCTAAAAATCTCGCAGCCCTTTACAGCATTGGGGATACTTTCACTGTTTTTCAAACACTTGATAAATGTAACGACATTATCAGAAGTAAAGATGACACGGCTGCCTACTTACCAACGAAATTGTAAGTAGTTACTTTGAAGGTTATTTGTTCTTTCAGGGTCACTTCTCTTAAGGGACTGCTGCCCATTAAGACCCCCAAGTTCATGGAAGCGGGGCATGCACTTGGTGTTTAAAAAAGAGGCTCCTGAGTAGTTCTGGGAAAAGAGCTCTGCTTCCATACATGCTCAGCTCTCCATTAGGATTTTCAGCAAATTACCAAGAATTAGTATGCTGCCAGCAATCTTCAGTCCAGATGGGCCTTTTAGTAAAGTTGAAGATAATATTCTTGGGGGAAAAAAAAGTGTTTCTAGGGAATGGGATTGAGGGGGGACAAACTGTAGCTCCTACGCCAAATCTAGTTTGCTGCCCTTTTTTGGTGAACAAAGTTGTTTTGGGGATGTAGACACACTTATTTTGTGGTAGCTGCTTTCCTGCTATAATGGTAGGATTGAGTAGTTGACCCGTAGATCAAGGGGTTAATCCAGATCCTACTCTATGTGTAGTTGGAGTCGAGAGGAGACACATTTGGAACAAATGTTGGGGAGACAGCTATAGGAATGCATCTTGTAATTGAATCATGTAAGCAAATCCTCAGTTACGGTGCAGTGAAGGGGTGGTCTTCTTAAATCTACTATTGGTTACCTCAACCATGCTGAACTCAATGTACTTGACTTCTCAGCCTCTGAGTGGCGTGTTCAAATCACATAACAATTAAGTGGCAAGTTCTAGGACTTACACAGGTCTGCCAGATCCTACAGCATGAGCTCTTGTGTTCTTCTTCCTGCCTCCCGAAGCCCATAGAGAGTTAAAATCTTGGAAACCCACAGGGGCAGTTCTGCTCTATCAGATAGGCCACTGTGTATCCGTATCGACTCAGTGGCAGTGTGTTTGGTTGCACGTTGCCTACTGCTGCCAG
Organism: Tenrec ecaudatus; assembly: GCF_050624435.1. Classification (NCBI taxonomy): domain Eukaryota; kingdom Metazoa; phylum Chordata; class Mammalia; order Afrosoricida; family Tenrecidae; genus Tenrec; species Tenrec ecaudatus. Next base: position 28,663,379 of record NC_134546.1, on the reverse strand, counting down.
TTTTACACAAATGGTGTGTTATATAACTTTTGCACACCGCCCAATCAAATAGGTCATATTTGAGAAGTCTTCATAAAAGGAAGCCTTGGACGTCTTTTCTCAAGGATGGATACAAATTATTATTTACTTATAAACTTATGTTGTGTTCTTAGCAAGAATACAGTTTTATAGTTGCAACCTTGTCGTTCGATTCCCCCTCTGATGCACACCAGGCCTGATAAGATTTTCAGCATTTTCTGTATTTTTTGCATTTGTTCATATTGGAGTTTAGCTCAGACGTGTTATGTCATTGGGGTCACCCTTTTGAATTATTGTGATATGTCTTTCTGTACATGAACCCCAGAATTGATGATTCTATAGAGGCAGCACGTAGAATAAGAGTTTTCTGGACAGGTTCATGGAGGTGGTGAGGGTGGGGGTAAAAGGGAGCCGATGTCAAGGAGTTCAGGAAGGAAAAGTATGCTTTGAAACTCTTTGTGGTGGCAACTGTGCAACACTGCTTGATGTGACTGAACTGTGGAATGATACGGGATCTGTATTAGCTCCTAATAAGCTGGTTTTGAAAAAAAAAAAGACTAGTTTTATTACTTTTATAGTATTTATCAGGAGAAAGATGGGACTTTCCACTCCCATAAAGAGTTACTGCCTTGGAAACCCACAGGGGCGGTCCTGTACTGGACTGTGGTCACTGAGTGGGCATCGACTTGATGTCAGTGAGTTTGGTTTGGGGTTTTTGAGTAGTAGTTATTACAGTGATAAAGAACAGGTGTTTTTGGAAATTAATTAAGGGATTACAGTAAAATGTGACATAGACGATACAAATGGACTTTTGAAGGTGAGAAAGTGTAATGAAAGTGTGTTACCTTGGAGAGTGACCAGTGGAATTATTGCTTCCCTCAGGGCTGCTGTGGCGTGTGTGGGAGCATTTTATGAAAAAATGGGGAGGATGTTAGGCAGCGCTTTTCCAGAAACAGTCAACAATCTACTGAAGTCTCTGAAAAGCGCAGAGGTAAGTTTTACAAAAAATTGATTTTGCTTGTGGCAAGAATGACACGTCAGTTACCAATGTGCTCATGTGCTTCTCTTTCCTCTGTCACTCTGGGATTCACAGCTTAGTAAGGAGCGGGGTAATTTAAAATGCTCACATGCCCCATTTTATGTTGCCCATTACATTCTATTCTTACACTTTACCCTCAAGTAAATTTAGGAGTCCCTCTGTTTTTAAATGTGTTGAATATTTCCTTGTGTTTCTTCTAGATGGCTTATGTCACTCAACTGATTTTTCTTAATCTTTCAAATTCTGAAGATTTTGACTCTTGGAATGTGATGTGGATGCTTTCTTATATTATTGCACCTCAGTATGTCATGTAGAAGTTTGTTTGTTTATTTTTGGAATATATGTATTTAACATAATCTCATTTCTCAGAAAGCTATTTATTTCATTGAACTTAATAATTAGTTTTACCTTTTAGTTACTTTCTAGAGTATATGCTTAAGTTTTTAGTATTTATTCACTATGGGTTATTTATAATCTAGACCTAAAATCATTAAGCTCAGGGAATTTCTGTAAGTATGTGCATTTTTAAATATGACATTTGTTTTACAACACTTTTTAGATTTGTTTTATGTACATGTTTAGTCTCAAGGGCGAAGTGAAATCTTAATGAGTTTGCAGAAAGTTCTCAATGGACTGGGTGGTGCTGCAGCTTCCTCCCATCGTGATATTTACAAGAACGCCAGGTCCCTCTTGACTGACAGGTCAATGGCCGTTAGATGTGCTGTAGCCAAGGTCAGTACTCAGCCAGTTTATAATACTGCTCTTAATCTGCGTGCTCGGAAATAGTCCATGATCATTCTCCGCTCTTAAAGTTTTAAAATATGATGACACATAGGTTAAAAACACATATGGCTTCCTTTTAATGAAAATATGGTTTTATTTTGAATTCATTGTGATTTTAACAGAAGAGACCCTTTCTTTCTGGTAAGGAATTTTTATTATCTGCAGTCTTTGATGAATTGATTGACTCTCTGGCAGTGAGTGAGTGAGTGAGTGAGCGAGCATGCAAAAGTGTTCATTTTACAAGTAGCATAAAATTATAGCTTATTTCAAACTTAGTTGCATTTTTGCCTACTAAATTATAAAACAAATAGCCACATAAAATGATCTATATGTGAATGTAAATACTATCAAATATTGTGTAACCCATCATTATCGAATCAATGCTGACTCACAGAACAGAGTAGAGCTGCCCCTGTGGGTTTCTGAAGATGTGTATCTTTACAGGAGCAGAAAGCCTCTTTTTTTCCTGTGGAGCCCCTGGTGGGTTTGAACTGCTGACCTTTTGATTAACCAACCCTATGACTAACCCACCACACCACCAGGGCTTCTTAATATTAGTGTGGGCAATTATTGCAATTTTTAGGATGTAATATGCTTTAAAAAACAGAGGTATTAACAATAAATTGCACAAGTATTTTAACTATAGACTTAGCTTTTTAATAGGTACTAGATGTTCAGCTTATCTCTTTCTTCTTGAGTGAGATTTGATAGTATGTCAAGAAATTTGTCCATATTGGCATAAACTTGTTCATTATACCAAAACGGACTGCCAAAAATGTGAATCCGTCTCATAATGACCCTGTAGGCAGAGTGGAACTACACTTTTGGGTTTCTGAGAGTTTAAATCTTCACAGGAGTAGACAGCCTCTTCTTTCTTCTGTGGGGCGCCTGGTCGGCTCCAACCTCTGACCTTGTAGGTAGCCAAACAGTGTGCAGCCCCATATGCTGTTAAGACTGCTCTTGTTCATGGAACTCCTTTATTACTCTTAATGTCTGTTGGATCTGAAGTGATGGGGCTTTCTCAGTTTTCATTTGGAAAATTCGCCTCATCTCTTTTCTTTCCCCTGATCAGTCTTGACTACATTTATCAAATTTATCTACATGTTTAGTCTTCTCAAGGGCAGAGTGGAATTTTAGATAAGCTTTTAATATTTTTAAGTTTCCTATGTTAGTGTAAAGGAATATGACTGTTTTCTGTATATTGAAATTGTACCCTGCCACTTCACTGAATCTTTCCATTAGTTTCACGATTTTTTCTTTTGGCGGGGGTGGGGTGGGTCAAGTCTAGTGATTTTCTATCTACAGGGTCACATCGTTTACAAATAGAGTTTTACTTCTTTGCTAATTTTGAAGTTCCTTCCTTGCCTTCTAGCTCTGGCTAAGACTTCTAGCAGAATATTAAATAAGAGGATGATGAAGGACAACCTTGTTTAGTTCCCATTCATCACTTTCAGTTTCTCTCTGTGGAGCGTAATGTTGGCTGTTGGTTTTGTAAATATGTCCTCTGTTGTATTGAGGGATTTCTCTTCTTATTTTGTTGAGTGATTTTATCAGGAATTGGTGTTGGATTTTGTCTAATGCCTTTCCTGAATCGATCGGGTTATGAAATTCTTTTTCCCTGTTTAAGTTTTATGATGGATTACATTGAATGGTTTTCTAATGTTGAACCATCCTTGCATACCTGGTATGAATCTCAGGATCCTGACTTAGGAGTTTTTAAAAACCTGATAATTTTTTCCTTTTGATATGAGTGTGTTCACCTTTTTACTCCTGTCCATGAGAGATAGGTAGGTAGTGCTTTTCTAGAAATGGATTAACCTGTCCTAGGTCTTTAACTCTGTTGGAGTACATGCTTCATCGTATTCTGTTATTAGTCCTCTGCGTTTCACTTGGCTCGGGTGTGACAGTTGTCCTTTCAGTTCAGTATGTTATTTGCACCTTCTATTCCGTTGTTAGATTTGCAGTGGTTTGTTATTTTGTCAATCCTTTCAAAAAACCAGCCTTTTCTCTAAGACTTTTATTGTTTTTTAGTTTTGTTTTATTTCGGCTCTGTACAGCTTTTTTTCCTCTAATTGCTAGAGATGTTGGGTTAAGATGTTTTCCTTTTTTGGTGTATATATCTCTTATCCACTAGCTATATGAGCCCTGCTTTTGCTCTGTCCCAAAGGGGGTACTTTGTCTTAGAGGGAATAATGAGTCAGAATTGACTAGATGGCCGTGGTCTGGTTTTTAGCCTAATGTAAGTGTTTAATGTTATCAGTTCCTCCCTAAGTACGGGAAGTTCAAGGTCAAAGATTAGAATGACCATGATGCTCACTTTGTTTGCTCTCATCTCCCGGAAATAATTATGCTTCATTGCCTAATGTCCAAAATCTTCATTCTTTCCCCAAGTATTTAGTAGTTCCTGGTAGATGAGTGGACCAGGTTCCTGTCTCTCTGTTTTCAGATGTGGACATTCTCGAATGTAATTCATTTCTTATTTTTAATTCCAGTGTCTACTAGAGCTGCAGAATGAAGCTGTATTCATGTGGACTGCTGAGCTGGAAAATATAGCCACTCTCTGCTTTAAGGCTTTAGAAAACTCCAATTACGGAGTCCGGGTGGCGGTGTCTAAACTCTTAGGAGCAGTTATGGCAACAGCACTGATGCCAAAGCAGGCAACAGGTAATGCTATTTGCAACCCCTCAATAGCGCACACGAAATACCGTAGTTGAAAATCTGTGGGATGTTTTCTTGTAAATTCATTACTATGCATAAACAGGTCATTTTAAGGAATTTAAATTATTAGGTTTATTCATCTACCTTTTTCATATAATAAAATATCCAAATGATACTTTTCTTTATTGTCAAGACATTGTTTATATTGAAAATGTAGAGAGAAAATGTGACAATTATGCTCCACATGTAAGCAAATGAGATTTATCAAATGGTTTTGTATAAGGTTCAAGGGCTTGGAATCTAGTACATGATAGGCTTTGAGAGTTCATTCTCTGGTGAGGAGATCCCCATGTATAGCACCATCCAAATGTTCTTTCTTCCTTTGTGGTCATTGCGATTAGCCGAATTGGTTTTTGCAGGTGCCTTGGCGTCACAGAGGTGTGGAGAGTTGTGAGAATGGCTGCGTGAGCCGCACTCTGCTGTGTCCCCTTCTTTACCGCATTCCCAGATAACAGAAACATGTTGCAGATGCAAGTCCCAGGCTTCCTATTTATTAGTAGGGAAACCCTACCTAGATTTTTTGAGCTTTAATTTTCTCCTCTTTAATAAGAATTATTTAGATCAATGTGCTGGGTTCAATTGATGATGATGATGATGGTGATATTTTAAAGTGCTGCCTATGTGTCAGGCCCTGCATGAAACGTGTTCCAGAATTGTTTGCTGTAATCCTCACAGAGCTCCCTTGAATTATAAATGCTGTTGCTTTTCTCATTTTTTTGATGAAGAAATTGAGACTTAGAAATATTGTTTAATTTGTTTTCTAGTCATGTCAGCTGAAATTTAAGCGCAGGTACTTAAATTCCGAAGCCTAGGTCCTTATCCAGTCCCTGCCTTAGTTATCAAGTGCTGCTGTCACAGAAGCACTGTTAAGACAGAGAAATTGGCTTTGGACTCTTGAAGTCTGAATTCAGTACTGGCTCAAGGGAACAGGTTTGTCTCTGTTTTGATTCTCCAGTACGGTCCTGGTTTCGTTGAACGGTTGCTTCTGGGGAGTGAGTATTCATGTCTCCTTAGCAATTTTCTGTCTCTTCTCTCTTCCCTTGCTTGCTTATTTAATCTTGTTTGTGTCACAGAATTGATCAGCTCAAGACACACTGTCTTAATCTTGCCTCGTTAATAATAATGATAACCCAAATGGCATTGTGACCACAGGCATAGAGGTTAGGAATTGCAATATGTATTTTGGGAGGGGCACAATTCCATTTCTTTCAACCATGCTTTATACTTCCCTGTACAGATTTATTTGGTGCTGTATGAGAAAGGGGTTCCTAAATTACAAAGTTCTACCAGGGATGGAAACTGCTATTAGCTATTCTCAAAATGAAAGATTAGTAATGGTTCAAAAGGTCAGCAGTGGATATTCAATGTAGTATGATCATAGAACTCAATATTTAGTTGAAAATATAATATTAAAAAGCACATACATTATATTTTCTACCTAAATTGCCCACACATCATGCAAATGCAGATTTAAAACTTATAATAAGGTTTTTCATCTTTTGGCTTAGAAAATATAAAAGGTTATTTGGTATAAAACTTTGAAACAAAACAAGTATTTCCTTTGTAATAACAAACAAACAAGTATTTACTTATTTAGCATCACCTTTTTTGGGTTACCTTTTGTTGTTTTATTCTTTATTTTATTGTATTACTAAAAGTTTACACAGTAAAATAGTTCCTATTGAGCAGTTTCAGTGCTGTGAGTTAAGCATCGAGCTACTAATGTCATGGTTAGTGGTTCAAGCCCACCAGTCTTTCTGTGCGAGAAAGATGAGGCTGTCTGCTTCTGTAAAGCTGTATAGCCTTAGAAACCCCAAGAAGCAGTTCTACTTTGTCTTCTACAGGGCCACTTTGAATCGGAATTGACTTGATGGAAATAGGAGGGAGAATACATATTGTTCACTGACACTGATTACATTTTTCACAGAATGCCAATATTCTCATGATTTCCATCTGGTTCTGTTTCCCTTAATCTAGTATACCTGTCACCTCCATCTGCCATCCTTACCTATCATTTTTGCTTTAGGGTAGATACTAAATATTTGGTCGAATATAGATGATTAGTTAAAAGCGCATAGTACTCAAAAGTGATAACTATTTCTCACCAAAAAGTTTATGAGCCAGTCTATTTTGACTGAGACATGACCTCTGAGCATGGCTTCATTTCCAAGTTTAAAGGAAATCCCAGGACAGCAGTTTCAGGGGGGTTTCTAATATCTGCCAGTTCAATAAGCCTGGATTTTTTTTTCTAAGGAATTAAAAGTAAAAACTCTGTTCTACATTTTCTCCCTGGTCAGAACAATTGTCAATGGCACCATCTAACTCTTCAGGTGTAAGAGGAGGGGGGACAGCGCTCCCCACTCCCTTCATACCTGTGCCCAGTGACCTCTTTCATCACAGTCGCTTTACCCTAAACTCGAGAGTGAAGACTTTAGCTTGTGAGTATAGGAGCATGTCCCATCTCTGTTTTTACTTTAGTCCTCGAGCAAAATTTAAAGCAAGCAAAGTCTCATTTTTTAGATCACGACACAAAGGTTTGTGTATTCATACAAATTAGTATTGCACAGAGGAAAACGGCAGAAAGAAGCATCGCAGACGTTCATAGAGGTTCTGCCTGTCTGGGTTGTGGAGTTTTGCATGTTTGCTTTCCTTATATCCCTCTCTATTTTCAAAATTCTCTCCGACGGATGTTATTTTGATAGCCAGAGAACCTGCCCTTACGAAGAATTACTTGACTTTTCAAACTGTCTATTATTAGAAAATAAGATTTAATTAATAACACCAAATCTGCTTTGAAATACATTGGCTTATAAAGTTTCCTTTCTCCCTGAAAGTAATGCGCCAGAATGTGAAGCGAGCAACGTTAGATGAAGTCTTAGAACTCATGGCCACAGGATTCCTGCGTGGAGGGTCGGGTTTCTTAAAGAGTGGTGGAGAAATGCTGAAAGTTGGAGGGTCAGTTAATCGTGAAGTGAGAGTTGGAGTTACACAGGTTGGTCATATATACCTATATATCAGATAATTTTATTCGTATCATTTAATGAGATTTCATGGAGGACTATCAATAGATACTCACCACACATCTACAAACTGTTTACATTGTCTGTCTTTCAACACATTCCTTCTATCCAATGAACGAATTATATTCAAACTCCAGATGGCATGCTGATAGAAAAAGGTTTGATGTTTAAATGCTTACATTGACCATACATTAAAATCCCATGAAGTTTTCTCAAATTTTACTTGGAAATGATAATGTGTAAAACAATTTGATTTCATTGAACTATACTCGGGAAGCTTGAGGCATGAGGAGTTTTGTGTTCTCCCACAATCCTTGTGACTGGATTGCATTGCTATCAATGACCAGTTACTGCCACAAGATTAAATCTCACTTGGAAATAGAATTTCAGGTGATAATTAATACAAAATGTACTGCTTCTCTCTATATAAAAGGATGCAGTGGTTCTTTATGACCTTAGTAAAATTTACCCAACTTTGCCCCTGAAACAAGTTTGGATAAAGGAAGCCATTTATTTTTTCCTACAGAAAAAAGTCATAAATATTTTATCGTCATAGGACATTGTTGATTTGGGATGTTAAGATTAGTTTTATTTCTATAACCTGTTCAATTTGTGATTCTCAAAGTGAATTTAGCTATTTCCTCCCTCTCTTACCAGTTTCTTAGTTTTTTTATGTAAGTGCTGTTTAGTCAAAGATAATTCTGCCAGTAGTTTCGATGCGGGAATTTCTAAGGTCTCAAATTTTACATGTTCTGTTTTTAAAGAAATATAAAGGAGCGTCAAAAGTGGTGGAACGTTCTATTATCCTGTAATTCAAAGTTTTAATGAAGTTTTTGGAGCCCCTCATAATATACATTTTATTGTTGCAAGTATTTCCATCATAACTTATATTTATCTTATAGAAATTATTTTGCATGTTGTCAACAGTTTTTAGTTCCTTTAGCTAACTGTAATGCATTTATAGAAATGTATCTGAAGTTGTTTCTTATTCTCTTTGTAGGCTTATGTTGTCTTTGTAACAACTTTAGGTGGTCAGTGGTTGGAGCGTAGCTTTGCTACATTCTTGTCCCATGTACTTGATCTTGTTTCTCATCCTCGGGCAACACAAACACATGTAGAGGCCGTGTACTCAAGACGATGTGTCTCTTTTATCTTAAGAGCCACTGTGGGCAGTTTACTAGGCGAAAAAGCCCAGATAGCAGCTGCCAAAGAAATTTGCCAAGCTATTGGAAAACAAATGAAAGCAGTAGGTAAGAATTGAAAATAATATGTTATTGATTGTCTTAGTTGTATTAGTCCTTTATTGTTGTTCTTAATAAATGCGATGCAAATCTGATTAGTCTATGTCTTTCTAGACTGTATTTTCTGAAACAATATTTTGTTATGCTTTGGATGAAAGTTTACCAAATTTCAACATAATTTGTTCAGTGACACTGGTCACCTTTTACACAGTGTGTGAATTGCTCAGTGTTTACATTCTATTTGTTTCATTTCCTGTAATCTAGTTGCCCTGGTCCCTTGCCTTCTGTCATCTTTGCTTTAAAGTAAGTGTTGACATTTGGTCTCAGGTAGATTTTTTTCTAAAAGGAGCACAGTATTTCAGGTGACAATTGTTATTTTGTAGATTGTGTTTTAATAAGCATTTATTGTGTATTCTCCTTTGTTATTGTAACTACACAATTACTGTGAAATCAAAATTTTCAGGAATTGGGTAGCATGCTTATAAGATAGGGTTTTCTGGTTTATTTCGGGTACCTACAAGATTTTCTTCCTCCTGTACAGAGTTATAGTCTTAGAAACCTACAGAATCACTGTCTTATGGGATCACTATGAATAGGAATCAGATCGATGGCAGTGAATTTAGTTTGTTATGTTTTGGGCAGATTTTATAATCCTCTTGCTGTATAGCAGCACTTTGGGTTGCTATCTTTAAGTAATGGATTTAAATTTATTTCTTACTTGGCGCTTGTCATTTTAGAGACAAATGTGCTACTTTTTTTAGCTACGAAGCTTTAAAAAAATTTTTTTTAATTGTGAATTAGGTAGGGGGATTTACATTTCAGATCATCAACTCTGTATTCAATAGTTCAGGCCCCTCATTCCCCCAGCCCTTAGTCTGTGCTCCCTCCCCTGACAGTGGCGGGGAGGAGGAAACGTTTAGGAACTAGAGGAAAGTTGGATGTTTCATCGTTGCTACACTGCACCCTGACTGGCTCATCTCCTCCCTGAGACCTTTCTGTAAGGGAATGTCCAGTTGCCCACAGATGGGTCTCGGGTCCCCAATCTGTACTCCCCCTCATTCACAATTATTTGATTTTTTGTTCTTTGATTCCTGATACCTCATCCCTTCTACACCTCGTGATCACACAGGCTAGTGTGCTTTTTTCTTGTGGGCTTTGTTGCTTCTGAGCTAGATGGCCGCTTGTTTACCTTCAAGCCTTTAAGACCCCAGACACTATAGCTTTTGATAGCCGGGCACCGTCAGCTTTCTTCACCACTTTTGCTTATACACCCATTTGTCTTCTGCGATCGTATTAGGGAGGTGGGCACACAGTGATATGATTTTTGTTCTTTGATGCCTGATACCCAATCCCTTCGGGACCTTGTGATCACACAGGCTGGTGTGCTTATTCTATGTGGACTTTGATGCACAGCCTGAACTTTTATATACATTGTACTTTGTTGCATCTTGCATACTCAGGTAAATTATATATGACACTATACTTTAGAATGTAACTGATGCAGACACAGTACCTTAGTATGACACTATTTTTTCTCACTTAAGTGTTGGTTTTCCCAGACACGTTTTCTGATGAGAAATAACTGCTGTTTAATGCTCAGGAATCAATTGGCATGATTTAGAAACATAAACTGAATAAACCTTCCCTGACCCACCTAAAAAAATTGTTTCACACTTTCATTCACCATGGTGCATTGTTCTGTGCTTGTAGAAGCAGTAGTGAACGACACGAGTAACGAAAACAAATCTGCAGCAGCCGATATTGCAGCCAGCCAGCACGTGATGGTCTGCGCCTTGCAGGAGCTGGGGAGCCTGGTGCAGAGCCTGAATGCCACCGCATCCCCTCTTATTCAGGAAACCTCTATAGGTATGATTCATTAGCTGGACTACTTTTTGCTGTTTTAAAAAATCATGGGGATAATTGATATTTAATTCCTGATTGATTGCTGCTTAGTCTCATCGTTAGACATCTAATGATTGATTGCTAGTCATCATTGATTGCTGCTTATTATCATCATTAGTCATCCTTTGCTGAAAGTTGAATTTTAGTTAATATGCACTGTGATGTCCAAAGGAGCCTGACAGCATCGGACTCTGCTTACTACAAGGTCAAAAGTTCGAAGCCACCAGTCTCTCTGCTCCCGTATAGCCGCAGAAACCCAAACTGGGGGGCTCTACCCTTTTCTATAGGGTTGGTGTGAGTTGGAATCAATGTGCTGGCAGTGTATTTGTTTTGGGTTTTTTTTGGTTGCTGTTGTTGTTCTGTGGTAGTGAATAAGGAGCCCTGGTGGTGCTGTCAGGTCAAAGTCAGAATGCTAATCTCAAGATTGGCGATTGAAACCCACAGGCTGCTCCTTGGAAAAAAGATGGGGCTTTCTGCTCCTGGTATACTGTCGCCTCAGAAGCCTTGCATTGTGTCGTTATGAGTCAGTATTGATTTAGTGACATTGGTGGTGTTGTTTGTTTGTTTTGTTTGTGATCGTGAATACTGAACTAAATCCTGAAAGTGTTGGGAGCCAAATCAAAAGAGTCATGGTGACTTTATGTCTCATCATTTACTAATATTTACTGAAGACTCAATTTTGCGTTAGCATTCATATTTTACTAGCTATAATTGTACTGTTAATCAATACTTCATGAAGGTAATATGTGTTCATGAGCAATGTGTGTTTTTTCACTGTTGTGAAACGGTGTGTGAAACAAGCGTGATTGTGATTTTCATCGTGGTCTTATCCCCGGACTTTTAGTCCGCGAAACCCTCTGACTTCATTAGAGAGTGGTGATTTTGAGCTTTTCCCTTTTAGGACTTTTGGAGACTGTGACTTCAGTGCTTCTTCATCCAAGTATGGCAGCTCGGCTCGCAGCCGCGTGGTGTTTGCGCTGTGTGGCCGTGGCCTTGCCTTTCCAGCTGACACCATTTCTAGACAGGTGTGCAGAACGGCTCAACAACCTGAAGACCTCACCTGAAGCTGTTAGTGGCTACAGTTTTGCAATGGCTGCTCTGTTAGGTGGAGTTCATCAGTGTCCCTTGGGCATTCCTCATGCCAAAGGAAAGGTATGCCCGAGACTGTAGGTTTGTAAATGCTTGTAGAGAGTATAGACCAGTTCATACTCCCGAGCACACAGTCAACAATTTCTTCATGTATAATTCAGTGCCATTGATTACATTCTTCAAGTTCTGCAGTCTGAGCTGTGAGTTTTATGTATCGGTCATCAAATGACAAGAGTGTTACTAAATTTGACATTTAATTCTGATATAGGATTAATGGGCATTATCTGTAGTTTAAATTTAATTTAGACCCGAGCACATATTATATTATTGAAATATTAAGAGTTTTTCCCTTAAAAAAAAAAGTTTTCCTCTAAGCCTTTAGGGCTAAATTTTGCATTGCTAAGTGTGTTTTCTTTTAGAAAAATTAATACAAGAGTAGCCACACGGAGGTGGAGATTAGAGATGCTCCCAATGTCCTTTCCCAAATGCTATACCGCTCCATTGGCCATGACATCAACCAGCACACCTCCCCTCGGTCTGTCCCCTCCTACCCTGGAGTTCTGCAGTCCCGTCTCACAGAACTCATGCAGTTGTTCAGGAAATGACCCGCCTGGATGTGTGTGCTGGTAATTCCGAAATCCGAAGTTCAAACATTCATCTGGAGGCTCTTTCTCATCCACAGGGTCCCACGAGCTGGTGAAAGCAGGGCAGGTGATAGGCCGCCACTCCTGTTCTGGAGGCCAGGAGAGGCCAGCCACACCCAGAACAAAAATGTCCCACAGTTAAGACAGTGCTTCTGCTTCTGTGAATGCTCAACCAGTAAGAAGAGGTCACAGAAAAAAAAATGGCTTTGATCGAGCTGTTGTTTTTAACTTCTTTCCCCGAGGGAAAGGAGCCTTGGTGATGTGGCACATTACACATTAGATGATGACTGACCACAAGGTTAGCAGTTCGAACTCACCAGCCAGAAAGAGGAAACCGTAACTGTCTAGTGAAGAATGAGGGCAACATATGTACAAAATGCCTGATTCAATTGATGTATGGATTGTGATAAGAGTTGTACGAGCCCCCAGTAAAATGATTAAAATTAAAAAAAAGATTTATAGCCTTGGAAACCAGAGGAGCAGTTCTCCTCTGTCACATAGTGTCACACTTGGAGTCCGAGTTAACTCATGGGAGTGAAGTTGAATTACTTTTCCCCAAGGAAACCAAGGATGGTGACTTGAGTTCCAGCCTCTAGTAAAATGGAGATGCTGACCATCCCACCTTAATCCTGTCTGTCAGCATAACAGACCTCTCTTCAAAATGGGATTATAACCACACGTGTAGAGGCTAGGATTTGCATCATTAGCGGGATTATGGCTAGAAGGGCCATATTAAGTACTTGACTGCATCTCACTAAGCTACCCAAAGCAAACACTAGCTCAGTGGTAGAAGTCTTGCCCTACATGCCAGACACCCAAGTTTAAATCCAACCATTGTGCCTGTTAATGGATATTGGAGTTTTTGCAGTTCGATTCCAGACTACCACAATAAAGCGCTTATTGCTGTAAAGCGAGTCATCAAGTTTTTGGTTTCCCAGTGCATTTGGGAGGAACTCTGGTGGCATAATGGTTACACGTTGGGCTATGATCTGGAAAGTGCACGGTTGAAATCCCCCGTGGGAGAAAGATGGGGTTTTCTACTCCCATAGTCAGAGCCTCAGACGGGCAGTTCTACCCTGCCCTAGAGGGTTGCTATGAGTTGCCGTCAACTCATGGCAGTAAGATTAAGTGCAGTTGGAAGTCAGGTTTGTACTAATTGTATAATGACTGATTATAGTCCATCAAGTATGCAGTATCATTATTTAAACATTTGAAATATTGTGAGAATTACCAAAATGCGACACAGGGATAAGAAGTGAACTCATACTTCATCGCAAAGATGGTGCCAGCAGACCTGGCACTAAACAGGGTTGCCACAGACCTTGAATTTGTTTTTTAAACAGTGCTATCTGCACAGTGCAGTAAAGTGCCATAAAATAGCGTACACTTGTCTTCTGAGTGTAATGTTACTGGATTGTATGTCTAAAACTTTATGTTACCTACCCTGGTGGTGCCCTGGCTCTGAGTTGGACTGCTAACTAAAAGGTCCGCAGTTCAGGACCACCAGCCGCTCCACAGGGGAAGACGGGGCTTTCTACTCTCGTAAAGAGTGACAGTCTCGGAAACTCACAGGAGCAATTTTACCTAGCCCTGTAGGGTCGTCGGGAGTTGGCATCAACTTGATGGCAGGGTGTTTTAATACAATTAAATGACTTTTAACCAAAATAATGAAACCCCAATAACATGACTATTTAAAAGCTGTTAACAGAATATACCACAGGTTCCCAATCTTATTTTGCCTACCATCCCTTTTCAGAAAAAAATTAGTACCCGCCCATAATCTACAATAAAGTGTGGGTATCTGCTTTTGCAGCCTCTCTGGATCATTCACGCACACCCCGCCCCCCCGCCTGCCCAGGGGGCAGCATCACTAGAATACGCTATTGTCAATGGTCATATTAGCATTTTGATAATACTTACTACAAACAGGATGATTTAATAAGTGAATTTGATTGATCTCCCCGTTCTTCCATAATTGAGGGAAGTAAAATAGCTCAGAGAAGCCCTGGAGGGACAATAAGTAGGTGCCTGGCTGCTACCCAAAAGGTCTGCAGTCTGAACCCGCCTGTAACTGCGAAGGAGGATCCGCTCCCGGGAAGATTGCCATCTAGGGCAGTGGTTCTTAACCTGTGGTTCATGACTCCTTTGGGGGTCAAATGACCCTTTCACAGGGGTCGCCTGATTCATAACCGTAGCAAAATGACCGTGATGAAGTAGCAATGAAAATAATGTTATGGTTGGGGCTACCACCACATGAGGACCTGCATGAAAGGGTCGCGCATTAGGGAGGTTGAGAACCCCTGCTCTAGGGATTCCTACACGGGAGTGCGACTCTGTCCTCTGTGGGGGCTGTGGATGGGAGTCGCCCAGATGGCATACAACAGCAGAGGGCTTACCTGAACCTGCTTTAGTCATTTTCTTCTCAAGAACTTAAAAGCTTTATAGAAATAAGATTTGTAACTTTACACAGCAAGATTTTAAAATTGTCATTACTTTTGGGATCCAAGATCCAGGCCTGTTCATTCCTTCAGCTCCCAGGCTGCTGCTGGGATCGGCTTCCGTCTCCCTCTGGCTCACTGCTGCCTCACTGTGTTCCTGTTGCTGATTTGCACACCGAGATCCTCAGGGCTTATCCAAGACTCGGAGAACGCATGTGATCTCTGCTGTCATTCTCCCTCTTCTCTCAGGATTCCCTCTGCTCCTGTCGGAGGGCTTGTCTGCTTGCATCCCGTGCTTGTTTCAGCTCCATCCCTTGGCTCCTGTGAATTTCTTCCCTTTGGGCTACTTCTGCTTTCTTATTCACCTGCATCAAACATGTATTTTGTTTATGGCCAAGTTTAATTTTCATCTCTTAAGATGAATCTCTCCAAACCATTCAGTGTATGGTAAACCTTCCGTCTGCAGACCACTTCTCCATCTGCACTGTTTGTCATTTAATCCCATACTGTCTTCTCTAACTGACCATTCCTTTATGCCGTTTTTCTAAGATTGTACGTGCCATGAACTAGGTAGGCTTCATGGCATATGCATGATGGAAATTCAATAAATTTTTAATATAGGGTAATTCAGTAATAGTCATAGTAATTGGTAATGTAGGCTAGTGCAATTCTGAATGCTGTGTGCTAGCTCAGTTGAATTATTTAGCTTATTTAATGGAACATCCAATTCTGCGCTTCTCTTGCAGATGGTAGTAAGTATTGCTGAAGACCTCTTACGGACTGCGGCACAAAACAGCCGGCTCTCTCTGCAGCGCACCCAGGCGGGCTGGCTTTTACTCGGAGCACTGATGACTTTAGGTATCCTCGTGTTTGAACGGGATTCTCGACACTGTCTAGCTCTCAGTAGACCGCAAGGCAAATTCAGTTGAAAAGTTCTTTAACCTCATGTTCTAGACTTCCAGTTAAGTTGTAAAATGGTGAAGATGTTGGTCTTTACCCTCCCGTCATTAGATTGTGATTTTTCTCCCTTGGCCATTGTTGGTTAAGTGCATTTAATGAAAAAGTTCACTCCAGAATTTCGCCCTTTGCTTTCAGAATAGCCATCTATGTGATTGTTCTTATTGGTGGGGCCTTCCAATTGGTGCTGACTCACAGCGACTCTTGTGTATAAACAGAATAAGACACTGCCTGGTCCTGCACTGCCCTCGACCTGGTGAGCTCAGTGCTCATCAAAAGAGAGGGGCATCTGGGGGGCATTTTAATCCCCAAAGTGAACACAAGTGTTGTGATTTTAGTGGGGTGATAAAGACACGTTGGGTGCTGAAAATATTGATACATTTTCACGTTTATTTTAAGCCAGTAGAAGTGATTTTTTTATTTACTGTATAAAAACATTTTGGAAATAAAGCCCATTTCAGTGATAGCATGAAATGACAGATCATGTTGAAGTGGACGTACAGGGTGGGGGGCGTCTCGTTTCCGCTGGCTTTTGTAATGTGTGCGTTATTTCTTTGGCTGTGTGCTCCTTTTCTTGTTTAGGACCTTCAGTGGTTCGTTACCATCTACCTAAGATGTTGTTACTGTGGCGGAATGTTTTCCCTCGCTCTCTAAAGGAGCTGGAGGCTGAGAAAGCCAGAGGAGATTCTTTCACCTGGCAGGTGACGTTAGAAGGGCGTGCTGGAGCTTTATGTGGTAAGAATATTGGTGTTTTAAAAATATTTATAAAGTGACGGGAATTTACTACTTCATATGATTATTTTAGGGTTGTTCTTGGGTGCCATCAAGTCCATTTTCAGCCCATAGCAACCCAGTGTGATAGCAATCTGCCCCACAGGGTTTTCTAGGCGGTTAACTGTAAGGTGCAGATCACTGACTGGGCTTGAATTGCCAATGTGTCAATTACCAGTTGGCACTTAACTATTGTACTACTTGGGCTCCTTTGTCTTAATTTGTGATGATAAATGAGTTCTTAGAGATGGTCAGAAACTGAATAATCCATTCCAGTTTACTAATTCTATTCAAACAGAAGCTGAGGTTTTGCGAAGTGATTTGAGTTGGTGGGAAGGAGGGAACTAGCCTCTTAATTTTCTTATTGCAGCCTTCCACTTGTGGAAGAAGCACTAGGTTATACAATCTAATGAGAAAAGATGGGAGTTGTCAAAAATATCATGGTACTTGGATCTACAGTCAATACTTAAAAAGGCAGCTGTCAGAAAATCAAATGACACACTACACCCATCAAATTCGCTGCACAAAACTTCCCTAAAGTCTTCAAGAGCAAAAGTGTCTTTTTAGGACTAAGGTGCGCTTTACCCCAAACCATGGTATTTTTAGTAGCCTCGTATGCATGTGAAAGTTGGATATTGGATAAGGAAGACCACAGAACAGTGGATGTGTTTGAAATCTGATGTTGGCAGAGAGCATCGAAATACTGTGGACTCCCAGACGCACAGGCAGATTTGTCTTGGAGGAAGTGCTGCCAGAGTGCCTCCTAGCAGAATAGCATCCCGTGGACTTGCTGTCAGAAGAGACTGGTCCTAGAAAAGGCCATCAAGCTTGGTAGAGGGTCCATGAAAAAGATGAAGCTCTTTGAAGGAATGGGTTGACACAATGACTGTAACGGGGCGCTCCAACAGAACAGTTGTGAGGATGGGAATGGATGGGGCAGTGCTTCATTCTGTTGTAGAAAAGCAAGGGCAATAGGAGTGGCTCCCACCAGCAATGAGTATGTAAAGAAAAATGATAGCTCATCTTTGTAGTGGAAAGCCAGCCCTTTAATCCCATCATTCTCAATCCTTAAAGATGGAGCTCTTTTTTTCAGACATCAGCACTGTGGCAATTATGGATGAAGTTGTTGTTAGGGAGTCAACAACTTACAGGAAGGACTCTAGTTTTGCTTCTCTTGGGAACTAGAATTATACTGCATGGCCCTGTTCTACCTCAGAGTGAAAGGGCTGCTTTTTCTAAACGAAGGGAGAGAGATGGGTTCTTACCCAGATGGGTGCCAGGGTGAGATGTCAGTTTTGCTGCCTACATACCCAGGAGCTGTTACTGTCAGCTCCCTTGTTAGAGAACCAGTAAGAGATTCTTTCCATTGGACTGTTCACTCACTCTTGATTCTGCTAGAAATGGCTCTTTTTGTAGTCATCTAAATTACTTTGGACTTAATGTCCTCCGAATTCCTACCCCAGCAATCTCCCTACTAGTTACTCTCCCTCCCCCTGGTCCCCAATTCCTGCTGTTTCCTTTTGTAATGACTTTTCTTCACAGTTGTAGTTGGTTTGGCTTTTGGCTTTTTGCTTGACTGGGTTTCAGAACCTTACATTTTACAACAATTGGAAAACTGTAGGTACCTTTGTATTTGTCTAATTTGATAAAGTTCTGCATCCTCACAAGTGCTGCTCCCAAATTGTCCTTTTGAAACTTTTGTCTAGCGATGAGGAGTTTTGTTGCACATTGTCCTGAGCTCCTGACTGAAGACGTGATCAGAAAGCTGATGACCCCTATCGAATGCGCCATGACTATGATGTCACAGTAAGTAAGCAGTGATGACATAGTTTAAATTTATTTTTAATAAATCATTTTATTGGGAGCTCTTATAACAATCCATACATCAGTTGTATCAAGCACATTTGTACAGATGTTGCCATCATCATTTCTTTCTACTTGAGCCCTTGGTATCAGCTCCTCTTTTCCCCTCTCCTCCACCCTCCCACCCTTGTGAACCCTTGATAAATTATTATTATTTTCATATCAAACACTCTGCTATCTCCCTTCACCTACATTTCTGTTGTTCATTGTGGGGAGGTGTTACATATCGATCATTGTGATCAGTTTCCCCTTTCTCCCAACACATCCCCCCCTATCTTCATGGTATCGCTACTCCCATTATTGTTCCTGAGGGCTTTATCTGTCCTGGATTTCATGTGTTGAGAGCTCTTATCAGTACCAGTGTACTTGCTCTGGTCTAGCCACATTTGTAAGATAGAACTGGGGTCAGGGTAATGGGGTGGGGAAGCACTAAAGAAGTAGAGGAATGTTGTGTGTTTCATAGGTGCTATACTATACCCTGGCTGGCTCTTCCCTTCCTTGTGACAGATGGGCTTTGGGTTTCCACTCCGACCCGCTCTTTTTTTTTTTTAATACTTTTATTGGGAGCTCTTCCATCTCTTATCACAATCCATACATTCCTCCAGTGTGTCAAACACCTTTGCACATATGCTGCCATCATCATTTTCAAAGCATTCTCTTCCCACTTGAGCCCCTGATATCAGCTCCCCATTTCTTCCCCCTCCCTCCACCACACCTTCTCTCATATTATTTCCATATCCTATACCATCTTCTATTGCCCTTCATCCACTTTTCTGTTATTTGTCCCTCTGGGAGGGGTTCTAGGTTCATCCTTGTGATCGATTCCCTCCTTCCCCCTGCCCCCTCCCTAATCTTCCTGGTAACTCCAGTCTCCTTGTTGTCCCTGAGGGGTCTATCTATCCCGGATTCCCTGTGTTGTGGTGTCCCTGTAGCAGTGTGCATGCTCTGGTCTAATCCGATTTTAAGGTAGAATTGAAGTCATGATAGTGGCGGGGGGAGGAAGCACCAAAGAACTAGAGGAAAGTTGTGTGTTTCATCAGTGCTGTACTGCACCCTGACTGGCTCATCTATTCCCTGTGACCCCTCTGTTAGGGGATGTCCAAGTCTATAGATGGGCATTGGGTCTCCACTCCATGCCCCGCCCAACCTTTCACATTGGGTATAATTTTGTTCAACCCCCTTCTTTTGTATTGATATGATTGTTGTTTAGGGTATTCTGATGCACGTTACCCGCTCCCGTCAGCACCTCGTGGACACACAGGCTGGTGTGCTTCTTCCATGTGGGCTTTATTGCTTCTGAGCTAGATGGCCACTTGTTTATCTCTGAACCTCCAAGACCCCAGACGCTATATCTTCTAATAGCTGAGCACCGTCAGGTTTTTTCACCACATTTGCTTATGCATCCATTTTGACTTCAGCGATTATGTTGGGAAGATGAGCATCACAGAATGTCAGATTATTAGAACGTGTTCTTGCGTTGAGGGAGTACTTGAGTAGAGGCCCAATGTCTGTCTGCAACCTTAATACTTAACACATAAATATATGTACATATTCCTATTGTTATATATTTATTAGTCTGGGTAAGCTAGAGAAACAAATTCATAGAGACTCATGTGAATGAGAAAGAGCAATTGAATATTGAGAAAGCATCCCAGCCCAGTCCAAATCTAGTCTATAAGTCCAATTAGCCCATATGTCTATTACTGATCTATAAAGTCCTCTTCAGACTATTGAACACATGCAATGATGCTGAATGCAGGGAGATCACAGGTCAGTGGGTTTGAAGTCTTCTTAGAAGGATCCAGTGGCATTGTAAGCATCTCAGCGCTGGCAGGGATCTCTAAGTGGTTTCTCTGCTCCAGAGGTCTGGTTGCATCAGGGTAGGTCCATGTGGCTTCTCCTCAGGGATGTCTTGAAGGGAGGGTCTTGTCAGTAGAGAGCCTCCAAGGGAGTAAGCAGAGAGAGAGAAGTGTATCCCGCCTCCAAGGAGGAACTACAGGAGTTCCCAGAATCCGCAGGAGAAGGTCATGTCCACACAGAGGCCTCATTGGCTATATCTTGCTTGACAGGTCAGACTCCACCCCTTTACTTGTAATCCTCTCAAATTGACACCAGGTTATGTAACTACCACACATGCCTATATTTATACCTCTATAAATGTCTTTTGCTTTCTAGTTCTTTCCTCTATTTCCTTTTACTTTCCTCCTGCCCCACTATGATGTTTGACTGTCATTCGGCTCTCAGTAATACCTCTCAGCTACATTGTACTTGAGCAAACCCCACGAGCCATTCTACACCTTCCTCGCCATCAATTTTTAGATCACTTGTTCCCTTGTCCCTAGGTTTGTTGGCTCCCCATTCTTTCCCCTGGAACTGTTTGTCCTGTTGTTTTCTCCTCGGGATTGTTTATCTTACCTATAATAGAGATAGACATTGGAAAAAAAGAAGAAGAAATAGGCCTTTAAATAGTTCCAGGTCTGTCTGCTGACCCATATCTATGTTTTCTGATTGATTTATGATGAGGTGCCAAGCCCTTCCCTTCAAGTCTTATTTTTGGGATTCCTCTGGGACCTCTTTTTTGCTTTGCTCCACTTGCTTCTTGGTTGCGTTCCCTTCGTGTTTCGCCCCAGTGGCAGCGGGGGGTGGGGTAGTCAGACTAGGCACAATTCCTCCACTGTTTCTCCAGTGCTGTCCTTTGCAGCACTATTGGTCAGTGAGGGGACGTCATGTCTTGTGGTGCCTTGGCTGCTCCAAGCAGGAGTGTCTTCCTCAGGGTGTAGTGGGCCAGGTTGTCTCTCTCTCTCTCTCTCTCTCTCTCTCTCTCTGTCGGTTTGCTTCCGTGTGACCTGGGCAGACCTACCACTCTCCCCCCGCTGTCTCTTTAGTGCTGTCCTCTAGTGCAGTCTTCTGGGAAGGGGTCCACATCGCTGGGATTGGAGCTGGCCCCGCTGACCTCTCTGTCAGTTGCTGCTTCGTGCTGGTGTGTTGCCCTCATGGCTTGGCGCACCAGGTTGAGGTCTGGTCCCTATCTTTCCTGTGGAGACATAATAAACACCCTTCTCATGGGTTCCCTACTACCCACGTCCTCTTCCCCCCCCTTCCTCTCCTTTTTAGTTGAAACTTTTTAAATATAAAGTGACTGAAAAATGACAGTAAAGAAGTGGGTTGAAATTAAGTGTTTTTGTTAGTAGCTTTATTGAAAAACAATTCATACCTCATAAAAGTCTCTCATTTAAAATATACACTTCACTGGTTTTTAGTATATTCACAGATAGGTGCAACCATTACTAAAATCAGTGTGGGCACATTTCATCCTCTTAAACTCGTGGCCCTGTGAAACTCCCTCTCTCCGCCGTAAACCTCACTGCGATCCCATAGATAAGCTAGAACTGCCCTGTGGGTTCCGAGACGGTAATCCTCCACAGGAGTACTTCTGTGGAGCAGCTGGTGGTTTCAGACTGCTCCCTGTGCGGTTAGCAGTCTAGCGCGGAGCCACTCGGCCATCAGATGAGCACCCACAAACTATCTTCTCTCTGGTTGATTTCCCTTCTCTGGGCTTTCATATGAACTACGGAATGTTATGGTACATGTAGTCCTGTAACTGCACGGGCGTCTTTCAATTAGCATTGCTTTTCCCAAGCCCGTCCATGTTGAGCTTGTCTCAGTACTTCACTTCCTCTTACGGTCAAATAATACTCTCTTGGCCGAATATGCCACATTTTCTTTTCCTGTTTTCTTGATGGACATTTGGGTTGTTTCTATCTTAACAGTATTGTGAATTACGATGCTATAAGCTTTCAGGTACAGATTTTTGTATGATTATACAAGGGGTTATTTATTCCAGAATAAACCACAATTTTTTTTCAAGCTATGTATTTAAATTTTTTTCTACACAACAAACTTATCACCTTCAAAGTACTCTCCATTACACTAAATACATTTGTCAAATCTGCGATTCCACTCTTGGAAACATTTTTCAAACTCATCTGTTTGGATGGCTGACAGCACCTCCCTCAGTTTATTTTCTTCACCTCTTCTACGTCCTCAAATCGCTGTCCTTTCATGTCCCTCTTCATTCGCGGAAACAAAAAGAAGTAGCATGGAGCCAGGTCAGGTGTGTGGGGCAAGAGAGGCATGCTGTGTTTTGCCAAAAACGAGTGCACTGAGATGGCTGCAAGAGCAGGTGCATCGTCATGGTGGCAGAACCCGTCCCCCGTCTGCCACAAACCAGGCCTTTTTTGTCGCACACTGTTAGGCAGTCTTTTCAGAACCTCTAAATAGAAAGCTTGATTAACCGCCTGACCTGGTATAGTGAACTTCAAATGCACTCACTACTGTCCCCCTCACATCAAAAAAACAAATGAGCATCATCTTAATCTTTGATTTCACTTGGCATGTTGTTTTTGGGCGAGATGATGATGGCAGCTTCCACTGGCTTGATTGATGTTTGCCGTAGGGGTCGTAAGAATTGCACTATATCTCGTCACCAGTAATGACCCTGGGGAAAAAGTCTAGGTCATTTTGGAGCTGTTCTTTCAAAGCACATCACGTTTCCACTCGAAGCTCTTTGTGCTAGACAGTTAGAACCCGAGGCGCAAATTTCACAGTGACCCTTCTCATCCCCAAATCTTCCATTGAAATGAACTGAAACAAGCTCACAGATAGTCCAGATAACTCCCCATCTCTTCAATGGTCTGTTGTCGGTCCATACGCACAAGGGCACAAATTCTGTCAACATTTTCATCTGTTCAGGATGTTGACAGACGTCCAGAATGGTTTGTTATCAATGGACATTTCACCTTCCTTGAAATGAGGAGACTTGAGGCTTTCACATAGTGCTGTCTTTGTAAAGCTGTGTTCAACATCACAACCGTTTCTGCAGCATTTTTCCCAAGCAGGAAACAAAATTTCACAGCTGCACGCTGTTTTCTCTTTTATTAGCCGTCACAAAAAATGAGGTTTGAGTGAAACTGCTTTTATGAAGAAATTCACCTTGACCAGGTGAGGCCACTGGGTGAACTCCCTCAGAGTAAGTTGCTCGATGCTCCCCTAGCAGGAAGACTGCACTCTGAAATCTCTGCCAGCCCAGCAGAGCTTTTTCCATTTTATTTTTGGTTGCCCCATCATGTTTTTATTTTTCTTGGGTATATTCCGAAGTCGAATTGCTGGGTCATAAGATAAACGATGTTCTTATTTGGGAATTGCCAGACTTTTTTCCAAAGCGGCTGCACCAGTTTGCATTTTCACTAGTAGTCTGTGAGTGAAATGGTTTCTCCACATTTTCACCAACACTTGTGGCGTGATTTTCTGATTCTGTCTTGGGTGGTGTGAGGTAGTATCTCCCTTGTGCTTTTGATTTGCATTTCTTTGATGATGATGAATGATGCTTTCATCTTTTTATGTGCTTAGGCTGCCCTTTTCCCCCTTCTTATGAGCAGTGTTTATTTAGTTTCCTTGCCCAGAATTTAATTGGGCGATTTGTCTTTACTACTGAGTTGAGAGAGTTCTTTATGTAGTCTAGGTGTACATTCCTCATTAGATAAATATTTTACAAGTATTTTCTCCTATTGCTTTTCACTCTCTGGTCTCCTCTGAAGTACTGAAGTTTTAAATTTTCATGGAGTTCAGTGTGTGTGTGTGTGTGTGTGTGTGTGTGTGTGTGTGTGTTTCTTTTGAAGCTTGTGCTTTTGGTAATGTACTTAAGAATTCTTTGCCAAAAATCATGAAAATTTGCTCTATGTTTTCTTAATTCTAAGAGTTATATAGTTATGTAGTTGTTACACTGAGATTGTTGATCTATTTTAATTTTAGTTCATACATTGTGTTAGGTTACCAGTCTAACTTCATTCCTTTGTCATTTGTTTTCAAGTTGTTCCTGAAGCATTTGTTGAAAGACTGTTTTTTCTCACTGAATAGTCTTTACATCCTTTGTGAAGATCAGTTAGCTATATGTATATGTGTGTCTATACACATGCACACACAGAGTTTCAAAAAGGTCATGGGAAGATTGTGTCTTTCAATTCAGTTTCTCCATGAACTTTCTGAAGCCTTCCCATCTATGACCAGGAGCACACCCATTGCCGTTGAGCTGATTCTATCTCATAGTAAGCCTTTAAGTCAGAGTAGAAGTCTACTTAGTGTTTCTGAGACTCACCATGACTCATTATAGGAACAGATAGCTTCATTTTTCTCCCACAGAACTGCTGCTGGGTGAGAACAGCTGACCTTGAGGTTAAGAGCCTAGTGCTTAACCAAGTGCGTCACCAGGGCACCATATATACTTATAAGGGAAACAAAACTCACTGCTATGAAGTCGGTTCTAACTGACAGACAGGGTAGAACAGTGGTTCTCAACATGTGGATCGCAACCCGTTTGGGGGTGGAATGAGCCTTTCACAGGGGTCACCTAAGCCGATCAGAAATCACATATGTTCGATGGTCTTAGAAACTGAGACACCTCTCTTCTATCCGTCTCCAGGCAGGTCTGCCCACATGCAGATACGCCCACATATGAGTACCTGGCGTGAAGACTGTTACCCATGCTACACTATGCTTCAAGACAAAATTTCATTGATTTGTCATTAGAAAAAATATTTCAACAATATATAATTATGTAATGTTTTGTGATTAATCACAATGCTTTCATTATTTGTAACAATGAAAATACATACTCCACATCAAATACTTACATTATAATTCATAACAGTAGCAAAATTACACTTATGAAGTAGCAATGAAAGTAATTTTATGGTTTGGGGGTCACCGCAACAAGAGGAACTGAATTAAAGGGTCGTGGCATTAGGAAAGTTGAGAACCGCTGGGGTAGAAGTTCCGTCCTTTGTCTCGGAGAGGGCAACCACTGGGGTAGAAGTTCCGTCCTGCTGTCTCGGAGAGGGCTGGTGCTTGAGAACCAGTGGGGTAGAAGTCCGTCCTTCTGTCTTGGAGAGGGCTGGTGGTTTTGAAGTGCTGACGATTCATATTGCAGCTCCACTCATAACCACTGTGCCACCAGGACTCCTCATGTCTACCTATACATAATTGTATTTTAAAGAATTTGTGTTGCTACCAGTAAAGTTAATAAAAAGTAAATAAAGTGAAAGCGCTCTAGTTTTGGTGTATTCTAGCAGTGTGTCGTCACATTGAAAGCATTTTTTCCAGCGGTGCGTGTTCTGATGAGCTGAAAGCAACTCCTCTTTCCGTATTTCAGCATCCCGTCAGTAATTAAAGCCCACGGAGCGCATCTGAAAGCCAGTGCAGCGATGGTCCGTTTAAGACTTTATGACATCTTGGCTTTGTTACCTCCCAGAACTTACGAAGGTAAACGGAACGTGTAGTACCTGATAGTCATTCTTCCAGTATGCCTTTCTGTATCTCCAGAGTTTTACAGAGTTCTGATTAAGGATTTGTCACTGGCTGGCTTATGCACACAGGGAAGCAGCTGTGTGACGTCTTCATATATAGTATCCAACAAAGAGCCCGTTATCTCTCATTGACGTTGGTCAACCATTCAAACTTTAAAATTAGTCCTCAGTTTTAAAACTAGATAACTTACAATCCTTACTACTTATAAAACTTAACATCCTACATTAATTTTTATTCTGATTGTTCCATTTGTTACATGATCTATTGTAGTTATTCAGTGCGTTTCAGGCATTGTTCTAAGCCCTGGACGTGGACTAGCACCGTTGACTGTAAACACAACCTTTTGAAGCAATCAAGCTTATTATAGATTTGTAGATGAAAATTTTCAAACAGGAAAAGTAGCTTATTCCAGGCATAGTCAACGTGAGAGCTTGGATTCAAACCCAGCTTGTTCATCTTCAGTTTGTTTATCATTGTCCTAATCAATTCTATTATTATTATTCCTAATCAGTTTCCTATATACAAGGGGGCTTTTAAAAGGGGGTGGAAAAATATAATCGAAAGACGAGGACCTTTTTTCACAACCTCTTTAAAGCCCTCTCATAGTACAAGCAATAATTTTAGAATCTGGATGGAGAATAATAATGTAGTTTGAGGAAATCAAATATATACAATATCAAAATTATGATAAACCATTGATGTATCTCCAGTACAGCCATAGCCAGGACCAAACGTTTTGCTATGTTCTGGTTCAGTGTTTGTACATTGTTGGGCAATAAATGATGTCACGTTGAATATTTTTAATATGAACGATCTTTCCTGCTATTTGAGATTTTGGTTACTTTAAATAATTTGGACTAAAATGGAAAATACAATCATAACAAAAGGAATTACCTTTAATTCTGCATTAAAACCTTCATTATACTTAATATGAAAAATTTTTAAGGAAAAAAAGAATTTAATTATTTTATTCCTGTTGACCATTTGAGGAATGATTGTCATTTTTAAAGACTTTTTCTTTTGGATCTGATTGGAAGTTCTTCCTTGTAGGATCTTTCAATGCACTTCTTAGAGAACTGGTAGCAGAATTCACTTTGACTGACAACTCTGCCAACACGACCACATCCCTCCTCAGATCCCTGTGCCATTACGACGACAGTGTTCTCCTTGGCTCCTGGCTTCAGGAAACCGATCATAAATCGATTGAAGACCAGGTAGTAAACCTTACAGGGAAGTGAAATGCTGCCCTGCTCTGAAACAATGGTCCTTTTACATATTGTCTGTCCACAAGAAACAGTAGAGATTTAAGGTTTAATTTTCTTTTAGCTTTCTTAAAGAAACTCACCCCACTGGCACCTGGGTGTTTCTGACTTAGGGTAACCCTGTCGACCAGAGTAGACTGACCCTTGTGGGTTTCCCAGACTGAAACTCCGTATGGGACAGAGAGCCCCATCTTTCTCCCATGTCCAGCTTTGCTGCAGCAGCCCTGCCTGTAACCCACTCCACCCCTGGCTCCTGTTCTTAACGGTAGTGCCAGGTGAATGGTGAAATGATGAGAGAAGTGGAATAGTCTTTATCAGTACTCTTTGTATTCAGATAAACGGCGGTGGTTATCACAAAATCAGTGGTCTCTAGCTTCTTGGTTACTTGTGTTTTGACGATAAGTTAGAGAAGAGTGGGGGGAGGAAGTGGAAAATTTAGAATTTTTTCTTTGCCCCACTGATTACATTGTTTTTTACACACTTTGAAAGTGGATTTAAATATTCCAGATATTGCTTTGCTTATTCATTAAGGTGAATAATGAGAAAATATATGGTTTATAGTCAGTAAGCTTATGTATATATAACAAAATACTTGCTTAATCTAAAACAATGATCATCGTACATAAGTGTCATTTAATATGAAAACATTCTAGATTTAGGACTTGATTTTCAGTTTAGCTTTCTGAGACACTTAAAGATAGTGTTAAAAAAAGGATTGTGTTAGCTGAAATGAAAAGCATACTAGTAAAAAGGAATTACTGTGATTGTGCATTCAAGCCAACGTTATAAATATTTAATATAGAATTTTTAAAAGGGGGGCAATGGAACTGGTTATTTTATCCCTGTTAGCCATGTGGGAAATGATTGTCATTTTCATATAAATTATTAACGATTGTATATGGTATTATTGATGGCTCTTATTTTAATGCATTATATTTTATTTCTTTTGAAATATTCAGATCCTCTTGTTTTGTGTTTTTTTCTCCTTTTCTTGCCATTCCTCTCTCCTCGTACATAGTAAAACGAATGACCTACAGTAGGGTTGAAAGCTTCTCTGTCCTTCCTTTGTAGCTCCAGCCAAACAGTGCGTCCGGAAGTGGGGCTCTGGAACATGACCCATCCTCCATTTATTTACGAATACCTGCTGGAGAAGCCGTCCCCGGTCCGCTCCCTCTCGGCGTCTCCGTCATCGATGCGTCTGTGGCTCTTTTTGGTGTAGTATTTCCTCATGTTTCTTATAAACATCGGTTAGTATAAAGTCACTCAGATGATTTTAAACATATTTTCAAACCGTGGATTTTCCTGCCTCAGTCAGCTCTGTGATAAAGTGAGTTACTAAACAATAGTCCCCAAAATTCCTGATAACATCTAAGATAATATAAGTCTGGGACTGAAGAGATTAACTTACAGTAACTGATATTTTCCTAACATAAGCAATTTAGTTTTCAGCATTCTGTGCCCTGATAGACTAGGCCTAACTTGAGCCTTTTGTTAATTTTTGGTGATTTTCTCAAAAGAAGAGTGAAGATGAATTAATGCAAGACTTTCACAGGCGACTCAAAAGTTTTACAAAATATAACTTCAAAACATTGTGTTTGGATATAAAGGACAACATATCTTTAAACACATTAGTTACTTGACTAATTGATTTTAAAGTGCGGGAAAAAAATAAATAAAAATTTTACCGAGATATCTAAGCATATTTTGTTGACACAGAAAATCAAAGTATATTGAAGATGAAGAATCTCGTAAAGCACCTACCGTATATACTCGAATATCAGCTGACCCAAATATCAGCCGAGTACCTAATTACACCCCAAAAACTGCATTAAAATGTGTTGAAAATCAGGGCGTTTGCAAGAGTATATACAGTATTTTAGCATGCTTATTTAAAAGAAATATTCTATTTTGTTTTAGGTGAAAGTACCATACATTTAGTTTTCTACTTAAGAGTCATATGCAAATAGTTCTGTGGCATTGATTCTATCCCTACAATGTGCCAGCCCTCCCCTATGTCCAGTTCCTGTCCCTCTAATTTCCCTGCCCCTCATTGCCTTCTATCTTTACTTTGGGACAAATGTTGTCCATTTGGTTTTCTATAATTGATTGTTCTAAGTTGTGACTACTTATTTATAGACCAAACTATTTTTTGGCTAAATGGCGACCACCAGGCGTGGCTTCAGTTTCAGGTTGTGCGGTGTTCGGGCAGTAGTCTCAAGGTTTCTCCAGTTCCCCGTCAGTCCAGTAAATACGGCCTATTTTTATGAAACCGAGGTGTCCAGCATCATTTTCTGTGACCCCATTCAGTGAGAGTGGTCGGTTGTAGTAGCCAGGCACTGTCTAGTCTGTCTAGTTCTGTTCTCAGGCTAGAGGAAGCTGTGCTTCATGTGGATCATTGGTCCTGTGTCTTTTCTTTTCTTCATTCGTCCAGAGTCTTTGTTTCCTTCACTCTCCTTTGCCCTGGATGGGGAGAGACCAGTAGTTGTATTTTACATGACTGCCCAGAGGCTTAAGTTACTCACCAAATCAGGATCTAGAAATTGTCTTATTAACTGTTACGGCAGTTGTCCTAGGTATCTTCAGATCTGTGGTGTGATGTTTGGATTGTCTGCTCTGTGAGATACAGGAGAATACATGCAGCACATACAAATGTGCATGCACAGATGCCCACAGCTATGCATGCATAGACAACATGCGTGCTCCTATACGCCCTACTGTTCTTTTCCTGTGAACTATCTCATTTAACATTTAAGATAATATAAAAAAACACGTCACTTCAGGGTTTGTGCATTTAAAAACATGTCTCAAGATAAAACTTTTAAAAAAATCTCCCAGTTTCCAAGGATAGAACATGAAGTCCTGTTTTTTCCCTGTGTGAGCAATTTAAGTAAAAGGTGTGTAGGAGGGTGGGGGAGTGGGGGTGAGTGGGGAGAAGCAACTTCTTTATTCCCCAAGTCTTTCATGCATATCATTGTCATTTCTATTTAAAAACCTTGAGCACTTCTTGACTGTAGGGTGCTTTTCTAGGAACAAGCTTTCATTGGGAAGAACATTGGAATTACGATCTTATTTTACTCATTGAAACTTAATTTTCTGATCTCTTGTTCTTTTACCAGTTAGTGACTGCTTGCCCATGTATTGACTTAGCAGTGTAAGAGCTAGTCTGGACCAGCTGTGAGAATGAACTAGGAAAGAGGCAGTGTAGGACATTATTTGCTACACAGTTAGTTTGTATTCTAGTGATCGTTGACCTTTGAGCTATATTTAAAGGAAAATATATAGTTAATGTACTCCTTATTCTTACTTTTAGATTGCAAATGTTGGATCACTTTGCTGAATGTGTCAAGCAAGCCAAAGGTGTCCGCCAACAGGCTGTGCAGCTTAACATATTTACTGCTGTCCTGAGTGCACTAAAGGTATATTTACTGTGAATGATAATATTCTGGAATAAGTTTTTAACTGATGCTGTTAATAAGTCAGTTCTGTTCAGTCTGTTAGGGGTTCTGGTGGTGTAGTGGTTACACATTAGGTGGCTGCCTGTAAGGTTGGCAGTTTGAAACCACCAGCAGTTCTGCAGGAGAAAGATGAGACTCTACTCCTGTAAAAAGTTACAATCTCAGGAAGTTCCCCAGGGGCAGGTCCACACTGCCCTATAGGGTTGCTGTAGGTCACAATCGACTCAATGGCAGTGATTTTGGGGTTTTTGTTTTGTTTATTGGGTAGATAGTCTATTGCTAATGTTTCCCTGTTTATCACTTGAAAACTCTGTTTTTAGTGTTAGTTGAAGTTATTAGAAACTTTACATTTGGCTCATTGTTATTAAATATATAGATTTTTGTAATTATGTTAAAGTTTATGTTTTGATTTGACTCTTTCAGTTTTATAAATCCCAGCCAGTACTTTCAGAATCTTCAAAGGTGCTTGACTAAAAAGATCTTATATTGCTACTGAAGGTTAATGAGCCAAAGCTCAAGTTTGACTTACAGCTAAGACCTTAAGTCATAGCTGAGAAGTTGTTCTTTCTAGTCAGAAGACTGTATTTAGACATTGTGCTCTTGCTTAGCTACTCACTGGGTTTTTGTCTAGTGTGATTCCTTCAAGGTTTTTTTTTAAGTCTCAGTTTCCACTTGTGCAAAGTGGAATGATAATTATATCACTTTTTTTACAGAGTTCATGCATTGTATACTATGTAGCTTTCTATGTTATACTTGAAAATTTAAAAATATTATTCTGCTAAACTAGGATAAGATATTACTGTTTCAAAATAAAATGACAGCAAGAACAATTTTTTAGATGAATGGATCTTAAGTCACATTTAACCACAGTGGGAAAAAGATATTGGTTATAGAAGTGAAACCTTGTTACTATATTAAGGGAACAGTAAATGGAAAACCAGCTGTTTGGGATTGAGGCACCTCCTGGGATTGTTAGCTTTTGAACCAATTAGGTTATGACTACATTATATATTATATTCTGAAATCATATTTTGGAAAATGACTCTAATCAATTTGGTAGGTATTGATGCTAAGCCTCGTAAAGTCACGTGAAGGTTTTTGCATTCATGAAGAAATGTCGGAAGATATCTCTGTATTTGTGGTGATTGTTGCACAGTTTTTATTAGTTCTAAATTGTCTCTTTATGTATTTATTTTTAACGTAGGGCTTAGCTGAAAACAAAAGTACGTTAGGCCCTGAGGAGGTTCGTAAATCTGCTCTCACCCTGGTGATGGGGGCGCTGGACAACCCAAACCCCATCTTACGGTGCGCAGCAGGAGAAGCCCTGGGGAGAATGGCTCAGGTGGTTGGAGAAGCAACCTTCATTGCTAGAATGGCACAATATAGCTTTGACAAGTAAGTGGGCCGGTGTCGCAGCTAAGTTGCTCACATAGGCAATGATGTAATGATGTCATAAGTAACCAGTGATTAGTAACAGGGCCACTTGTTTTCCACATTGTATAGCAAGCAATTAATAGTAGTTGACATTTTTCATAATCTCACATTTTAATTAAGTGATTGAATAAACTCAGCTATCTGAGAAAGTCAGCATCTGTGTGTTATTTTTACTGTGGGTACTTTTGTATTTGGCTCTGGAATGTTCCTGAAGGTATTGGGAAGAAGGTTAACGAGGACGCCTGTCAGCGAGCATATTCCTTCATGAGGCCTCTGAAGTCACCTATTCATTCCCTCACCTTGCTTTTTCTGTCCTGTTCTCCCTCCACCAGTTCTTTGTGCTCGTGACTCACTTTTTTGGAATAAGTCACTTTTTCTAACCACTAGCAGTAAATATGAACAAACTGATAGGATACAGTTATTAGTAACTGCTCATTGTTAATTAGCTACTTAAGTAGAGAAGTTGAGAATCCCAAACGACCAAGAACTGGCGCTGTAATGTGAATTATCATTCTTGAGTATAATATATTTTAGATATTAATTAGACCAAATTACAACTTAATCATGTTTGAGAGAGGAAGAAAATGGGGAGTAGTGGTTATAAAATAATTCTGAAGAAAGAGGAATTTTCTGTACTCCTACAGATCTAAGGATAGATTTCTTTGTCTCCACATGATGGCAGTTTGGTTGGCTTTCGGATAATACCCCAGTATATTGTTTAAATCACAGAAAGTATGTTTAAGCAGCCAAGGTGCTTACTCTTCTGCTGTCTTCTAGTACTTGATTAACTTTGCTCTTTCCAATATTTGCCATTGATTCTGAAATCACCTTTTGCTAACGATGTGCTAAATACCTGATATTTGGTGGCTTATAACCTCTCTTAATAATCGGTCGAGTAAGTGGCAGAGTGAGTTGTGTTGGACTGCTAACTACAGGTTAGGAGAAGGTTGAAGCTTTCTGCTTCTGTTAAGAGTTACAGTCTTGGAAACCCCCAAGGGCAGTTCTGCCGCGTCCTGTAGAGTTGGTGTGATTCGGAATCGATTTGAGACAGTGAGGTTGAGTTTGGCTTAGATGTGTGCTTTTTGGAAAATTCTTGGACGGTAACATTTTTTTTTTAAGTATAAGGGATATGTTGAATTGATTTTTAATGTTCTTTCTGGTAAAACATAAGGACATTTCACTTACATATAGGTAGCTAATAGTTTGTAAGTACTATAAGCTCATTTTCATTAGCTTTTTCAAATAATTGATATTGATCTGAAATGAATAGATTTTAAGTTAGTCTTCACCCACATCCACATTTTAACCTATGAGAAATTGAGACAATAATTGTCACAGTTGCTGTATGAAATAAAAATGCATTTAAAAATAATCTATGATTACTTAAGGGTTGATGGAATCTGATACTATTCGAAAGAAGCTTTGGATTCCTATATCCTTTTTATTTCAGACTACTTTTTATCAACATTATTACTGATATAATGCATGTCTGTAAAAAGCCAAAAATCACCTAAAAAAAGATTGGTTAGCTATATTTGCTAATTAAAGTTATGTATCTTAGTATTAAGACAACATTGACTTGGAATTATTTCTGTATGCCATAGATTCCCTAACACCACCTTTCTGAAAATATTTTAACTCCGGGTCCCTCTGGCAATTAAAAACTTTTGAACAATTGTCCGTAATCCAGAATAAAGTGTAGGTATTTTCTTTTGTGCCCTCCCCCCCCCCCCCCCCCCCCCCGGGGATCGTCCTAGTACTCCCAAGGGACTTAACTAGTTGAGAAACATTGCTGTAAACCATTCTAACTTAAGAGAACAGCTTAAATTTCACAATACACCCAAAATTAAAATATCTGCTGGCTGAGTTTGTTTCCAGGAAAATTGAAAAACACTTTAAGACTTCAAAGAAATATGTTTTGTTCGTTAGATTACTTGCCTTATTGAACAGAAGATTGTTTCTCTGAAAATTGACATTACTTTTTAGTCTGGTAAAATGTTATCTTTTGAGAAGTAACAAATGGAGACAGTTTTAGTCTGTAGAAGGCCTTAGAATTTACAGATCAGATTGGTTCTTACCTGCCTTCACTCCTCAAAATGACTGCTACATTGATACAATAATATCTGTTTTCTAACTAGAGAGATTAGATAAAGATCACCTATCCAAGAACATAGGTGTTGGAATATTGCTCATGAGAAACTTAATATACACGATTCATTGCTGCATGTGTTGATATGTGTTCTGTAATGTATTTGCTGTTTTCTTCTTTTTACGTGAGTCAAACTGGCCACCCAGAGTCTTGGTGATGAATTTTGGTCATGTTTTGATGTTGTGACTGTTTTCTTTGCTGAGATTGAGAAGGATGGCCCTGCTTGACTTGTCAAGTATTAGAATAGTTTTGAAAAGTAGAATTAAAGTTGCTTTCTAGGTGCCCTTGTTACTTCAAGTGCTTTTAGTGATTTTTTTTCCCCCTTATTTTTCAGTGGTTACTGTACTTGTGCTTGCTTATTAATCACTGTTTTTTTTACTTAAAATTTAATATTTTCTTTCTTTGAATAACTTCTGTTATTCAAAATAAGTCTTAGAGGTTTGCTCATTTAAATCTTTACATTCCTAGGTAAATATGAATTAAATAATTAATTTAAGTTAGATAAATATTTAAAATATATGCATGCTTTTTTTTGTTTTGTTTTTGTTGTATACATGACTTTTTTCCTTCTAGTCGCAGTGGAGTAATATGTGCCTTAAACAGTGTGGAATGAATTTTCAACTAGAAGTCGTATGTTTACGCACTGTGCTTCTAGGATACTAAAAGTTGAGATTTAAAAATTAAAATAATACGGACTATAAAAGAAGATAGAACAAGATATGGGGCAGGATTAAAGTTCAGAGGGGACAAATAGAACACAAATAGCAATACGACAGAGTCAAACCCAACTATACTAATAATTACGTTAACTCCGAATGGTCTAGACATTTCCAGTGAAAAGCAGAGATAGTCAAATTAGGTTTCCCGGGGGGGGGGGGGTGAAGATTTATTCTTATCTTGAATTATGTAAGGATTTCCTAGATAGTATGAAAAAGCCTGAATGTGAGAATTTTAAGTTAAAAAATTTACCAAATTTAAACATTTTGGTGTTTGGATGACAGTGTTATAAGGAAAGTACATGTTTTAAACTAGAAAACATTTGGATAGACATTTTGCCAACTTAAAATAAACAAAAGCAATTGCCACCCAGTCCTTTTTAACTCCTCATTGGTCATCAGGGAAGTGCAAATTAGAATGCAGCAATAAATCCCGCTATGCTGGCTTTACTAGCTCCATCTAAAAAGAATGCAAACACTGGTGGCACAGACATGGGGTAACTCACACTTTCATGCATTTCTACTCGAGAAGCAACATGGCACAGCCCTCTGGAAAGTAGGTTTGGTAGTTTCGTATGTTTAAATAAATTTAAACATATATTTACAACATCACCCAGCAATTCAATACAGATATTTAACCCAAGAGAAATCTATACATACAAACACTTGTATGTGTATGTCATCGCAAATTTACATATAGCCCCAAACTGGAAAGCATTTCTTTGCATCCAATCATCATCTAGTGAATGGATAAAATAAATTTTGGGGAGGATAAATGGAGTAACACCCAACTGTTTAAAAGAAACAGCAAACTACTGATGCAATAAAATGCATCAATCTCAGAAGTAACATACCTAGTGAAAAGACTTAGCACACGAGACTGATTGCATTTATATGATATAAAAGGTAAAATTGTAGTACAAGAAGACAGGTCTTCTTCAGGGAGTTGGGAGATGGGGAGACATGGCTGCAAGGGAAACTCTTGTGGATGATGGAAATATATCTGTGCAGCCAGTATGGTTGCCACTAGCAATTTGTGACTTGCAGATTAAATTTGCTTTATTCAAATTGAGATAGGCTGTAGCTACATAATATGTATTAGGTTTTGAAGATTTAGCATTAAAAAATGTATTTATGAGAATGTC
The DNA here is from genome assembly GCF_050624435.1 of Tenrec ecaudatus. NCBI lineage: Eukaryota > Metazoa > Chordata > Mammalia > Afrosoricida > Tenrecidae > Tenrec > Tenrec ecaudatus. Next base: position 28,627,373 of record NC_134546.1, on the reverse strand, counting down.
ATGCTGATAATTTTTCATATTGATAAAATCTTAAAATGTTAATACTTTGAATTACTAGGTCACATAAAATTTATTAAGATAAATTTTACTGGTCCCCTTCCCTTTTTCCCCAATTTGACTAGGAATTTTCTAATCACAGATATGCCTCACATTAATATTACTATTGGTCAATCCTGTTCTACATAGTGATGATGTGATGGTTGCATATTGTGTATATTAATAAAAATGTGCATTTGAAATAGTTTTTGTACATAAGCATAACTCCTTAAACTTATTTTAAAATCTATTTCCTCTCCCATATTTTTGAATTTTTAACATATTTCACAGACCAAAAGTGCTGGCCCACTTTAATGAGATTCAAATAATAACTTTCAGTAATTTCTTAAGTAAAAGCTAAAAATATTTTATAAGGATTATGTAATAAAAATCTCCATTGTAACTGTTAATATAAATATTTTTATTTCAAAATTGTAACATTAACTTTTAATTAGCTCTCAAATTCTCAAGAAAAATTAAATAAAGTTAAAAATATTGAAAATTGGAAGTTATAGTTGCATCATTAAATTTCTCTGAAATTGAATTTGGATTTATTCAGTAAAATGTATGGCTTCAACCATCTATTTTAAATTGAGTATCTTTTCTTGTTAGGATTTAAAGAATGGGTAGAAAGAAATAATTGTGATTATAATTTTTGCTAATTCCTAGAATAAATTCCTCTTAGTATATAATTCAAAAATTGGTGTTGAGTTGAGTTGCCACAAAGAAATAGAAAAATCAGTCCCTGAAGCATAAACTGTGTTGCAGGTTGAAATCAGCTCGAGATGTTGTCTCTAGGACCGGTCATTCCTTGGCTCTTGGTTGTTTGCATCGATACGTTGGGGGTATCGGCTCAGGACAGCACCTGAAGACGAGTGTCAGCATTTTGTTGGCTCTCGCACAAGATGGGACATCCCCTGAAGTCCAGGTACAATGTCGCTACACTTTTAAATTGTGAAACTTTAAAATAACTTTCTGGAGAATTATTTGATCTATAGAATAGTAATGATTCTGATAAGCTGTTAGAAAAAATTCCTTAAGATCTCTGTGATTCTTTGTCTTATTATTAAAAATCATATAACGGGATTTTTTTAAACCTAAGCTTTATTATCTTAAGAATTTAACCTATTCATGTGCTTCTAATTATAATTTAAATTTTTATTATAATTTGTGCTTGTTTTCTCATTTTACTTTTGTTCTCTCTTGTCTTTAGTAGATTGTTCATTGTTATTTTAATAACTACCTTTTTCCCTGCTGATAACTTAGCTCAGATTTAAGTCATTGTTTAAGTCTTCAGATGCATATTTCAAATTTTGTTTTATTTTTTCTTAAACATTTTTTATGCAGAATGAGGATATGCATCTTTATATGTTGAAAACATTCTACACTTTTGATTTGCCACTTCATGTAGACCTGTGGGTCGCGACCCTTTTGGCGGTTGACGGCCCTTTCACAGGGGTTGCCTAAGACCATCGGAAAACACAATAATATTCCACAATATATAATTACATATTGTTTTGTGATTAATCACTATGCTTTGATTATGTTTAATATGTAACAATGAAAATATATCCGGCATATCAGATATTTGCATTATAATTCACACAAGTAGCAAAATTACAGTTACGAAGTAACAACGGAAATAATTTTATGGTTGGGGTTCACCCCAACATGAGGAACTGTATGAAAGGGTCACAGCATTAGGAAGATTGAGGACCACTGACGCAGACAAACTTTTTCAGAAGTCTGAAGCATGCAGGCCACAGCCTTCAAGGTGCGAGGGTGATGCTGGGACTCACAGGCTGGGAGAAGAGACCAGTGTGATGACATCACTGTGAATCCCATTGACTAGTGCAGAAACTCCACTGAAACGTGTCCTCCATGAGTAACTCTGCTGGGGTTTGAAATGCACATGGCAGAGTTTCCAGCATATTAAAAATGTGTAAGCCACCACTCTGGACACACTGACAGACAAGTGGTAATCACAGTTATTACATGCTATTAGCTTATTAATAGCTGAGTCCTTTTTGATTAGATAAAGACATCTACCAGATGTTTCTAATACATCAGCTTAGTTTGCCTTTGATTTTTTGGTTAAGTTCTTCAACTCTGCAAAGTATAATATATTCAAAAGGCTTAATTAAAAACAAAAAGCAAGTAATTCTTTCCCCAAAGAGGAACTATGCTCTCTCTACTAAAATCCAAACCAAACCCACTGTCATCAAGTCAACGCTGACCCACCTCGACCCTATAGGACAGAGTAGCACTGTCCGTACTACAGTTTCCTGGCCTGTAGCCTTTTTTTTAAAAAACAAACAAACAACTAATACATCTTTAATAGTAGTGATAATAATAATGTTTCCCCCTCAAAACCATTTTATTGAGAGCTAATGGAGATATTATATCAGTTCAGAGTTCTAGCGCATCAAGCAGTATTGTACACTTGCTACCACAATCAGTTTCCAAACATTCTCTTCCCTTTTGAACTCCTTGCTGTCAGCTCTCCTTCAGCACCCCGCTCCTCCACGTCCCTGCCAACATCCCTGTTCTACTTGCTGTCTCTCTGTGTTCATCAGTCCTGCATTTCATATACTGTAAAACAGAAGGAAAAAAATTCAAGAGTGCTATTGCAGGTGCCAAAGTACATAAGAGATAACCCCATAAAGGAAAAACAATAACAAAAACCCCACAGAAAATATTGAAAACCAGATCAGGCCCAACATGTAGCAGAGGGGGGTGGGAGGGCTGGGGGAGAGCAAGTGACAATGTTTTGCCCATCAGTCAGGTTTCTCATTTGGATCTCCTAGAGACATCTCTCCAGTGCATTCTGTTTGGTACCAGGGTATTCCCATCCCTCTATTACAGTTAGAGGGAATCACTGGAGACTCTATTTCTTGTATAGATGATCTCACACTGTGTCTTGGGTTTTCACTGTCATCCACAGCCTTCTGCAAACCAGAATCTCACAATGTAGGCTCTGATACGATCCCCTCCTTTGGCTTCAGATGATAGCCTATAATCTTTATGGAAGCAGATCTCCCTGGCTTTCTTTTGAGGAGTGGCTAGTTGGTTTGAACCGTTGATCTCTGTAGCCACTGTACCCCCAGGTCTCTTTCAGAGTAGTCTGAAGGAAAAAAAACCTCACAACTTAAAATGATTCATCCGAAGAACTTGTGCTCTCTTCCCTTGTGTCAGAGTAGGCACTAAGTTTTTCCCTTATAATTCATCTTTTCTCATACTTTGTGCTTTGGTTTTTAAACCTATATTTCCACAAGTAACTGTGCTACATAGTTCTTTTTACATGAGAAGACATTTTACTATAATTTAAATCAATTGCCTCAAAGTGATGATTTCATTTTATATTTGTGCAAGAATAGCACAAGTGTGATTAAGTTTGTCTTTAATATCTCTTCCCACCACTCATACTGTGATGGCTTGCATAATGCTTTAATGTTGGAAGCTATGCCCCTGTTATTTCAGATACTCGCAGGATGAGCCATGGTAGGTGTCAGTGGCACTTCCAGATTGCAATCTGCTACTGGTCAGGATATGACCAAGAATGAATGGTATTGAAAGGAGAAGCCATAGTTGTACTGGAAAAATCAAGGCTGCGTGGCCTGATGGAATGCCAATTGAAATGTTTCAAGAAGTGGATGCAACACTGTGAGCTATCATTTATCTATGCCAAGACATTTGGGGAGATAGCTACCTGGCGAGATGACAGAAAAAATTCTTTTACCTGCTATTCCAAATAAAGGTGATCTAACAGAATATGAACATTCTAGGATAGTGTCGTTAGTACCACATTCAGTACAATTTTACTGGAGATAACTAAAAAATTGTTGCAGCAGTTCATTGATACAGAACCACAGAAATTCAAGCTGGATATAGAAGAGGGTGTAGAACAAGGGCTATAACTGCTGATGACAGAAAGATCTTGGCTGAAAGCAGAGAACACCAGAAAGATGTCGTTAACGGTTATTGACTGCAAAGACATCCGACTATGTGGATAGCACATTATCGATAACATTGGAAAGAATGCGAATACTGGAGTACTTTTCTGTACTCGTGCAGAACCTGCACATAGACCAACAGGCAGTTGTTTGAACAGCACAAGGGGAGGCTGTGTGGCTTAGAATCAGGAAAACTTTGAGTCAGGCATGTATCCTTTCACCGTACCTATTCATTCTGTATGCTGAGCAAATAATCCAATAAACTGGGCGATGTGAAGAAGTTGGCATCAGGATCAGAAGAGAACCTTCCAAATGCAGGTGATAGAACTTTGCTTGCTGAATGCCAAGAGGACATGAAGCACTTACTGACGATGCTCAAAGACGACAGCTTTCAATATGGATAAAACTTCAACATATGACAGAAATTCTCACAACTGGTCAATAAGACAAATCACAATAAACATAAAAAGTACTGACGCTATCTAGGATTTTACTTAGAGCCATAATAACCCACAAAAGCGTGGGTCAGTACGTCAAATGACATATTCTATTCAACAGATCTGCAAATGACACTCTTCACAGTGTTTTTGGCTTTTTCACAGTATTAAGTCGTGAAAACATCACTTTGAGAGCTAAGTTGTGCCTTACCTAAACCATCTGTTATTTTCTGTCTCCTACTGAGCAGCAAGTGGTTTTGAACAGCTGACTTTGCAGTTAGCATCCCAACGCATAACCACTACACCACCAGGGCTGCTCCTAACCATGCATTTTCAATTGCTTCATATGCATATGAAGCCAGACAGTGTGTGCGGGAGACCAAAGAAGAATTGATGTATATTTGAATTCTGGTGAAGAATGTTGAATAATCAGACAATGGATGGCCAGAAGACTATACAAATCTGTCTTGGAAGATGTACAGGCAGAGCATGCTCCTTAAAGAGATGATGGGGATACTTTATCTCACATACTTAGGACCAGTCTGTGGAAAAGGACATCATACCTGGTAAAGTAGGACAGTGAGAAAGAAGATCCTCAATGATGAATTGACACGGTGGCTGCAGCAATGGATTCAAACATAACAGTTGGGAGGATGGCACAGGACTGGGCAGTATTTCATTCTAAAGTATTGAATGTGAAGCTAAATTCACTCACACACACGATCGAGAGATTGCTGCTCAATATATCTGTTAGTTGTAGCAAGTCTGCTTTAATCTGTTCTCTTCGGCAAATGTTAAATTCTAGCTTTCAGTTAGTAATGCCCAGGATAACCACATCCACATTTTAAATTCTAGAAAGGAGGAAATGGCCTGCAACCAGGTATTTTGGAGAAACCCTATGTTCTCCCAGGAGCCAGCCTTGCTAGACCTTTTGTCAGGAGGTGGGCCTGTTTAATTGGTAGAGTGGCTGACCTCCAGCTCTCACCTGCTATTTTCAGACCATCTTTCTCAGAGAGGTCCAGCCTGGTAGGTTTCATACACCATGTCCTGTGCCCTCAACTTGATTCTGAGATATTTTTCTCATTTTCATTTGATTGGATGTCTTCCTCCAGTAATGATTTTCTTGGGAAGATTCCCTGAATGATAATTTTCATGAATTCCTAACTATTTGAAAAGGGATTTTTTGAGGGGCTGACCCCAATCTCAACTATGTGGACACCTGCCCCTCCTCCCAGAAAAATTTATTTCAGAGGAAAGCTCTGGGAGTGGGACATGTCTGATCAGAGGACACAGGAGCAAATGAAGGGAGGATGAGAGAGAGGAGCACATCCTAGCCTACCAACCCTGGAGGACGATATTCCCGCTCAGAGCAACCAATCCACATAGAGGACCGTATGGCCAGCCCCACTATGAGACACCACATCCCTCACTGACCCATAGACCTACAGGGGACAACATTGGAGACACAGTGTGGGAATTCCACCCGATCTGATCCCAACACAATGAGGCAAAACACTAAGGGGAACAGCAAAGGGAACAGAACAATAAAGTACCCATGGAATACCAAAAATAGACTTTAGGGACAGAGCTTGGCGCTCCAGCAGACTCAACTGGAAAACACGCCTAACGGCTAATAAACAGTCCTTGAACTAACTACAAGCTTTTCTTCCTTTTTTTTTTGTCATTGGCTTGTTGTTTTGTTTTAATTTGTTGTTTGGTTTTGCTTTGTCTTGTTTTTGTGCATGTTATTGTCTCCGCAGGTCTGTCTAAATATGATAGGCTGGATGAGCAATCTGGAGGAGAAAACAACGGGACGGACAGTTCCTGGGGAACATGGGAGAGGGGGAGGTGGGGGAAAAGGTAGTGGTGGTAACAAACCCAGGGACAAGGGAACAACAACTGATCCAAATAGGTGGTGAGGAGGGTGTAGGAGGTCTGGAAGGGCGTGACCAAGGGCAATGTAACCAAGAGGAATTACTATAACCCAAATGAAGGCAGAACATGATAGTGGGACAAGAGGAAAGTCAAAGGAAATAGAGGAAAGAGCAAGGAGGCAAAGGACATTTGTGGAGGTCTAAATATAGGCATGTACATATGTAAATTTATTTACATATGAGGATGTAGAAATAGATCTATGTGCATATATTTATAAGTTTAGTATTAAAGTAGCACATGAACATTGGGCCTCCACTCAAGTATTTCTTCAATGCAAGAATACTTTGTTCTATTAAACTGGTGCTCACCTTTCCGACAAAATCGCTGAAGACAAAGCGAGTGCATAAGCAAATGTGGTGAAGAAAGCTGATGGTGCCCGGCTGTCAAAAGATACAGCGTCTGGGGTCTTAAAGGGTTAAAGGTAAACAAGTGGCCATCTAGCTCAGAAGCAACAAAGCCCACATGGAAGAAGCACACCAGCCTGTGCAATCACGAGGTGTTGAAGGGGTCAGGTATCAACATCAAAGAACAAAAAATCATATTGTGAATGAGGGGGAGTGCGGGCTGGAGGCCCAAGGCCCATCTGTAGGTAACTGTATATCCCCTTACAGAAGGGCCGCGGGGTGCAGTGTAGCAACGATGAAGCACACAACTTTTCTCTAGTTCCTAAATCCTTCCCCCCGCACCCCCACTATCTGATCCCAATTCTGCCTTACTAATCTGGCTAGACCAGAGGATGTACACTGATACAGATAGGAACTGGAAACACAGGGAATCCAGGGCGGATGACCCCTTCTGGACCAGTGGTGAGAGTGGTGATACTGGGAGGGTGGAGGGAGGGTGGGGTGGAAAGAGGGAACTGATTACAAGGCTCTACATATAACCTCCTCCATGGGGGACAGACAGTAGGTGAAGGGAGATGTCGGACAGTGCAAGATATGACAAAATAATAATTTTTAAATTATCAAGGGTTCATGAGGGAGGGGGAAGTGGGGAGGGAGAGGAAAAATGAGCTGATGACAGAGGCTTAAGTGGCGAGCAAATGTTTTGAGAATGATGAGGCAAAGAATGTACAAATGTGCTTTACACAATTGATGTATGTATGGATTGTGATAAGAGTTGCATGAGCCCCTAATAAAATTATTAAAAAAAAAAAGATTTGTAGCTCCCCCCCCCCTCCCAAATGACTTTTTCTTTTACCACTTTGAATGATAGTTGGGGGTGCTATTCCTGGCACACATTCTTATTCTGTTAATTTATTAATGTATTTTACTTTTCTGTTTTCTGGTGATGTGCATGATGTTAATGGTAGATTGATATTTTAAATTAAATTTTAGTAAATACTAGCTTCTTAATTTTTATTCACTTTTGATAAAAATTTGAAAATAAGCTTCTTAGGAAATCAAAGGTAAGAGTTAAAGAAACAGACGTACAAATGCTTTGTTTAAATTCTGAGTATCCAGGAGTAAAACTTTAATGGTAAACATTTTTCCCCCATGGTATGCATGTTCCACATTTCTAAAATACAGTGGCTTATGTATGAGTATCATGACTTATGGGCCTTGTGACTTGGTGTGTTTTTTGATAGTGGTATTCTTTTTTTATTAAAAAGTCATTTTATTGGGGACTCTTAAACAAGCCATGCATCAATTATATCAGGCATATTTGTACATATGTTGCCATCTTTGTTTTCTAGACATTTACTTTCTATTGAGCCCCTGTTTCAGCTCCTCTTTTTGCCCTCCCTACCCTCTGGGTGTGGTTTAAAAAAAAAACATTTTATTGTGGATCAGGTGAAAGCTTATAGAGCAAGGTACTTTCCCCGTCACTCAGTTACACACACTTTATTTTTGTGACATTAGCTGCAGTCCCCTCAAAGTAAAAGGGCTCTCTTTTTCCCTCCTTTCATTCCTATTTTGATTATGCTTGATTATTCCGAGGGTCACCTTCCTCCCTTTATTGACCTATCTACTCTCTAACTGGTATTCCGCCATCCTGTAAATCACAGAGCACAGATAAAAAAAATAGACTTACTGATATAAAATTCATACCTCACACATCCCCATAGTTAAAGTGCTTTAAAAAGGGTTGTACATACATCATCACAATTCTAGTGCTCTCTCTCTCCTCATCCATTCATTGTGTGCTCCCTAACTCCCCTCACCCTCCCCACCCTCACATTCCCCATAAACCATTCCACCAGTTATTTCTCTGTGCATCTATTCCTGTGCTTCATCAACGGGGAAACCTAGCACAGAATCAAAAACAAAGTGAAACAGAAAGAAGGGGGAAAAAATCAAGATAAAAATAAAAATAAGGAGTAAGAAAGAAAAGAGCATCCGTAATATTTAAAAAGCCAGAGAAGAACTTTATTTTGTGGAACAAGCAAGAAATATATAAGCCTAGAACAAATTGAAATTGGGTCGAGGGAGGTCAGGTGACCAAGCGTCCCATCATAGCATATTTGGAGCTACCGTGACCAAGTTTTACCGTGATCTCTGTCTGAAAGTAAAGCTGTTGGAGTGTCCTGCTTGTGGCCAGAGGGGATCTGCCCGAAGTTTCATCTGACTAGATACTCTGCAGATGGATTTGGGGCTCCCTTGCCCTCCATAACCTTCTATAAATTGGGTGTTCACAATTTAAGCTCTGTTACTTTTCCCTTCTTCATATTTGGATCTTGTTATTGTCATATTTAGATCACACAGGCTGGTGTGCTGCTTCTATGTAGCCTTAGTTGACGCCCCACTTAGTGGCAAGAACAGGAGTTTTCAAGCAAGGATTAGAGATGGAAAACATCCCTTCAGAAGTGTATAAACCTGATAAAATCCTAACATAAAGGAGAGCATGATATCAGAGCTTAAATTGTGAACATCTAGACCATCAGAAGGCTGTGGATGATGGTGGGGACCCAAAATCCACACATAGATTGAGCCTCCAGTGAATTCCCTCTGACCACAGACCAGGAATATGAACATTCTTGCTGTCTTGCAGAGTACAGTGAAATCCAGGATGAAATCCAGGATGGATAGAGGTCCAGAGACAGGGACTGCATGGGTGGTTTCTTGCGGTGGTATGGTGGGGAAGGTTGTGGGGTGTAGGGGAGCTAATGACGATAGGTACAAGAAGGAAGTAAATGTTTTAAAGTTGATGGTGTAGTCGGTTGTACAACTCTTATTAATATGATTGAACTATCTTATGCCATGTGAAATAATATGCCAATAATTTTTAAGAGTATATAGACTGGGATGGAGGATATGGTGAGAAATAATAGCTTTACATTTTAATATTTCTATTTAGTGATACTTTTGTGTAATCATAGTCTAATTTTGTAGCTGAATATGAGCGATGTGAAGTTCTTTCTGTTCTCTCAAGCCTGTGCTGAGTCCAGTATGTTGTTCTGGAGTCAGTTTTGGTTAAAACTTATTACGTTAACCAGTAACATTACTCTGGATTTTGTGAACAGAAATGAGTGCTGCGCTTTGTAAGTCCCTGTGTAAATGCCGTTGCTCTGGGATATGGGCGCAGAGCGTTGTCATGGTCATTTTATCTCCAGCTAGTTTCCTAGCCACACTCCAGCAATACAGGCAGCAGGGGCATAAAAGGGGGTACCCGCCAAAAAACGGAATTGCACCGGGCAGAGTGGAGCTTTCGTAGTATGCACTTTACCTGCTTAGGGGAACATCAAGCCACTCGCTCTGAGTTAGTGCACCCAGTCGTGTCACCTAGGAAAGTTCTTTCTGGTAACAGTGCATTTTTTGGTAAAAGCAGTTTCCCTCGAACCTCGATTTTTGTGATGGCCAATTTAAGAAAACAACGTGTGGTTGTGAATTGTTTCCTGCTTGGGAAAAAGGCCACAGAAGCTGTTGTGATGTTGGACACAGCCTTAGAAGGACAGCACTGTGGGGGAAATCGGGCATTCTCATTTCAAGAAAGGTGAAATGTCGATTGATAACCTCATTCTGGATGTCTGTCAACTTCCTGAACAGATGAAAACGTCAACTCCTACATTTGCAGTTCATTCCACCAGCTCCGACTGTTAATCAAGCTTTCTCTTTATTGGTTCTGAAAAGATTGCATAACAGTATGCAACGAAAAAGGCCTGGTTTGTGGCCGACGGGACTGGTTTTGCCACCACACCAATGCACCTGCTCATGCAGCCATCACAGTGCGCCAGTTTTGGAAACAAACAGTCTGTCTCTCTTGCCCCATGCATCTGACTCACCTTACCTCACTTTGTGCAACTTCTTTTTGACAATGTGTAAGAGATGAAGGAAAAAACGGAGGTGCTGTCAGCCATCCAAACAGATGAGTTTGAAAAATATTTCCAAGAATGGAATTGCACATTTGTCAAATGTATTAAGTGTAAAGGCGAGTACTTTGAAGGTGATAAGATTGTTTTAAATACATAGCTTTGAGAAAAAAAATTCCACTGGGAGGGATACCCCCTTGTACTTGATGTCTATAGCATCCACTAGCTCAAAAGCTTGTTGTTTAAGTCACTGTTTTTTGGAAGCGTGAAATACAGGAATATTATGATAGGAGGAAATTAATTCATTGTTAAAATTTTATTTGTAAAAAAAAAATTTTTATTTGTGACACTCAAAGCCATGCTACAGAGAAACTTAAATCATCAAATTTGCATACCAGTTGCTTATTTCTTAAGGAGTATTTTTAATGTACCTCTAGATTATTGATTACAAACTAAGATCTTAGTATTTACTAAGTGTTGAGTCTTTTTATAAAAATCAATCCAGGATCTGTGAATTGTTCCTTAGAACTAAAAGAAAATTATATTTTATTCCAGACCTGGTCTCTTCATTCACTTGCGTTGATAGTGGATTCTAGTGGCCCCATGTATCGGGGTTATGTGGAACCGACGTTATCTCTGGTTCTGACCTTGTTGTTGACAGTTCCACCTTCACACACAGAAGTTCATCAGTGTTTGGGTAGATGCTTGGGCGCAATAATAACCACAGTTGGCCCCGAATTGCAAGGTAAGTAAATGTGTTTTAAATTAAAGTAACGAGATAGTTAATTACTGTCTTTCCATTTACTCAACATCACTATCATACCACTTAATAATTATGTATTAATAATGCTTGCAATTTATACAAGTCCTGGCACATTGTTTTTTACACATGCCATTTATTTAATCCTGACAGTACCCCTGTGAATTGAACACACAAGACATTTCTAAGGAACTCTTACTTGGGAGTCTGGTGAAAAAAAGATAAAGTTGAAGGTCCTTTGACATGAAATACTGAAATACTGTCCATTTATTTCTCCAGACTTTCCCCCCCTTTTTTACTTTGGAATTTTAAGGATCAGGAACATAGTCTGAAAAACCACTACTGTAAGGTAGATAAGAGTTCCTTTTTTGTGTGAAGAAGCAAAATCAGAGAAGATAAATAACTTGCCTTTATACAACTAATGAATGGCTTGGCTAGTAAGTAGGATTAAGTCTGAAGTCCATGTTCTCACCACTCACTCAAGTTGATTCCTGAGACTTTGATTTGAGTGGCCTGATAGGACGGGCTAGGACAGCTCTGGTTTTCTGAGACTGTAACTCTACAGGAGTAGAAAGCCTGGTCCCTGGGCTGCGGAGCAGCTCGTGGTTTCAAAGTGAAAGGTAGGAGGAGCACGTCCCATAACTACTTCGCACCAGGACTCCTTACCACTCAGTTCCAGTGAAGTCAGTTGGTTAATGGTTATAGTAGATAGTCACATCAGCAAATATGTGTATTTTTAATATGTAGAATATGTCAGCATTTTCTTCCCCCCTGCAAACACCCCCTTGCACTCATCGTTTATCAGTGCTTTCTGTGGGTCAGACCGTCACATACATCACCTCGTTTAATTGCCATTGCGACAGAGATCGGTGATATCCCCACTCCAGAGATGAAGTGCAGACGCCAAGAGAGATTAAGAAACATTTCCTATTTCATATAGACGGAATGGGTGGTCAGAGCCAGAGCTATGTAGCTCTGTTGCTTCCAGATGGCCAGACATTTATTTAAGCTAAAGAAATGTGCCAAGAAAACACACATTTCTGTGTCGGTGTCACCTTTTTGATAAAGTAAGGCTGCTTTTTCTGTCTGTGAATGTCTGAGGGCTATGGGCAGAAGAAGCATACCATTGGTTAAGCATGGGTGTTTATCCTTGCTTAATCTTGAAATCCATATAAAATGGTTTTGTTTTATATTGATAGCAACCTTAAATCCTTTCTATCTAGCCATAGATGAAGGATAGCATAAGTAATATCAATGAAGCTGTCATATAATAATAGAGTTATGTTGATTGACCACAGAATAAGAAATCATTGGATCCTGAGTATAAAACAATGACAAGTTTGAAAGAATAAATGTCAGCCTACCTAAATCTAAGAAAGTTGCATTATTAACATTCAAAGACAGTTGTATTTTCAAACCACTGTTGTGGACCTTGTGTGTTTTTTATTTTTGTAGCTATCTGATTAATAATTAGAGGTCTTTAAGGAGGTAATTGTTTTCTAGGAATATTGTTTTAATAATAAAATAGTTGTATTTTACTTTTTTCCCCTCTATTTTGCTTCTAGGAAACGGAGCGATAATTTCTACAATCCGTTCCTCTTGTTTGGTGGGTTGTGCAATAACCCAGGACCATTCAGACTCTCTGGTTCAGGCCGCGGCCATCTCCTGCCTTCAGCAGCTTCACATGTTCGCGCCAAGACATGTCAATCTATCTAGTCTTGTTCCTAGTCTCTGTGTAAGTATAAAACTGCTTTATTCATTGATTGGGGTAGAAAGTCCCCAAATTTGTCTCCCAAATGACCAACTAAAACAAACTCCCCAAAAAGTATGTCCTGGATTGTGCATTCTAGAGTTTCAACTCAGTGTCACTGAGTCACCATTTTTAGTTACCGATTTTCTTTTTAACCTCTTAAAATAGACTTTGAAAAACTAGAGTTTCAAATAGCTCTTTAGAAAATAAGATGGAAAATTTCCACCAACTTTAAAAACCCCTTTATATTTCTTGGTGAGGAATGCATCAAATATTTAGTCTTCTCTTATATTTTTATTATCTACATCTTGATTAACCACTTGTGCAGATTAGTTGCTATCACTATAATATTCATTTGTCAGGCATCATGCAAAATGCTGGGAAATATTTGTGGATGACATAAGAGCAGAAATCTGTCACATTAAAGTTTATAATTTATGAGGGATGTGGACAAAGTAATTATTTACAAAGTACGTGCTAGAAAAGGCCATGGACTCGAAGAGAGCGGGTAACAGGGGTCTATTACAGTCTAGGTAGTCAGAAAAGATTTCCCTGAAATTGGTAGTTATTTCAGGGGCATCAGAAAGGAGGTACATAAGATGTTAAAGCTTCCACAAGCTTCTGGGTCTTATTAGTAGCCCTGGTCCACTAATTGGTGATGTACTTAGAGTCTGTGTAAATTAAGAAAAAGTAAAGCGAAAATTAAGGGAATCTGTAACTGTTCCTATAAAAGTGTCAACAGTATTTTTGTTTTTTTACAGTCGTGATGGTGTGAGCTGCAGGATAGATTGGGGTTAGCTCTGAAAATGGCATAGTAGTAGAATGGACAGCATTTGGGTGCTGGGGAGGAAGACTTGGAAGACCCTGAGACAGAAAGTAGTGTGATATTTAAGGAATTGATTAGTTATTGTGTTTAAAGCTGGAAAAGTCCGAGTATTGCAGAGTGGCCCAAGCCAAGGCTGGACAATTCACCAGGTGACAGTTCATACGGGACTTTCTATTAAACATATATTAAACCTTTGAGCACTTTATTTTATGATGAGAAGCCATTAGAAAGGATTCTACAGAAGAATCTATGGTCAGATTTGCACTTTTTAAATTTCATTCATATTATAGAGTGGGGAAATGGGCTTTACAGGGTGAGAATTACTGTGATCAGCCAGGAGATGACAGTAGCTTGCTGTAAGTTGATTGCAATGGACTTGGGAAAAGTAAATGAATATGGTTGATATTTAGGAAGAAGGTTTGACAAAGATTTTACTGCTAAACTGATTGTAGTGTGACAAGAAGACGTCTGCGGCGCAAGTATAGTGATCCATTTCCTGACATTGGGACCACTGGAGGAGGAAGAAAGTTAGGAAGAGTGAAATTATGAACCTGATTGTATACATGTAGTCAGTTATTTGACCTGAAGCTTTGGAAAGAGGTCCTGGCAGCAGATTCCCCCTTTGTGATAGTTTGTCGTTTGTTTTCTTAAGTGTTCTTTTTCCAGACATTTTTAATCCAGGTAGAATGAAATTCTTGACTTCAACCTTTTTTTTTTTTACTTCAACCTTTATGCATAGGAATAATTATGTCAACTTTTTCTCAAGTACCCAAACACTTGGGTGCAAGAATTAAGCAACCAGATTTTGATATATCCATAGTTGGACTTGGGCCAAGCAAATTAGATTAAATTGCAGCAGGATAAACGTGTTAAAAATAATGCTAAGATCTTAGATTGTGAGATCTCATGTGGATCTTCCATTGTGGTTAGGTGCTAGCCTGTCGATTCTAACTCAGAGCGATCCTGTAGGGCAGAGAACTGTCTCATAGGCATTATCCCAGCTACTCCCTTCCTGGGAGCAGAGCACCAGGTCTTTTTCTCCTTAGGAAAGTGGGTCCAAACAGCTCTAGTTTTGGGTAGCAGCAGGCACCACCAGGATGCCTCCTTTGGATTAAGGGTTGATACATAAGAAGAAAGCAAGGCCTTATTGATGTAGCCATGCGATATTATTGTTGAGGTAGAAGGAGGTCGTTTTCCAGGTTGAGGTGGAGGAACTGAAAATTTAGGTATTAGATCAATGGTATTTTTAGCATTGTCAACAAGAATGGCTGCTGTTTTACACTGGACCAGTGGGATCTAAATCAGCTTGGACCATCGAGGCGAACAGGGTAGAAACCAGGTACATAGGAAATGTCTTCAGAGAACATCCACAAAGAATGCAGTCAACTAAACGATCCTCAGCGGATGGTTTGTCAACAGTGGGCTCAGACATAACAACAATTGGGAGGATGGGATAGGCCTGGGCAGTGTTTCATTCTGTTCACTCTAAATTGGAACCAATTCAATGGAACCTAGCAGCAACAAAGTTGTATTCACTAAATTGTATTCTGCAACAAAACCGTAGCATCCTACCAAAGCCTTGATCTGAGTTAAGTCTCAGCTCATAGGTAACATCTCTTGAGCAGGATGAACTTGTTACATGATATAGTTTATACAGACAAATGTGACAAATGTGATGAAGGCACCCCTCAGGTTGTCTGGTTCCTCTCTCCCTTTTTTTCTTCTTAAGTATAATTGGGCTGATAATCACAAGGTCGGAGATTCAAACCCACTCCACAGGAGGAAAATGAGGCTGAATGTGCCCATAAAAATCCAGCCTCAAAAAAAATTATTAAAAGAAAAAGGAAGGGGGACGACCCATTCTTAATAATGTTTTTTTTCAGATATGACCCCCAAAAGGCATGAAAATAAAAAAATCAAAATAAAGAACTATAACCTCATAAAACAATTTTTAAAAAATCCAGCCTCAGAAGTCTTAGGGACCAGATCTTCATTATCCTCCATAGGGTCACTAATCAGCTTGATGGCAGTTATCAGATGAGACATAGTTTAGAGCATCTGGTAACAAAGTAACGCAAGTTTATTTGTTTGTTTTTATCTTAGTGGAATTTATCCATAAGCCATAGGAGGTACAAAACATTTTGCATGCATTGTGCAATCTATAACGTCTCCAAGCTGATTTGGTTAGCAGAGTATCAGAGGTTTTTTTGCAGGGTTTGTTCACGCACTATTCTGAAATGAGAGGGTATGCAACTGGTGGAAGGAAATGATGTGGCAGGTTACAAAGTGAGAAAAAGGGCCATGCAAGCTGTTATCTTGTTTCCACATTGACTAAGGTCCTCAAGCTCTCTGCACTGACCAGATCTATTGACATAAACTAAAAATAGCCCCCACACGAGTGTACTTAATGACATAATATTTTTATAATTTTATGTTCATATCTATTCAATAGTTGTCAGCAGAAATGACCATTAGGAGAGTCGTTGTTCAGCAGGTGCAGTGGCAATCAGGTGCTGTCTGGCATTGCCCCAGGCTCACAAGTGTTCTTGTTGGAGCCGTGGTTGCAGCCACTGTCACTCACCTTGTCCAGGGCCTTGCTCTTTGGTGCTGCCCTTCTCTACCAAGCATGATCGACTTCTCCAGAAAATGGTCTCTCCTGACTCATGTCCAAAGTATGTAAGATGAAGTGGCGGAGGGGAAAAAAATGAGGCGCTGATACCAAGGACTCAAGAAGAAAGAAAATGTTTTGAAAATGATGATGGGAACAAATGTACAAATATGCTTGACACAATGGATGTACGTATGTATTGTGATAAGAGCTGTATGAGCCCCCAATAAAATGATTTTTTTTAAATGAAAGAAAAATAGTTGCTGTCGAGTCAGTTCCCCCTCATGTGTTTGTCAGGCTAGGACAATACTCTGTTGACTTGTTATGACTAATTTTGGATTTGGAAGTTGTTTACCAGAACTTTATTCCAAGTATGTTTGGGATAAATGCATACCGTCAATCTTTTGGTTTACAGATTACCTTACTCAAAAGAAATGTGATTTCATCAGAAAATGTATGAAGTAGTCAGAGTCACCAAATGATATAATAGTATTCGAATTTGTATGGTGGTAGCACTATTATAAATGTTAGTTTTGTAAGTTATAAATTATGGAAATATAACTTGAATTCTAAATTATTTATTAATTTCATTAAAATGTACAATCTAGAATTGGTAAGGAGCCCCTGCTTACCCAGAGACGCTCAGAAGCAAGTGATCTCCTTCTGAAGAGATAAGCCATAGGGCACTTCCTGACACGTGAGAAACTGGCGTGATGGCAGCTGACTTAAGCAATGTTAAGGAGTGAGGAGATCACCATATCTTAATTTGTCAGTAATGCAAAATATCCCTCTTGAGTCCTCAAATCCTTTGGCCCACAATCATTTTCTGAATTGGGTTCCTTTCAAGAATGTATTATTCACTTCCTTGCTTAAAAGAGCAGCACATGAAACGCAATTTAATATTTCCTTATGGATTAGGTCTATAAAATGATAGCAGCTAACATTTACTGAGCAATTACCACATGTCAGACACCATTTTTAAGCATTTCACTGGTAAGAACCTATTTTTATTCTAGCATGTTGGATATGAAAGGATCAAGGTGTGGGTAGTTTTAGCAACTTATCTAAGTTCACACAGAAGTGACTGAGCCAGAATTCAAACTCAGTTTGGTGCATGAGTCCTTAACCATTATGTGTTATGCACCTTCTTTTTAATTTTTTAATATCATTTTATCAGGCGCTTATATAACTCTTATCACAATCCATACATCTATCCATTGTGTCAAGCACATTTGTACATTTATTGCCCTCAGCATTTTAAAAACATTTGTTTTCTACTTGAGCCCTTGATATCAGCTCCTCATTTTTCCCCCTCCCTCCTTGCTCCCCCCGCATGAACCCTTGATAGTTTATAAATTATTATTATTTTGTTATGTCCTGCACTGTCTGGCATCTCTTTTCACCCACTTATCTGTTGTCCATCCCCCAGGGAAGTGGTTATATGTAGATCCTTGTAATCAGTTCTCTCTTTGCACCCACCCTCCCATTATGCAGCTTCTGATATGCTGGTGCATGTATGATGCTGTCCGGGACTTTTGAGGAAAAAAGAAACAAATGCTCATATTATGATCCCAATTTTGTAAATCTTTCCCGTGTTTTTCTTTGCTTGGTTTTTGTTTTGAACTAATACCCTTCGGGGCGCCAGATGAGACTTTGTACTCCATAAAGAGCTACAGTCTCGGAAACTTACAGGGACAATTCTACCCCGTCCTACAGCGTGGCTAGGAGTCTGTGAGGGTCTTTGTTGTTTTGAATGATTTCTGCAGTCACTTTCCCTGCTCACAGCAGCTCTCTGCCCCCAAACTTTTAAGTTACCATTTTTACTACCTGACCTCTTAAAGTGTAGATCTCAAGGGTTAGTAAGAACCATGTATAAAATAAGGAGTCAAGAAATTCTGCTGAATTTTATTTATTTATTTGTGTTTTAAACATAGCATTTATTTATTCACCATTTTATTGGGGGCTCATACAACTCTTATCACAATCCATACATACATCAAATAATAAAGCACATTCGTTACCCTCATCCTCAAAATATTTGCTCTCCACCTAAGTAAGCCCCTGACATCAGCCTATTTTTCCCTTTCCCTCCCCGTCCCCTTCTCCCTCATGAACCCGTGATAATTTATAAATTATTATTTTGTCATATCTTGCCCTGTCCAACGTCTCCCTTCACCTACTTTTCTGTTGTCTGTCCCCCAGGGAGGAGGTTATATGTAGATCCCTGTAATCGGTTCCTCCTTTCCACCCACCCTCCCTCCATCCTTCCGAAATTGCCATTCCACCACTAGTCCTGAAGGCATCATCTGTCCGATCCTGTTGCATATTTTTTAAGTATATTATACAGACTTAAATGCTCAGATCTTGGGACACCTGTTTTGGCTACTAAATTTTTTATTACTATTATCTTCCGCAAAGCCTTATTTTGGCAGTTTTAAACTGGTGGACTTGCACAATGAACTTTCTACACGAGTAAATACTGCATATTCATTAGGCCAGTGGCATTAAAGAATTAGCTTCAATTTCTCCTCCCTTAAATTCTTATTGGTTACAGGTTCACTTATGTAGTTCCCACTTGTTACTTCGACGGGCAGCTGTGGCATGTCTCCGGCAACTTGCGCAAAGAGAGGCGGCAGAAGTGTGTGAATACGCCATGAGCCTAGCTAAAAACGCTGGGGACAAAGAGAGCAGTGGCGCCAGTAAGTTTGTCCTCATCATCCTTGGGGTGTGGGTGTGCGGGTGTGGTTTGGGCCAATTAGTTTTCCATTCAACACTTTATGTACATTTGTTTCTTACCAGCTGTACTCTCCAGTGTAAGAGGAATTGTCCCACTTCTTCCTGGCTCCTCTTCTTTTCTTGCCTTAGGAGCTTTGTTTTGGAGTAAACACTGCCCCCTTTTGTTGATATTGTTAATTGCTCTGAAAGTTACTTCCTGCCACGTGTTACTGTTCACTTTCAAGGTCGGCAGTTGTTTGTCTGCAAGGTGATCTCCGTGAGTGGGTTCAGTTCCAGGCTTGAAGGATGTCTAAGGGCCCTAGTGTAGGTAGCCCCACCAGTCTCTATCAGACCTTTGTTATGATATTGAATTTTGTTCTACATTTTCATCCCCTTCTATCTAGGTCCTCTCTTGTCCCTGACGGTAGTGTCAGTAGTGGTAGCTTGGCACCACGTAGTTCTTCTGTCTCAAGGTAGTGGATACTGTATTTTGTAAGATCCCAGTTGTTAACACAGTAGGCTATAGAACCTTGACATTGTGAACAACGTGATACCAGTTAACTTGGCTATTTCCCAAGACTGTGGTCCTAAGCCCCAGAGCCCAGTAACTAATGCTCTTAAGGTGTTTAGTTATAGCAAAGACTTTGTCATAACTTTGCCCCTGTTTGCTCTCCCATTGCCATTGAGTTGATTCTGACTGCTCGCGACCTTATTGGACAGAGTAAAACAGCTCCTGTGGGTTTCCCAGATTGTAACTCGCTCTGGGAGTAGAAAGTTTGATCTTTCTCCACTTGGAGCAGCAGGTGGTTTCAAACTGCTGACCTGTGGTGAACCAACATGTAATGTCTTAATTAATAGTCTCTATATCTAGGTTCTAATATCGATCCACTGCAATGTCTACACAGAACTACAGACAATGTTTATGATTAAAGGGTTTATTAAGAAAGTTAACAAGTGGTAATGCAAGTGAGAAATGCTCAGGGTTGAGTTCCTTATCAGGGCATGTTACAAGGTTCTCATGTTTGCTAACAAATGCCCCATTCCCACTCTGCTATTAAGTCTCAACCTGAAGGCGTTCAGCTAACCTCCCCAGGTCAGCACACCCAGCTCCCTTAATTAATGCCCAGAGACACCCCAATATAGTAAGCTTCAATTGAAAAGTACTTAGCTCTACTGCCCTGGGTCAGCAAGTCCACCTTCCTCGACCATTAAGTGCCCAGAAGCACCCCACTGAGCAAGCCAGCCTCCTGCACAAAACACTCATCTTTACTTGCTCTGTGGGTGGAGAAGTCCATCACCCTATGCCATGCTCTGACTCATGGTTCTGTTGCTGCTCCTCTGATACTACTGCTGTCATCGGGATCCAGGTGGTTCGCTGCACAGGCATCTCAGGTCCAGAGGATGCACTTGACTCCTGGCTCTTGCTGATAATGAGATTCCCCCTCCTCTTCCTGCTTCTCAGAAGAGAAACTCATTCAGGGAAAGGTCATTTGGAGGGAATTAGAGACTTTGGCTAGTAGAGCCACATTCAAAACCTTGCTGCCCCTGCCCCTGCCCCTACTCTGCCACCCGGACTGCCTGCTATACAGATATATGTGGATGTTTTTATAGCACATACAAATACATATTAGAAATAGCTTAGTAGAGTAGTAGGTCACATGGTCAGCAGTTCAAACCCAGCAGTCACTCCTTAAGAGAAGGGTAAGACTTTCCGTTCTCTTAAAGATGTGCAGCTTCAAACCCACAGAGGCAGTTTGAGGTTGTTTTTTGTGGGACGTGGGATATATATAGTCATAGTATAGTACCATTTGCTTATTGACACCTGTGCCGCTTGCCTATCTGCCTGTGTGTGCACTCACAGGTTGTTGCTTGCTATTCCTGATATTGCGGACTGTGTGCAACACTGTGTGCCTTTGTTGTCTGTAGCTCTGTGCTCCTCTTAGTTTCCTTCCTAACGTACTTTTTTAGTCAAATATAGACTTATTGAGCATTCTCTGGAGAATTGTGTAAAATAACACTAATAAGTATGGGGTGAAGAACATCAGGAGCTTACTTTATTGTCAGATTAAATGTTAATCATAAAGATAAGTAAACTGGAGACCATATCGTGTCAAATATATATGTATATATAACTATAGTCTTCTTCAGTCTCATGTTGAACCTGAGTTGGAAGAGACGAGGCTGGTGTCAGAATGTACAATCATGAGCCAGAGGAACCCGAGCAGTTGCGGAAATTGTGTATTGGTGGACTGAGCCTGAGCTTTGAAACCACGGACAGTAGTCTCATAGAACATTTTAAGAAATGGGGCACACTCACAGATTGTGTGGTGATGAGAGACGCCCAAACAAACCTTTCCAGAGGCATTGGTTTGTGACTTCTCTTGCATTAGAGAGGTGGAGGCAGCAATGTGTGCCCAGCTACACAAGCTTGATGGCGTGTAATGGAACCAAAGAGTACTGTGTTAGGAGAGGATTCTGTAAAGCCTGGTGCGCATTTAACAGTGAATAATTTTTTTTGTCATTGGCTTAAAAGAAGACAAAGAAGAATATAATTGGAGATACTGCTTTGAAAAGTGTGGCAAGATTGAAACCATAGAAGTCATGGGAGGATAGGTGGAGTGGGAACAAGAGGGTTTGCTTTTGCAACTTGGGGTGATCATGAGACAGTTGATAAAATTGTTGTTCAGAAATACAGCACTATTAATGGGCATAATTGTGAAGTGTAAAGGCCCTCTCAAAATGAGATCTATAGTCCGCTGGATCACAGAGCAGTCGTGGAGGTGGATCTGGTAACTTTAAGGAAGAAACTTTGGAGGTGGGAGAGGGAACGTTGGCCACGGTGAGAGCTTTGGTGGAAGAGGAGGCTATGTATGGGGGTGGAGGTGGCGGCAGTAGAGGTAGTTATGGAGGAGGTGATGGGGATCTATGGATTTGGAGGTGATTCTAGTCATAGAAGGGGGCTATGGTGGTGGGTATGATGTACCAAGGTGGTAGATGTGGTGGTGGTAGAGGATATAATGGTTACAAAGAAGGAAGAAAATTTGGTGGTTGTAACTGATGGTAGAAGAACTATAATGATTTGGGAAATTATAGTGGACAATATAATCAAATTATGGACCCATGAATGGCGTATCTTTGGTGGACGAAGCTCAGGCAGTCCTTATGGTGGCAGTTATGGATCTGGTGGTGGAATTGGTAGATACGTTAGCAGAAGGTTCTGGAAATTCGGCAGAAAAGGGCTGCAGTTCTTTGCAGGAGAGAGAGAGTTGTTTTCAGGAAAGCTGCAGGTTACTCTGAGACAGTTGTCCCGAATGCCTTAGAGGGACTGTCACGATCTACCCCGGAACGAGCAGTGATGCACAGTCAGAGAAGTTACCGCAGCTTCAACAGGAAACCCTTCTGGTTCAGGACAGCCGCAGACGCAGTTTGCAAAAAGGGCAGCTACTGATTAATGCAACACAGTGTCAATGAGATGTTCCTGAGGTCTTTAACCTGCTGTGGCTTTTCTTTTCATTACATCAGGTGTATTGATTGCCCTGAAATGACAGTAGTGGTACCAGGAATAAAAAGTTAAGGGATATTTAGCTCTTCAGTATTTGTGTAGTGCTCAGCTTTCCTATGTTTTAGTTCAGAAACTTTAACAAAACTCAGTTTTGAAGGTATTTCCTTGTGAGTTAATAAGTGAAGAAGATCATTGTTAATCACAATTTCCTGTGAGTTTATAAGTAAAGAAGAACACTTTATCTGAATTTTGCTAAAGAAACACCTGCTGACTTGCAGTTTAAGGGGAATCTATTCTCCCATTTCCAAGCCATGGTACGAATGGGTTTAACATGTAGGGAGAATAGCTTCTGTAGGTTTGAAATGTGTGCTTTTGATAGCAACTAGGATTGGGTATTTCAATTAGTATATTGGAGAATTTGATAGTATTTACATTTACCTTTTGAAAAAGATCTCAAAATTCATATATATAATTAGTTTTGTTTCTTTTGTGAATTATAATGATTATCATAATTGTTATCTATAGTATACAATAAAGCCTCATCTGTTTTCATTTGTAAAAATTCCTTTTCAGCTGCCAGTCCTTTCGCACCCGGGGTTGGGTCTCGGAGTGATATCCATTATCGACACCAGGGTGTTAACATAACAGAAACGGGTCTGGAAGGACTGCTTTTCGGAATGCTGGACCGAGAGACAGACAGAAAACTATGTTCCGATATTCATGACACTTTGGGCCATATGCTTTCATCACTGGCAATAGAAAAACTGTCCCATTGGCTAATGCTGTGTAAAGATGTCCTGGCAGCTTCTAGTGGTATGTATGTAATGTATTAAATCTGTTCTTAAAATAATGAAAATGGTTTTATTTCAATTTATATATGAGTAGATACATATGCATAAATTTGAGTTTACATTTAAATATACTAGTAATTTTGAACCTTAAATCTTTGTAAAACTGTTAAAGGTTAAGTTATAAACGATTGAACTTCCTGTATGTTTTATAAAAATAGCTAAGGTGAAACTCAATTTTTGTATATAAAATCCCGTTACGTAGATTACAAAACAAATCAAAAAGTGCATAATACAGGAAACAAACCTAGGGTAAAATAACACTTTCATTTTATCCTTTCTTGGTGCTAGATTATTTAAACAACAATAGTAAACTCATGGACACTTGTACTGACTTTGAGAGAACGAGAATGGCATCTTTTTAAAATGAGCCATCTTTTGATGTTAGTGCCATTGTGAAGCGTGTTTTTACTGGAGCGTGACTGCTGCACTGTGCTTATCTTTGGGCCACAGACATGAGCGCCGCTACCCTGCTAAGTGGTGGAAAAGACGACGAGGGCGAGAAGAAGGACGAGACGGATGATGACTCCATGTTCACCTCGCTGGGCGAGGACGACCAGTCAAAGCCCTTCGTGGCGCCTCGCTGGGCCACGCGGGTGTTTGCTGCGGACTGCCTGTGCCGGATCTTCAGTCTGTGTGAGCATGCAGACCAGGCTCACTTCGACCTCGCCATGGCGCGCTCCGCCAAACTGCGAAACCCAACAAGTAAACTCAGAATCAGCACTTCTTTTTTCCACTGCGTTTGCTAAGTTTGCAGTATGTTCCCTCTTTAAGACGTGCTCCAAGTGGTTCCTTTCAGTTATTTCAATTCCCTGTTACCGTAGTTCTTCTCCCATCTACCTGCATTCCATCCGTCACACTCTTTGATCCCTATTTGGAAGATAGCTTGAAGAAGTTGGTGCTTTGTGTGTATGTACATATATAAAAATTTGTCATTAGGATAACACTGAAGTATCTTTTCGTAGAACTCTGTCCCAATTTTAGCCTTCAGTGTAAAAGAGATGGACAAACTCTTAAGTGGGTGATCTATGTCAGCCATGGAGAATGGCAGATTTCATGAATGCTAGGCCAGATTTACAATGCTCAGGCTTCAGAAATGCCATCGGGTGTTTTTTAAAAGGTGAAAATTATTTGTTAGTAACTCACTGCTGCTTATATTTTATCAGCTTTCTATCTCACATAGCTCCTGCATCTGATACAGGAGATGTGCAGACATGATGAAATCCAGTATCTTCATTTTACAGTTGAAGAAACCAGAGAAATGAGAGAGGTGGAATAGTAACAGTTTCCTGTTCTATACTTTTTTTTCATCATCCTGTCATTTTTTAGATAACTACAGACAAAAATGAAAATTTTCTTTCAGGTTATTTTGTTGTGTATAGAGAGAGCAGTGGAGTTCTCAAACAGATTACAAGTAAATGAAAGTCAGGTGAATATCATGTACAAAGTGTGAGTCAGTATAAGCTCACTGCCACCAAGTGAATTCCAACTCATGGCAACCCTGTAAGACAGTAGAATTGCCCCTGGGTTTCCAAGCTTGTGGGAGCAGAAAGCCTCTATGTCTCCGGGAATCTAAATATAGGGTATCAGGAAAACAGAATAAATCTTGTACATCGTGTCTTTATGCCCTTATTCAGCAAATGTGCACTGAATCCTGTCATTTGTCATGAGGAGCTCTGGTGTGTAAGCATTCAAGTACTGACTAAAAGCTTTCAAACCCACTAGCTGCTGCTCAGGAGATAGCTGGGACAATCTGCTTCAGTCAAGATTTACCAGTTTGAAAACCCTGCGGGGCAATTTTCCTCTGCCCTGTAGGGACACTGATTCAGAAGAATTGCATCTGTAGCCCGCTGGGTTGGTTGTGGTCATTCTTTGCTAAAATTATGGCTATAAATAAGAAAGAAACACAAGCTATGTTTTTGAAAAATTTATAGTGTGGAAGATAGAGTCTGACTTACCATTCATAAAATTATTATGTGAATAGCAACATTGGCGAAATTGATGGTAGTATTAATAGGATAACCATATTACCTATGGGACTTATTTATAATATTCCCCAATACCATGGTAATGCTGACTCTGAAGTTGACCAGGGACATATATAAACCATAGATACATGGGTAAATTTTGAGCTCTCACTTAATTGAGAGCCCTAATCTATGAATAATTAATTCTATGACATGGCCCTAGTCAATACTTGGCCTCATGAAGAGATCACTGAAGCAATCATGTGGTGCCTGGCTATCAGAAAACTTAGCGTTTGGGGTCTTAAAAGCTTGTCTTAAAACAATAAGCCATTTTAAGTGAGGTGTCAGCTAAATCTTTACACAAGAAGTACACTAACCAACATGAATAAGTAATTAGTAACAATAAAATCCAGTATCAGAGGAGAAGACTGTATCAGAGCTTAAACTCTGAGCACCCAGTTTGCAGAAGGCTCTGAATGACAGTGAAAGACCCAGATCCATTTGCAGGGTCCCACATGAGCTAAGTCTTCATTGAAGTCCCTGGCACGTTCACTAAGGATATGAATAGCCTTTCCCCTTGACAGCATGCATTGGGATATAGATTAGTGCAGATACTGCTTGGTTAAAACTTAACATCTTGCCATTTGTTTTCCTTTTAACCCATTTCATCCTAGTTTTTTTACATTCTGCTGTCTTTTGGATTGAACGACTTCTGTGTTTTATTCTGGTGTAGTTGCTGTTTTTGTTTTCATCTGAATTATTTTCTTTTTATGAAACTCAGGATATGGAAATCTATAGAGAGAACAACTAGATTAATGTTTGTTTATGGTTATAACGGGCGATTGAGGAGAAATGGGGAGCTAATAATAATGGATATAAAAATGAAAAAAATGTTATATAATTGGATGATGAATTCACAACTCTTTAATATTCTTAAATATGGAATTATATGTTAATAAGACTATTTAAAAAGTAAAATATAGTATGTTCCAATAATGGTGTGATAGGGTAATTTGGAAAAAAATTTAAAGGAATATTCATTTCCTGAAGACCTGAGGTAGACCACATAGAAAAGAGGATTTTTAATCCTGGCCCAAAAAGTCCTGAGGACAATATCCCGGCTCAGAGCAGCCAATGCACAGAGAGGACCATATGGCCAGCCCACTATGAGACACAATATCCCGCCCTAACCCATAGCCCTACAGGGGACAACACTGGAGACACAGTATAGGAATTGTGCCCGTTCTGACCCCACCACACCGAGACAAAACACTAAGGGCATGTAACAGAACAGCAAGGGGAGCAGAGTAAAGAAGTCCCGAAGGAGTACCAAAAATAAACTTTGGAAAATAGTCCTATAAGTCAACAAACAGACATCTAGTTAAGAAAGACTGGATAAACAATCTGGAGGAGAAAACAACAGACCGGTGGTTCTGTGGGGACATGGGAGGTGGGGGAAAGGAAGTAGTGTTAACCAACCGAGGGACAAGGGAACAACAAGTGATCCAAAATCAGTGGCAAGGAGGGTGTAGGAGGCCTGGGAGAGATTGACCAAGGGCATTGTAACTGAGAGGAGTTGCTGAAACCCAAGTGAAGGCTGAACACATGATGGCGGGACAAGCGGAAAGTCAAAGGAAATAGAGGAAAGAACTAGGACACAAAGGGCATTTATAGAGGTCTAAATACAGGCATGTACATATGTAAATGTATTTATATATGAGGATGGGGAAATAGATCTATGTGCATATTCTTACAGGTTAAATATTAAGGTAGCAGATGGACGTTGGGCCTCCACTCAAGTACTCCCTCAATACAAGAATACTTTGTTCTATTAAATTGGCATTCCATGATGCTCACCTTTCCAACATGATCACTGAAGGCAAAGCAGGTGCAGAAGCAAATGTGGGGAAAAAGGCTGATGGTGCCTGGCTATCAAAAGATATAGTGTCTGGGGTCTTAAAGGCTTGAATGTAAACAAGTGGCCATCTAGCTCAGAAGCAACAAAGCCCACACGGAAGAAGCACACCAACCTGTGTGATCACGAGGTGTTGAAGGGATGAGGTATCAGGCATTAAAGAACAAAAAATCATATGGTGAATGAAGGGGAGTGTAGACTGGAGTCCCAAGGCCCATCTGTAGGCAATTGGACATCCCCATGCAGGGGGTCATGGGGAGGACATGAGCTAGTCAGGGTGTAGTATAGCAACGATGAAACACAACTTGCCTCTAGTTCCTAAATACTTCCTCCTCTCCCACTATCATGATCCCAATTCTACTTTACAAATTTGGCTAGACCAGAGGATGTTCACTGGTACAAATTGGAACTGGAAATACAGGGAATCCAGGACAGATGATCCCTTCAGGACCAGTAGTGAGAGTGGCAATACCGGGAGGGTGGAGGGAAAGTGGGGTAGAAAATTACAAGGATCTACATATAACCTCTTCCCTCAGGAATGGACAGCAGAAAAGAGGGTAATTGGACAGTGTGACATATGACAAAATAATAATAATTTTTAAATTATTAAGGGTTCATTAGGGAGCGGGGAACAGGGAGGTAGGGGGGAAATGAACAGATACCAAGGGCTCAAGTAGAAAGCAAATGTTTTGAGAATGATGATTGCAACAAATGTGCTTGACACAATGGATGGATGTATGGATTTTGATAAGAGTTGTAAGAGCCCCCAATAAAATGAAAATAAATAAATAGAAAAGAGGGTGTTAAAACTGGATTTCAAAGATAAAAGGTTTTCGTCGCAGAAACGGAGAGGATGATTGCAGCAGTTTCTCATTGCTACTGCAACAAATCACCAGAAACTGTATCTACATGCAGAATCCATTTGTTACCCTCTGGTTCTGTGGTGCACAAGTCTCACTGCACTAAAGCCAAGGTGTCACACGTCGGGGCTGCTTTCTTTTCTTCTAGAGGCTTTAGGGGGGTTAGGGTGTGAATTGTGCCCCTCCAAATTATGTGTTAGAATTTACTGCTAGGCATGTATATAAGGAGCCCTGGTGGGGTAGTGGGCTATGCATTGGGCTGCTAACCACGGGTCAGTAGTTCAAACTTACCAGCTGCTTCGAGGGGGAAAGATGAGGATTTCTCCTCTCATAAAGATTTACAGCTTTAGAAACTATATAGGGTTGCTCTGAGTTGCAGTCGACTGTATGGCAGTGGGGCTGGGGTGTACCTGTGGCTCAGAAGTCCTAGTGGCAAAGTAGGTTATCTCTTGGCAAGGCATTAAGGTCAACGGTCTGAACTCATCATCTACTTACTGCACAGTAGGAAGAGGAGACTTTCTGCTTCCTTAAAGATGTAGCTGTAGTTTGAAAACCCAAAGGGGCTGTGCTAGGTTGCCCTATAGGGTCACTGTGAGTGAAAATCAACTTCTTGGCAGTGGATTTTTTTAAATTAAGAAATCATTTTATTGGAGCTCTTATATCCATACATCACTTGTATCAAACACATTTGTACAGATGTTGCCATCATTTTCAAAACATTTTCTTTCTGCTTGAGCCCTTGTATTAGCTTCTTTTTTCCCTCCCTCCCCTCTCATGGACCCCTGATAAATTATTATTATTTTCATATCTTACACCATTCGCTGTCTCCCTTTGCCTACGTTTCTGTTGTTTATCATCCCCCCCCCACCCCCCGGGCGGGGGCGGTTGGCTGGGGCTGGCTTTAACATGCCAATCATTGTAGTCAGTTCCTGTTTCTCTGCCTTCTCCCCGGAACCTCATGGTATCGTGGCTCCCATTCTGTTCCTGAGGGGTTTATCTGCCTGGATTCCATGTGTTGAGAGCTCTTATCTGTGCTAGTCAGTGTACATGCTCTGGTCTAGTTGGATTTATAAGGTAGAGCTGGGGGAAGCATTAGAGAACTAGAGGAATGTTGTGTGTTCTTTTGGTGCTATGCTGCATCCTGTCTGACTGGTTCCTTTCTTGTTACCCTTCCATGAGGGAATGTCCAATTGGGTTTTGGGTCTCCTTTCCAATCCTCATCATTTGCATCAATATAGTTGTTTGTTTTGGGTCTTTCTGACTCCTGATACCTGATCCTGTGGACACTTCATGATCACACAGGCTGATATGCTTTTTCAATGTTGGCTTATTGCTTCTCTGCTAGGTGGCTGCTTGTTTAACTTCAAGTGTTTAAGACCCCAGATGCTATATCTTTAATAGCTGGGCACTATCAGCTTTCTTCACCACATTTGCTTATGCACCCATTTTGACCTCAGCAATTGTTTCAGGAAGGGGAGCATCACAGAATGAGTACTTGAGTCGAGACCTGATGCTTGTCTCCTACTTGATACTTAGCATTTAAATATATGTTCATAGACCTATATCCCTATTAATAGATTTATATATTACATATGTGTGTGCCTATATTTGTACCTCTATAAACGTCTTTTGCCTCCTAGTTCTTTCTTATTTCTTTTTACTTTCCTCCTGCCCCACTGTCATGTTCAACCTTCATTTCGCTCTCAGTACTTTCTCTCGGCTGCATGGCACTTGAGCAGACCCCACCAAGCAGTCGACACCCTCCTCACCATTGATTTTCGATCTCTTGTCCCCTCATCCTTGGGCTTATTCCTCCCCCCACCTTTTCTCCCACCTCCTCCTTACCCATGTCCTCCACCGGAGCTACCAGCCCCCTTATTTTCTCCTCAGGATTGGTTATCCTGCCTCTTTTGTGGATAGACACGAGGGGAAAAGAGAGAAAAGCTTATAAAGACTTCCAGGTCTGTGTGCTGACCCTTCTGATTGCTTTCCAGTAGGATCTGGTGACGTGCCCGCCAATTCCAGTCTCTTTTCAGGATTCCTCGGGACTTCGTTGCTTTGCTCCCCTTGCTGCTGTGTTGTGCTCCCTCTGTGTTTTGCTATGGTGTGCCGGGGATGGTGTGTGTGTCATACGGGGCACCATACCCACACTGTGTCTCCAGTGATGCCCCTCAGCACTGGGTTATTGAGGAGGCGTGGACTTGGTTTTATGTCTGTGGGTATAGTCTTGTTTTCATTGTTGTGTTAATGAGGCCCTATCAGCGAAGGAATTTATAGCTTTCTGGATTGTGAGAAATGCATTCTGCTCTTTGCAGTGCTCCACGTGTAGGATTTATATTACAACATTAGATAACTAAGAGGAGCCTGTTCTTTCTCCCCTTCTAGTGCCTGTCTGCATTCCCTGCCTGTTACCCCCTCCTCCCCTCAAAGCCAGACATGGTGACTCTGTGATCCTTGTCAATTTAGCATTCTCTCTCTGACTGGAAGCCAGGAAGATCAGCTTTTAAGGTCTCAAGTGACTAGGTTAGATTATATTAGATTGTTGCTCTAAGTGTCAGCCTATTATTACAGCACCGATTTAAAGTCTAAAGTCTCATCACCTCAAAAACCCTACATTTAATCAACTAAGACATACAAGTCACATCTGGTTCATTCTGGGGTACAGTCCTCTAGTTATATGCTCCCAAAACATAGTGGTGGGACAGACAATAGGATGAAAGGCAAGGGAAAATGTGAAAAGGAATAACTGTTAGTGGTGTAGATTTCTCCTGGCTGCTGATCACCAGGTTAGCTGTTCAAAACCACCAGTTGCTCTATGGAAAAAGATGAGACTTTCTACTCCTGTAAAGAGTTCCAGTCTCAGAAACCCTCAAGAGCAGTGTTACTCTGACCTATCACTGTCAGTCAGAATTAACTCTATGACAATGAGTTTGTAATCTAGATAGGCCGAGAATTTCTCAAATCACAATTCCTGTTGTCTTTTTTTTTTTAAGAAATACAAAAATCCGTTTTCCCATTGATTTATCTCTTTCCTTTTATGCTAAGAAATTAACCAGTCAAAACCAGTATACTCCAGGCTGTTGTTGGAAGTTTCCTTAGCCAAGTGTCCAGTACTCTCACTGATGGGTTCTACTTTCATGTAACTGCCTGGCACCATTCCAGTTAGCTCTCCGCTGCTCTCTAACAAGTACACCCTTTCAGTAATGTGCCCCTCGCTTCCTCTGAACCTCCCCAGCATCACCTTTAACATCCATAGTTCATGGCAGGCATTCTTTAAAGATAGTTTATACTTCACAAGCTCCTCACTGATAGGATTAGTAGCATCCATTATTTCTATTAAATCGCTTCAAGGTAATCTAAACCTTTTCTATTAGGCTTCTCAAAATTCTTGTCTCTAACCCCTGCTCAGTTCCAAAACTACGTGCCCAATTTTGGATAGCTGTCAGAGTAACACCACAATCTGTATTTGTTTTCCATAGCTATTGTAATAAACTACCACCCGTTTGTGACTTCAACAAAACGCATTGACTGTGTTATTATTCTGTAGGTCTGCAGTCCACCCTGTGGCTCAGTGGACTGAAGTCAAGGTACTGGCAGTTCTGCACGCCTCTCTAAGGCCCTGAGGAGCGCTCCATCTTCATGTCTTTCCCAGCTCTAGATCTGCCCCAGAATAATATTGCCAGTCATAGTATTCCTCTATCTTTATGTTAGCACTGTCACATTTCTTTCTCTCTGACTTAGGTTAGCAAAGGTTTTCTGCTTTTAAATAAGTCATTAAATTGGGCTCACTCAGATAATATAATTCTTTATCTCAGTAAAACTAAAACCAACCCACTGCCAACGAGTCGGTTCCTGGTAAGAGTGACCCAGAAGGACAGGGTGGAACTGCAGCGTGGGCTTCGGAGACTGTAAATCTTTACAGGAGCAGAAAGCCTCATCTTCCTCCCGACAAGGCCCAGCGGAGCTGCCCAGCTCATAATCCCCTCTGCCACCAGGGCTCAGAGGCTCTCAGTACAGACTCTTGCTCATGTCTGTAAAGGCCCCTTGCCACGGAAAGGAGCAAACTCCCCGGTGTCAGGGATTTGGACAGGAACAGTGGTGTAAGCAGAGGGAATAAGAGAACTTGTAAAGGAGTGGAAGCATAGATGTGCATACCACAGTGAAGGGGTAATGAAAATCCGTCTGTTGGCTTGCCTTCATTGTATTTAAGGGTTGTGTGTGTGTGTGTGTGTGTGTTCCTTGTACTTGCATTCTCAGAGATCGTCACAAGTTTTCTGAATATGATTGATCGTTGTTTACTCTTTTCTGCCTCCTTGTGGATCTCAAGCCTACTTGTGTGTTTTCAGGTTTTCTATCATTTTCTGTATTTCTCTCACCTCCGTTATATCCTTTTCATTTTTTATGGTTAATTTCTTATTCCAAGGGAACCATGACTTTATTGTAACTTAATGAGGACACTAGATGATTTTCAAAATTTTTATTTTAGTTTGTATAGAAAACTGTTTTCAAAAAAAAAGAAAACTGTTTTCAGAGGCTACCTTTTCTCTGAGTCACCAGACGTTTCCCTTGTATTCCATATTTACTCATATGACCTCAAAAGAGGAGAGTGTTCTCCACATTTGGAACTTGTTCAGCATGTGGGTGTTGTATATTTTAGGGGAGGTGTGGCCTGCTTATGCTCTGTCTTTTTTTTAGGGTTTTCACACCTGCAGCTGCACAATAAGCTGATAGAACAGCGCCCCACCTGTCATGCTTTGTCTCACTTGTCATTCAGATTCTGACAGGGTATGTGAAAATTAGGAAATCATGCAATGGATGTGTTATCCAGGATCTTCCTGCATCCTCCTCCTCTCCCTCCCTACTGTGCTTTAGTTGGAGGGAACTCCTACTCCTAGAGTACATAAACGCCCCTTAGGGATAAATGTTGAACTGCAAGGTCAATGGTTTGAACCCACCCATCATTTCCATAGCAGAGCATTGAAGCTGTCTGCTTTCGTAAAGATTGATTGCTTAAGAAACCCACATAGGGTCACTAAGAATCAGAATAGCGCCTATGACAGTGGGCTTGGGGGTTTACTAATTCCCAGTTCCTTTCTGCCCAGCATCCTTTCCCCACTCTCATTTCTTCCAGGGGTTCGTTCTTCTCCTTGGATTTTTTTTTCTCCTTGGATTTATAAAAGAGAGAGGCACCCTGATTTGAGGAAAGTTATAGATTGTTGTTGCTGCTGTTGTGCTTCGGTACCATTGCGTTGAACCTGGCGCATAGTGACCCCGGTGTGCAACAGCGCGTGACATTTCCCAGTCCACCCTCACAGTTGTTAGGTTTGAGCCTGCTTTGGCAGCCATTGTATCAGTCCAGCTCGTCAAAGGCCTGCGTCCTTTTTGCTCTCCGGCTACTTCACCCAGCATGACTTCCCTTCCCAGGGCAATGTCCTTTTTGATTATGAATGTAATGTCTTTCCTTTTGAATCTGTGACTCCCAGCAGGCTAACCATAGGATATTCTAACATTCTAACGCACTAACACATTGGATATTGATCTTTATGCTTTCCGTTTCATTTTCGACAACTTCAAATTTTCTGACTGGTACTCCATACATTCTAAGATTCTGATTATTAATTGATGTTTGCCACAGTTTCTTCTTCTTTTGGGTCAGTCATGCGCCATCAGCAAATGAAGGTGCCGAAGCCTTTACTTCCACAGACATACTCGATCCCCGTCATTATAGTGGACTATACTTTGAGAAGGGAGTTCTTCCTCAGCTATAATCATCTTCTGGCCCTGTCTTTCAGAATGGTTTGCCTTTAATTATAAGGTTTTCAGAGGCTTTTTTTTCTCTGACGTGAACAGTCTTGGCGGTAGAGATTATAAAGACATGACAGCATTTCGATGACTGAAGAAGGCATCATTTTTGTCCCAGAGACAATTGCAGGGACAGTCGTTTTGGATTTTGTAGATTGATCCAATGTAACACTCTGAATTGGGAGACAGTATGTAAGCAGAAGAATGAGTATTTTTATTTATAATGGAGGTTATATTTATTTTACATACTGTGAGTTAGCATATGAATATATCCATTTTAACTCAGTTTCTTCTCCCTTGGAAATCCCCAATTCTGGCTATCATTTTATATTTAGTATTATTGATAGTTTATTTTTTATTTTCTCAGTTAATGCTTCCACAGAGGATAAAGTGAGGACTTCTAGCCAAATATTTTTTCTTCTTCTTGCCCTCACTTTCAAGTCAAAAGATATTTCTTTTAAATTTTACATTCCAAAAGCAGTATTTTAGGTAAGCACTTGAAGATTTTGAAGATAATATTTCATAATCCTGATGTGGCCACCAGCACCACAAATTGGTCTGTGGAAATAGAAACTGCTTGGAGATCAACTGTTTGTGTATGAGTCATAGAATTAATTGCCACTACTTTAAAAGCCTTTGGTTCCTTGACCTTGGCAAATTCAAATACCAATGTCCATTAATATTTTTTTAAGTCCACTGATCTTTTCTTCTTCAGTATTGAGAGGTTGAAAGCGGAGGACGGGGCTGTGTACCGGCCAGAGGAAGGCTGGGTCCTGGGTCTTTCAGCACCAAGACGAGAGGTTGGAGACGGAGACGTGGAACAGAGATAGAATTCAGCCAGGAATGTGAAGTTGAGAAAGGCTTTATTGAGGCAGGGAAAGAACTCCCAGGAAGGAAGGGAGAGCAGGGAAGGACGGAGACATCTTGAACCCCCAGGCAGTTTCCGAGACCCAATGAGTTAGGTCAGGGAAATTGTGCCTGGCAGTGAGGCAGTGGGACCCATACAGAGCTTGAGCCCAGGACGTAGGTACTGATAAGGGAAGGAGGGCCTTCTGGGCTGCAGTTATAGGGTCTGAGTCAGGATGTGGTCTGTGAGTAAATCGTTCTGGAACGCTGAGGAAAGGGGCTGTACAGACCCGGCCTGGAGAGATAAGCTCCTTGGAATGCTGGAGGCAGGGACTGCACAGTCCAGCTCTGGCCTTGGAGGCAGGGGGAAGGGACCGCACAGTCCAGCAGGCGATCTTTCAGGGGAGCTAGGGGAGGCTGCTGCATGGTCCAGACCCGGCCCAAACAAATATGTAATTGCCATTAGTTAATCTTATCCAGTGTATTTTTATTTCATATTTTAATTTTTTCACCTCTCGTAATTTTAAAATCATTTTTCTGTTTTGAGCTCCTCATTGTACTCATGCATTTACTTTTCCTTTTTGAATACGTGTATAATAGTAGCTGGCTAAAGCCCCTGTCTGGTGATTCAGACTTTCATTTTTGGTCCTTTTTCTATTCTTTGTTTTTTTGTGTGTGTTTCCCCCTCTCATTGTGAGAATTATTTTCCTAATTCTTTGCATGCATGCTTTAAAAAATTTTTTTATACTAGATTGCAGACTTTGAAAATGTTATGTTAGTGCTGGATTTTGGTGTGTTCCTTTAAGTAGTGTTGAACTTTCTTCTGGGATAGAATTTGATTACTTGTAATTCTGCCAAGGCTTGCTTTGAGGTGTGTTAGGCAAGACCCAGTACCACCTTTACAACAGGGCTAAAAGAAAAAAGATTTCCCTTTTCGTGGGGGACTAGCTGCCACAACCAAATGGGCCCAAGGGGCAGTTGTGTAATTGAAGGGTAAATTAAAGGAACATAGAAGCCGTACAAGTGCTTACCTCTTCCATGGCAACCGGAGCCAGAGTGAGGGGTGCCTGTATTCTCTCACGAACTTCTGTGTCTCCAGCATGGAAGCCAAGTCCCACACATATGTAACAGGAAGGGGTTGTGTTAGAGGTATACACGGGACAGAAAGGGGTCAGGCTAGGGATGTAGCTGTAACAGCAGATATCTGTGACAAGATGGGCGGGTTCTAGAGTTCAGATGGTGGCCTAGCATTGATCATCTCTGAGCTGGCTTGGCTTCAAGTGTCCCTGAGCCCTTCTCCAGGAGAGCAGTCCATGATCCTTATCAGAGGGGATAGGCCTGACTTAGGGTGGGACAGGGAATAGGGTTCATTGCGCTTGGTGGCAGACAACCTGCAGGCTGACAGCCTTCAAGCAGAAAGCACACCTTCTACATATACAGTAACAACCACGTGCTTGCAAGCAGCACCTTAAAGCTGGCATCGTTACAGGGGTCCATTATGGGGAATAACCTTTATTAGGTGGTTGTGACTGGGATGTATCTCTAACTCATGGGCATGAAGGCCTCCCTCCGTGAGAGTCTCGGCCTCCCAGACTCCTTAAAATCTGAGCGAGGAGAATTTGTCCACAGGACACTGTCTTCCCAGTTCTCAGTTTGCCGCATCTTTTCTGTATGTGATGTTCATAAAAGCCATTTTCTCCTGGTGTGTGGGTTTAAATTTCAAACGACAAATCTAAGTTCTTCTAAAGTAGATGTTGGAAAACTGTAGTCTGCAGTTCAAGTCTGATTCACTGCCTATTGTTTTAAATAAAGTTTTATTGGTAGCTATGCTCATTTGTATGTGAATCGTCCATGGCTGCTTTCCTGCTATAAATAACAGAGTTATTGTAGAAACCATGTGTCCTGCAAAGTCAAAAGTATGTGCTGTCCATTCTTTGTAGAAAAATATGTCCACCCTGTCCTTAGAACACTAGGTTGGAGAAAGGTAATTAAGTTACTTTAGGTGTCCCTAGGCAGCGTGTAACTTCATCTACATCGCCATCTTGTTTAAAGGTTTCACAGTGTTCTTAAAAGAATTATATGAAAGGTATCTTGGAAGTGTAGCTTTATTTTTAAACACAATAAATACGTGGATTATAATGGCGTCTATTAGATACTTGGTTAGGGTTTTGTATTTTTACGTTATGACACCTATTTTTGGCAAATATCTCCTGTTTCCCTTCCGTGTTTATTTCTAGAGGACCTGTTGGTACTTCACCTCTCTGACCTGATTCGGATGGCATTCATGGCTGCCACTGATCACAGCAACCAGCTGCGGATGGCTGGTCTCCAAGCGCTGGAAGATATTATCAAGAAATTCGCCTCTGTGCCTGAGCCAGAATTTCCCGGTCATGTGATTCTGGAGCAGTATCAAGCTAATGTGAGTTGCTCTGTTTTGTTTAGAGGCTTAAAGGTGATCTTCCAGCCACCGTTAAAGGAGCAAAGACTTTCTGCAAGAATGTATTTGGAGCTGCTATCTACTCATTGCCATAGGAGATAGAGCTTTAGTAGATTGTCAGCTACACAGTTTCAGTCAGCGTACAGTTGAAGAGAGAGTGGTCTTAAGCCTCTTGTCGCTCTTTTTAAGTTGTGATAGCATAATAGAGATAAACTGGAATAGAAATCCTGTGTAGGCTTCCCAGTCTTGTGTTTAGCTAGTTAACCATGCCACTTAAACGATAAAAGGACCTTTTAAAAGAGTGTTGTGGATTTGGTGTTAATATTTTTATATGACCAGACTTGATAAACATTTGAAAAATAATAAAAGAATTGCTCTTAACATACTGAAAGATAAATGAACTTTTCATAAAAGCAGTTAAATTTTTTACTCATCAAATTAGATATCTTCAAATGATTTTTAAAAATTTCATTCTAAACTGAAATATACTTGGACAGGTGAAGAAGCTAGCCCATGTGGCTCTAGAAAACCTGTGTGCAATTATTTGTTCAGGATACAGGACTATGATGTTAAAACTTTTTATTAGAAAGAATTTTAAAAATACAGAAAAGTAACAATAATACAAAAAACTAATACCACCTTTACCCAGGGACTCAGACTCTGTGTTTTATCATTATATTTTCTCTTTCTTGATACACAAACTTTTTTTCCCTACAACACTGAACAGAAGACTAACCATACCATTTAAATGTAGATTAAACATGTGTAATTTAAAATCAAGAAGGTATGCATCGCAGTTGATCCTCTCAGCATATTTATTCAATCTGTGTGCTGAGCAAATAATCACAGAAACTGGGTTGTATGAAGAAGAATGCATCATCAGGATTGAAGGAAGGCTTACCAACAACTTGCAATATTCAGATGACATACCCTCGTTTGCTGACAGTGAGGAGGACTTGAAGCATTTGCTGATGAAGATCAAGGATAACAGCCTTCAGTATGGATCATAACTCAGTGTAAAGGAAACTAAAATCCTCACAATGGGATCAGTAGGTAATATCATGAGAAAGATGAAAGGGGGCAAGAATTTCATCCTGATAGGATCCACAGCAAGGCCGTGGAAGCAGTGGTCAGGACATCAGAGGATGCACTGCATCGGGTGAATCTGCTGCGCAGGGCCTCTTCAAAGTGTTGACTAGGAACAGACTCGGTTACACCTGACCCAAGCCATAGTATTTTCTTTTTTTAAATTGTTTTATTAGGGGCTCATACAACTCTTATCACAGTCCATACATCCATCGTGTGTAAAGCACATTTGTACATTCATTGCCCTTATCATTCTCAAAACATCCGCTTTCCACTTAAGCCCCTGGCATCAGCTTCTTATTTTCCCCTCCCTCATGAACCCTTGATAATTTACAAATTATTATTTTGTCATATCTTGCCCTGTCCAACGTCTGTCTCCCTCACCCACTTTTCTGTTGTCCGTCCCCCAGGGAGGAGATCATGTGTAGATCCTTGTAATCGCTTCCTCATTTCCAACCCACCCTCTCTCTACCCTCCCAGTATTACCACTCACACCACTGGTCCTAAAGGTATCCGCCCTGGATTCCCTGTGTTTCCAGTTCCTATCTGTACCAGTGTGCATTCTCTGGTCTAGCCAGATTTGTAAGGTAGAATTGGGATCATCATAGTGGGAGAGGAAGAAGCATTTAGGAACTAGAGGAAAGTTGTATGTCTCATTGTTGCTACATCGCACCCTGACTGGCTCTTCTTCTCCCCGCGAGGTATTTTCTTTTTGATTTTTTTGCCATGGTATTTTCAGCACCTCATATAAAAAGGGGTACCCAAAAAACCAACACCCCCCCCACAAAGCTGTGTATTTCAGTTTTTTTAATAAAACAACCATGTCACCTTCAAAGTACTCTCCATTACATTTAATACATTTGTCAAATCTGTGATTTCATTCTTGGAAACATTTTTCAAACTCATCTGTTTGAATGGCTTACAGCACCTCTCTTATTTATTTCTTCTGTCGTTTCATTACCCTCTGCATTCACAGAAACAAAAAGAAGTTTCACAGAGCAAGATCAGGTAGGTAAGGTTTGTGGGGCAAGAGAGGCCTACTGTTTTTGCCAAAAACTGGCACACTGAGATGGTTGTATGACTAGGTGGATTGTTGTAGTGGCAAAACCAGTGTCCCGTCTGCCACAAATCAGGCCTTTTTTGTCACACTCTGTTACACAATCTTCAGAATCTCTAATTAGAAAGCAGCTTGATTAACAGTCTGACCTGGTGGAATGCACTCCAAATGCACCATCCACCTCACATCAAAAGAACAAATGAGCATCGTCTTGATCTTTGATTTTACTTGATAAGCTGTTTCGGGTGTGATGATGGTAGCATCTTCCACTGGCTTGATGGATGTTGCTTTCAGTGTCGTAAGAGTAGCACCATGTCTTGTCACCAGTAATGACCTTGGGAAAAAGTCTGGATCCCTTCGCAGCTGTTCTTTCAAAGCAAGTCACATGTTTCTAGTGGTTCTTTTTCATGGTCAGCCGGAGCCTAAGGCAAAAATTTTGCACCGACCATTCTCATTCCCAAATTTTCCATTAAAATTCGCTGAAATGAGCTCCAAGACAAGTGCATAATTTTGTTGACATTTTCATTCTCAGGAACTTGAGGGACATCCAGAATGAAGTTTGTCATCAATCGACATTTCATCTTTTCTGAAGTGAGAAAACCACTCGTACACTTGAGTTTTTCCTATCATGTTGTCCTTACAAGCTGTGTTCAACATCACATCACAAAAGTTCACAGTCGCATGCTTTCTTTTAAATCAACCATCACCAAAAAATGACGTGTTTTTTTAAAAAAACAAAACAGCTTTTATGAAAAATCACTATGACCAGAGAGAACCTTCCCAGGTGAAGCCACTGGGTGCACTAATTCAGAGTGAGTTGCTCGATGCTCACCTAGTGGGGAAAGTGCATACTACAAAAGCTCTGCCCAGCTGAGATTTTTTTCTGTTAGTTTTTGGGGGGTGCCCCCTCATACATGTGAAAGTGGAACATCGAATAAGGTAAGCTGAATAACAGTCAGTGCGTATGAACCATGGTGATGTTGGTGAAGAATATGGAAAGTGCCATGGACCACCAACAGGACAAAGTGACATTTATCCAGAAAGACCATTCCCAGGAAAAGGACACTTTGCTTGAGGGAAACCCTTGGCAAGATAGATTGACACAGTGGCTGCAGCAGTGGGCTCAGACAGGAACAACTGTAAAGATGGCACAGGACTGGGCAGCGCTTCCTTTTGTTGTGCATTAGGTCCCTGTGAATAGGAGCTGACTCAACTCCACCTAACAACAACAACAACAATGTGTACTTTCACCCTTCAACACTCAATCAGTACTTATAAGTGATAAGAACATCCTCTTAAAGTAACCACAGAATCGTTATCAACCTTAGAACATTCAGCTATATCTCTGTGTTCTTTGTCCTTCAGTACAGGGTGCAGTGCAGACTCCCTTGTTGTTATTGTTGCCTACTTTTTAAGCCAGAGAAAGGTCTGTTCATCTATTCCCCACCACTATTGATTTGCTTTACTTGATCACTAGTATAAAAGCGACAACATTTAATTCCTTTATTGGGTAGCCCTGATGGCTCAATTGTAAGTACTCATAAGTGCTTTTCTGTTAACCAAAAGGTTCATAGTTAGAGGCCATCGGGCACTTTATAGAGAAAGATGTGTCAATCTGTTCCTGTGATAATTTAAAACATTAAAAATCTTTGTCCTATAGAGTGGCTACTACTTAGAATGAACTCAATGGTAATGAGTAGTTCCTTTATTTAGTTCATAGATAATAAATTTGTAACTTAAGAATCTATGGCTGAAGTTGACTTATTTCCATTTGAAGCTCATCCTTCACTAGGAGTATCTGCATTTTAGTTTGTTTTTTTTAAAGCAACTTTCTCTTTAATAATTCCTTTTTGAGGTAAAAAATTATTTCTATGGTCTTTTAGTGAGTAGCTATATGAAGTGTTAGTACTACTCAGTTATTTAAAGAAATTGATTGAATTGTTTTATTCACTTATGAAGTAAATGCTATTAGAAATATATTTAGAAAAAAATAGAGACCAAAAACATAAGGGGTAGAAGAGCGATTTTTTGGTATCTCTGATAATAGGATTTATTGTTGTTGTTGTTACCATGAAACAAAAAGGGAAAGACACAGATTGATTGCGTATTTGGGGTAGAGTACAGAGAGATTTGATATGGATAACCGCCTGAGAGCACAAGCAAAATGGTTTGGTTGAATTTTTTGTGACTGAAAAGAAAGATAAGGGAGAGGTGACAAAACAGAAAGGAAAAAGAATGTGTTTTGTGTGTTTTCATCTCCAGACACACAAAGCTTTATGATTATTACGTATCTTTAAAAAAGAAAATGCTTGTGTTTCATTGTTGTAGGTGGGAGCCGCTCTAAGACCAGCTTTTTCACAAGATACTCCATCAGACATAATAGCAAAAGCTTGCCAGGTAAGAAGCAAAATTGTTCTCTTAAAAATTCACTTCTTAGTTGTTTGTAATCTTAGAAGTATAACAGTGGGAGTTAGCCTGTTTATTCTGCAACATATGATACAGTAATAACTGTTGATCACATTCCCTTTTTTGTCATAACTAAGGACATGGCTTTGAGGTAGATAACTCTGATTTTATGCAGAAGTGAACAGACAGGAAATCTTAAAAGAGTGGCTAAAGTAATAGTTACAAGATTTCAATATCTGTAATAATTAAAACATGTATTCTAATTTCAATTATGAAATAAATTTTTAAACCACAGGTTGTGAAGGTTCTAGTAATTTCTAGATGTTAAATGAGTCCAAGAGAGATTTCTAATATGGAAATTCCATTGCAAATTAATCCTACAGAATTATTCTCATTTTATTGCATCTGTGGAATTATAAAACCTTAAAATGCATGTATATTCTGATAGGTTTCTCTTTTTCATATGCTTCATCCTGAAAAATAATTAATGCATTATGCTATAATTTTTCAGAAAACTGTACTCTGCTTATCTAAAGGCAAAAGAAAAGTAACTTTCATTCATTCCCAGTTTTCTGGAGTACGGGATTGATCCAACATTGCTGTTTAGGATCTATGATCAAGTGTTAATATGACCTGAGAGATTTAAAATTATGACCTCTCCCCAACCCCTCACTATAGCTGAAAGTATTTACCTCATCTATTACTAATATTTATTTCACTGAAGTCTGCTACTTTAATTGAAGTTTTTAGAGAAATTAACTCCTTCCACCAACTGCAGACCCAGAGATATAAGGGACTCAGAGTCTTAAAAGGTAGCAGTTTAGATGTGGATCATGGCACTTGAAATATAAACTGTAGGGTTAAAATATGCCATTTGTTAGGGATAGTAACACATAAACACTTAACATCTCAGTCATATATCAGTAAATAAGTATATACCAAATTTGCACTTCTCAATTCTCTCATTATCCAACATTTTGTATTTACAATAACTTGGAAAAAAAGATCACATGATACCTTCAGTGGCCCAGGCCCCATGTGAAGCTGCAGCCAGGCCAAAGGCTATGCTCCAGGATATACCTGAGGCTGGGTGAGAGTAACTGGGGTGACTGGTCGGGAGCAGGGCAATGAAGGAGGCTCCAAAGGCTGTGGGCTTGGGCCAGACAGAGACAAATGGGTTCCCTGCAGGTGACAGGAGGTATTAGGTGGAAGACAGGCAGGTTCCCTCCTGGGGGTTGGTGGCAGGTGGTAGTGTGTAGCAGGAAATACCTGATCACCACTACCATGACCTTCAACCCCCATGAGCTCCATGATGGTGGGATGGTACAGTAGGGAAGGGGGTCCACAGTGCCGTGTGCATCCCAAGGCATGCGGATGACAGCTAGTTGGGGGTTTATGGAAAATGGAGTGGACCTCTACGCTTGTATAACACCAGTTCCAAATAGCTCCTTGTTTTCAGAACTTAACCGTGTGACGTAAACTTCACTGGGGCCCATCTAACCTCTGGCTCGCAAGGCTGATTGCCATGCGGCAGAGGCCAGACATGCCTCACCCTCCATCCTTCCGACAAGGTATGACACAAGCAGCCCCTTCCACAGGGCTCGTGACTCTTAGTGTTCTGTCTCCCATATCACTCTACTTTTTAGTTGTTTGATAGTTCATTGTAATGGTCACATGGAACTCACAGAAAATGCTCACAAGTGCAG
This sequence comes from Tenrec ecaudatus, assembly GCF_050624435.1. NCBI lineage: Eukaryota > Metazoa > Chordata > Mammalia > Afrosoricida > Tenrecidae > Tenrec > Tenrec ecaudatus. Next base: position 28,583,672 of record NC_134546.1, on the reverse strand, counting down.
AGTTCATTAGAAAGTACAGATTACAAATGCTCAGGATACAATTTTCCAGTCTCTTCTCAGATATACCCAAAACTCTTTTCTCTCTTGGCCCTTAACCTCTTGGCCTGGTCTCTGCCCTGCTCAGGAATTGTTACTAGGCACGCTTAGGGCTGCCAGTAAATGCCCCAAAGCCACTCAGCTCCAGCTCCAGAGGCACCTCACTCCACAAACCAGCTTCGTGCCCCAAAGCATTCAGCGTTTCTTGCTCTGTGGCCTGAGAAGTGTACTGCTCTGTCTCTTGTCCTGGCTCCTGGTTCTATGGTTGCAACTCTGCTGCCCTTCCATCGGTCTCAAAGCTATTTCTTCTGGATCAAGAAGGTTCAGTGGGCAAGGATCTCGAGGTCCAGAGGGCAAACTTCCTTCCTGGCACTTGTTTGCTGGTCTTGTGTTTCCCCACTTCCTGCTTTTGAAATAGCTCAAGTTGTACCCTGTAGAATAGCAACCACAATTATCCCCATGAAGAATCACTCGTAACTGAATCCTAGCAGCGACTTCCTCTACTTTTTCTTATTCATATTACTATTTTACCATCCTGCCCGTCAGGAAAGCATCATTTGGTAGAAGTTACAGGGGGTCTGGCTAGAAGAACCACATTAAGTAATTCACTGCACTACACCAAATTCACTGCACTACACCACGTTAGTAAGTGAGGAGTGGGTGTATTCAGATATTGTTTCAGGACCCAGTATTGAAACACACAATCTTCTCTGTGAGAGGTTGAAAATGGGGTGGGGCTGCTTACCGACCAGAGGAAGGCCAGGGCAGCACAGAGGACCCTTCTGTCGGTCCTGGGTCTTTTGGCACCAAGATGACAAGATGGGCAGGCAGCCCCTAGACTCAGTATGGCAACCTAACCTTGGTCACCCTTGAGTGGACTTGACCTCCCTGGGGTCTCCTACAGGGAAACAATCTACTACTATCCTTGTCAGAAGGGAGTGAGCCCTACTTTGGGTGGGACAGACTATACAGTCTGCTTGCTCTAGATGGCTGATAGTCCTTAGGGAGAATAACCTCTGACCTACTTTTGTTGATCTCCAAATGTATAATCATTTGCCACATGTCGCAAGCAGCTAAATTTGGCACATATTGGGAGACACAACTTGTGAGAAATCTTTCTGTTTCTCACACCTGATAATTAGAAAAGTGGCCTGTTCGAATTCAGGTTCTTGTAGATGAGTGGGATGCGCGTTTCCTGCTATTGAACTTGCCTCAAACTTTTATAGTTTCTTGTTGTCTCCAGATGCCTTTTCTCTAAGAGGATTCCTTTTTTCTACTGGCAAGCTTAAATTTGCACTTCCCTCGCCTGTTGCTAGAAAGAAACAGGTGAAGTAGAGGGTTGCAGGTTCCTAGCTTGACAGGAAAGGAAGGCAACGACTAGGGAAACAGGGTAGCATGACATCCAATTTATTTGCTGCAAGAAAGAATTTCCCAGAAGCGTGACCCTTTAGACATGGCAAATCTGCCATCACAGTAGACACTCTCAGATGCAGCCAATAGCGAACAGGAATCAATGAACTAATAAAAATATCCTAAATAAGGGTCAGAATCATAAACTTAATGTTTACCTTCAAAATCTTACTTCAGCCTAAACTTTAGAAATGTGCATTTGTTCACCAATCTTTTGATATCAGGCCAAAGTCTCTCTTTTTTAAAAAATCATTTTATGTGGGGCTCTTACAGATATAACAATCTATTATTCAATTAGATCAAGCATGATTGAACAATTTCTCCCATCATCATTTTCAAAACATTTTTTTCTTAAACTCTCTTTGATATCAGTTCCCCTTTATTCCCTCCTTCACCTCCCCTATGCTCAGGAACCCTTATTATTATATTATATATTATTAGTATTAGTATTTTGCTTTATAGTACACCTTCCTATGTATCTGTTCACCTACAATTCTGTTGTTCATTCCGTCGAGTGGTGTTGTACAGTCATCACTGCGGTTGGCTCCCCCTTGTTCCCCCTCTTCCTGTACCCTCAGGGAATCGTTGCTCCTATTACTATTTCTGAAGGTTTTATCTATCTTTGATTCCATGTATCAAATGATCTGAATTGTGCAAACGAACATACACAGGTTTAACAACATTAATGAGGTTAAACTAGGATCATAATAGTAGGGGGCAGAAAATATTAAAGAACTAGACAATAGTTAGGTGTTGCATCAGTATTATATTGCACCCTGGACATCCCTTCTGTGTGGCCCTTTTGTGAGGGAATGTCCAATTATCTTACAGTTGGGTTTGGGGTCTCCATTTTATCTATGCTTCTTCGCATCAATTTGATTACTTGTCTTTGAATTTCTGATACCTATTCCCGTTGACACCTCGTGCTTGTTTAACTTCAAGCCTTTATGACCCCAGGCACTGTTTCTTTTAAGAGCTGGGCACCAACTTTCTTGACCACATTAGGTATGCACCCATTTTCTGGTTCTTCAGTGCTGTCTTCTATAGTTCTGTCTTCTAGGTAGGAAAGTTATGTCTCCAGCTGAGGACAGCTGCCAAGGCCTCTTTTTAAGATTTTCTGATAACAGGGCTGCTTTCTCTCTCTTCAGAACACAAACCTACTATCTGTGAGATGCAGTTAATTCATGTTTCTTCTAGACATAATTCCTTGCATTATAAATGTATTCCAGTCTCCAGGCCTAATGCTAGAATCTTAGATTCTCTTGGCGGGAGTTCTGTGTAGTACTAATAATAGACAGGATTAAGGTTTGATTGCACATTATGCTGCTAACCACAAGATCAGTGGTGTAAAACCACCAGCCACTCCTTTAGAGGCTCTCTGCTCCTTTAAAGAATTACAGTCTTGGTTCACACCTTCGACTAAGGCCAGGATTTAAACCAATCTCACTGTCATTGCCTTGATTCCAACTCATAGTGACTGTAAGTTCGGGTAGAACTGCCCCTGTGGGTTTCCACATCAGACCCTTTGTTTCCCTGGGGCCGTGGTCTACTAAAAGATAAAAACCACACCTCCTTCAAAGTCATACCTCTGTGTGTAGAAGAGCCACCTCTGACACAGAGAGCTATCTATCCCAGCACCGTCAGAAGAGCACGTTTGAGATAGCTGATGTGACGGGGGCAGAGACCAGAGGCACCAGAGGCTGTGGCACTGAGGCTTTGAGACAGGCCAAGATCAGAAACCATGAGACAGAACCGAGGTGCACTGTCAAGACTGTGGGACTGTGAGGCAAAGTGACAAGTGGGTTTCCAGGGAGGCAGAGGTCAAGGGAACCACATGACTGAGAGACCGAGAATCAAAGAAATACTTGACCAGAGGCTGAGGCAAGATGTTGCTGGGGACCAATTATTGTAGCCTTACTACTTACTGATCCTGACTTGTGATAACCTATTAACTTTCCTAAAAACCTCCAATTATTATCTGTGAGTTCTGTGTAGTCTTTTCTTTGAGTTCTGGAACCCAGCATAGATCGAGAGTGCTGTGAGAGGGATAGTTGGTGTCAGAATAGGATAAAGAAGGTGAAAGCGGGTCTGAGTCTTGCCTCCTGGCAATAGGGAAGTCAGAGGAGATCAGATATGGCTCCACTCTGTGCTGTTACGCAATCAGCCATTTCCGATCTCAGTTTCTTTAAAGTGGGAAAGTTCTTGGATTTTTACAAGGCAAACTTAGTGCCAAATCCTGAATCTTTACAGATTTCTGTAACTTTTAGAGTTATACTTCTACTCAACTATTTATCAAATATTTTAAATATATTGGATGTAGTTTTCTTATGAATAACACCTTTTCCTTATCACTCTTACATTTAGCGTCCTTTCAGTCTAGATTTGATCATATCTTCAACATTGTTCTGATAACAATAATCAGTTACTCAAATTCAAGCTCCCTGCCATTGAGTCCATTCTGACCCATAGCAACCCTGGAGGATGGACTAGAGCTGCCCCTTTGGGTTTCCCAGACTGTAAACGTTCGTAGGGAGCCTCCTCTTTCTCCCGCGGAGTGGCTGATGGTTGTGACCTTGTAGTTAGCAGCCCCTTTTGTAGCCATGAGCTGCCAGAGAGCCTTAAGAGAAGTTTTATTCCTTTCCCCAACTTCAGTTTATAGAGTTGGATTGGTTGGGAATAAGATTGTAAGAGAAAAAAATGGCTTACATAAATACTTATTCGCCGGTTTTAAGTTTTACATGGGAACACAAAACCACTAACTGTCCTTTGACAATCGAGGGGTGGAGGAGGAGGCAAATGCCGACTCTGAAAACCCGAAATTTTTTCATAGTTCATTGGACTGCAGAACCTGACCTGAATGAGATGGTAGTATTGATTAATCTCTTGAATAGTATTATTCTTAATACACTTCGTTACAGAAATATTCATGCGTGAATTATGAAGCGTTGCCTCACATCTTGCTTGGCATATTTCATAAGGAGGTTGTTGTTTTACAAAAAGTTGTGGATTTTAAAACATTTCTTGGCTCAAGGATTTCAGATAAGAAAGTGGGGCTTGTTAGTAAAGTTGACTATCGAAGCATTCCTCCCTGGCTGTCTTTCCTTGGCTCTAATATTACCACACTTGGCTGTTCTTCCATTTGTGTTGGCGTTTTTTTTCATTTCAGTTTCAGTTTAATTATTATTCCATGTGTTAGCCTGGGTTGTCTCAAGAAACAAAATCACGACATTCAGTGCACAAGAAAGAACTTTATTTCAAGAAAAATAGTACCATACCCAGAAGGCATCCTAGCCCAGTCCAACCCAAGTCCATTAGTCCAATGGAAACCAGGGGCGGCCCTCTTCAGACTCACGTGGTTGCAGGCCCGCAGAAAGGGGAAGGGGAGAGAGAAAGAGAAAGACAAATTCCCTGTTTCTCCCTTAGAAGAAGGCTACATCTCCCAGGCATTAAGAGGCCTCCTGGTTGACATATTAGACTCCAGCCTTATACTTTGAAGCCAAGTCAAGTTGACATAAAAATCAAATGACTACATTCTACCTGTCCTTTAGTATAACTATATTCTCTTGGTTCAGGTCCACCCTCCCCACCCCCACCCCCACCTCCCACCTTCTCTAGCAGCATTGCATTTGTTTTGTATAGCAGAGTCTCAGGTCTGTATACGTAGTTACCCTTGACTTTGCTTCTCATAGCCAAACTCAAGTTTCTAACTGCCTGCTAAAATATGTACCATACATGTCTTACTTTGAACTCAATATGTCAAAATACTCAAATCAACAGGTGCTTCATACCACCCTTCCTTTTAACATCAAAAGCTTTGCAATAAAAACTTGGCAATCTTTGGTTCTGCTCTTTTAGTTATAACTCCCTGCCTTCACCCCCTAAAAATATCTAATTGACTTTCAAATCCTGTGATTTCTAGTTCCAAATCTCTTTCAGATGCCTTTTTATTCTGCTCCCAGATAAATCCATATCATCTCAGTCACACAGTATTCATCACTTAGGTGAACACATAGCTTACTGTCCGTGCCCATTCGTTCCTCTCTATAAATACTGGAGCACTCACTTCACAGTCCAGTCCTAATAATACCCTGCTGCTCAGAGCCTTGGAAACTGATGACTGTCTACAGAATAAAGTCTGGATTTAATTCACATGAAATTTAATTCTGCTCTAATTTGATCCTAACCACATCTCTTCGGCATGTAACTCCTCCATATCTATACATTTAGACACCTAATATTTCTTTTTTTTTAATTAATAAATCTTTTTATTGGGGCTCATAAAGCTCTTCCCCCCCCCCCCCCCTTTTCCAGGGCAGCTTTATTTCAGACTAGGCCATGAACTCATAGGGGATGGGCTCCAGCAGCTCGGGCTGCTTCCCGTTGGTCCGCACAAAGTGGGCCTCTCGTGGAGGGGCAGGCTGGCACTTCAGCTGCACCCAGGTGCCCTTCTCCTTGGCCTCCTTCTTCTTCTGGTCGTTCTCCTTCACGCGCTTCAGGAAGCTGTCCCGGCTCTTCGAGTGCTTAATGAGCTCAATGTGCACGTTGATTCTCTTGGCGAGGATCTTGCCCTTGACTTGCTTGTTCACTATAATGCCGACAGCCTGCTGGGTCACGTTGTAGACACGTCCGGTTTTGCCGTGGTAGCATTTGTGTGGCATCCCTTTCTGAACAGTGCCCGTGCCCTTGATGTCCACAATGTCACCTTCCTTGTAGATTCGCATGTACGTGGCCAGGGGAACGACGCCATGCTTCCTGAAGGGCCTGGAGAACATGTAGCGGGTGCCTCTCCTCTTTCCCTTGGTGTTCGTCATTTTGGCAGATCACTGCAAGATGGCGGTTCCGGCCGAAAAGTAAAAAGCTCTTATCACAATCTGTACATACATCTATTGAGCAAAGCATCCTTATACATTCGTTGCACTCGTCATTCTCATAATTCACCTTCCACTTGGGTGCCTGGAATCAGTTCGGTTTCCCTTTTTTTTCACCCTCCCCCTCCCTCCCCGCTACCCCCTTCCCCCTGGTCCCTTGATAGTTTATAAATAATTATTATATCTTATCTTACACTCCCCGGCGTCTCCCCTCACCCGCCTCCCCATTGCCCATCTCCCAGAGAGGAGGTTACACATAGGTCTCCGAGATCGGTTCTCCCTTTCTACACCCCCTTCCCTCCTGGTGTCGCCACTCCCACCGCTGGCGTTGAGGGGTTCATCTGTCCTAGATTCCCTGTGTTTCCAGATCCCCACTGCACCGCTGTACATCCTCTGGTCTAACCAGGTCTGCAAGGGGCCATGATAATTGGGAGGGGAGGAAGCGTTCAGGAACTAGAGGAAGGTTTTGAGTTTCATTGTTGCTACACTGAACCCTGAGTGACTCATCTCCTCCCCACTACCCCTCTGGAAGGGATGTCCAGCTGCCTACAGATGGACATTGGGTCCCCATCACACACTCCCCCTCATTCACGGTGATGTTATTCCCACCACCACCCCACCTTTGTTGTTTGAGACCTGGTCTCCTCTGCCCTTCACGATCACCTATGTTAGTGTGCTGCTTCCATATGGGCTTTGTTGCTTCTGGGCTAGATGGCCGCTTGTTTGCTTTCAAGCCTTTAAGTCCCCAGACGCTATATCTCTCAGTAGCCGGGCACCATCAGCCTTCTTCACCACTCTTGCTTATGCACACCTTCATCTTCAGCGATTGTGTGAGGAAGGTGATCACACATGATTGTTTTTGTTCCTTGGTAGACACCTAATATTTCAACCCTTTGTTTCTCTTGCTGTGATTGTCGCAGTAATAAAAATTCATCATCTGGGATCACTTAATATCTGTTCCCTTCCTTGGATGCAGAAACTGGAATTTTTCTGTGTACTTAAAATTTTTTTTTCTGTGTTTCAAACTATATGTTAACTAACAACAGCATGAAAAAAGTGTATATATATGTGTGTATTTATGTATATCCCATGCTGCTGTTAGTTGCCATTGAGTTGATTCTGACTCAACCTTATGGATACAAAGTAGAGATACTCCATCGGCTTTTCAAGGTTGTCACCTCTGGGAAATATTCCCATAGCACCTAGCATAATCCTTAGCCTGTGGTAAGTATTCATAAATTTTCCTGAATTTAAGAATTATTCAAACTGAACTTATTTTGAGAGTAAATTCTTTGTGGTTAAATTTTTTTGTTTAATTAAGTGTTTGAAACATGGTGAACATGTGTTTTGTTTTTGTTTTTTTCATGTAGGAATGTAATAAAATCCTTATATTTCATTAATAAAGTAGTCACTGTTGATTTGTTATTTACAAATTAATATGAAAGCATGATGTTGGGATTTTTCGGTTTATTACATTGTATAGTTTGGGGTTTTTTTCCTCTAAAAGAAAACATCTCTGCCCCACTCTCTTATCTACAATGTAATTGTGTGTGTATGTGTGTAAATAGATACACAGTTGTTTTTAAAATTTCTCTTTGCCTAGGTCTGTAGTACATGGATCGGAAGTGGAGTTGTCAGTGATCTCAATGACCTCCGTCGAGTGCACAATCTGCTGGTGTCTTCTCTGGACAAAGCTCAGGCTGGAAAGGGATCTTCCAGCCAACTGTACCGTGAGAGCGCCACAACCATGGAAAAATTGGCTGTTCTCAAAGCGTGGGCAGAGGTAACCCCAACCAGTTCTCCGTTCCCCAGACAGTGTTTCTTTCCTCATGTGGGCAACATTTTTTTGTTGACTGACTTTTGCTTTATAAAAAAATGAACCTTTAATGCTGGTTGCTTTGTGAAATTTCCTATTGGCTCTTTATCATTGACTTACATCTGCATTGATGGCTTAAAACACTCTTTTTAAACCTTTAAAAATTCTTTAACTTTCAGAAAGCCTTTATATTTAAAAAGGGATCTTTGCTTACCATTTGGAACTTAGTCAAGGAAATTCCCAAAAATAAATATCAGAAAATCTTTTATGCCAAGAACCTTCAATTTGATTATATTGATGATTCTTATCAATACTCAAGACTGCTAGCTAGATTTTTTGGTTTAATAGGTGGTTTTGCCTCTTTCATTCTCACGGTTCCTTTCATATCATTATATTGATGTAAATTCACCCTTCTAAATATTTCTCCAAGTTAACTTTCACAATTTTGTAATTTACTCTCGGGTTTTTTGAGTAGCTCTTTATTCCTTTGTCTATAAACCCACTTCCTCAAATCCCTGTTTCCATGGTACCAGTAGCCAGTTCTCACTAGATAGGGAAATGTTGTTTCCAAGCATGTCAATATAATTTAAAGAGCACCTTTTATTTATTTTTAAGCAAAAGAATAAATGGAAAAACGTAGAGCTTACTAAAGATACTATGAAAAGTTAGCTTTCTTTAATTTTTAAATTAGATTAAGCTTACACAAGTAAAATAGTGTTTTTTATTGTTAAAATGGATAATTCTTGACAAAATGAATGTTTTCCTCAATTTGGTGCAGATCTCTAATTTTATCTCAAGCCTGTGATGAGAAAGCTTACAATAATATGCCTCTTCTCACTTTGAAATTAATACAAATGCTCTGTTGATTTTACACATGTCTAAGTTTTTAGCTAAAACTTATTCTTACCTATATTTTTAACTTCACATTCATACAATTTAATTGTTCAATCGTATTAAGAATTGTACAATTATCACCATAATCAATTTCAAAATGTTTCATTCTTGTACTCGTTGCTACTCCCTTAAATCCCCCAATTACGTAATTATTTATCCAGTTACTGTCTCTATAGATTCACCTGTCCTAGATTTTATTTACAGGAAATCATGCAAAACACGAACAGGAAGCAAACAAGAAGGCCAGCAGCAATGACTAGATAAAGCAGGGAGACCTCAATCACAATGAAAGCAGAATATAATAAAACAGAAAGAGACTGTACAAAACTCCTACCTATTGCAATGAGATGTTAACTAACTTAGTAGGGTTTGATGTTGCTTTTGTTTTACATAGATTACAAAATTGCTCTCCTTTATATTGATGCATTTCCCAAAATGTAGAGACCGACTTACAGCTTGACGATCATTAGATCATTTGTCAGTCAGTTAGTTCTCTGCTGACTTGAATGATGTACTTGATTTACCTACTAGGGGGTTTGTTGTAGTTCAGTGTAAAAAATATTAAATGCTGAGTCAGAGGCATGAGAATAATTTCCGTCTCTCACATTTATCATCTGTATGATTTTGGTCAAATGATTTGATCTTTTAGAGCCTACATTTCCTCAATACAAAATAGAAATAATATCTTCTAAGGGAGTGGTTCTCAACCTTCCTAATGCCGCGACCCTTTAATACAGTTCCTGATGTTGTGGTGACCCCAAACATAAAATTATTTTCGTTGCTACTTCATCACTGTCATTTTGCTACTGTTGTGAATTATAATGTAAATATCTGATATGCAGGATATATTTTCATTGTTACATGTTGAACATAATTAAACATAATTAAAGCATAGTGACTAATCACAAAACAATATGTATTATATATTATGAAATATTTGTGTCTTTTGACCTGTGAAAGGGTCGTTGGACACCCAAAGGGGTCGCAACCCACAGGGTTGAGAACCACTGTTTCAAGGAAATGAATATAAAAGGGTCAAGTATTATGTCTGACGCTCATAGAAGATAAACAATTGCCTTAAAGTTGTAGATAAAAAGCACTTATAAGTAAATTAGTTCATGTTTTTATTTTCTACTAATTTCTTAATTTTGTGTAACTTGGCATTCTACATGTATAGAGAACCCTGGTGGCATAGGGGGTTACGAGTTAGTCTGCAAGTCACAAATGCAGTAGCTTAGGCCCGTCATCCTCTTTGCATGAGCAAGATGAGCCTTCTGCTCCTGTAAGAGCTGTAGCCTGGGAAACGAAAAGGAGCAGCTCTGCTTGTCCTGCAGGGTCCCTGTGAGTCACCGCTGACTCGCTCGATGGCCGTGAGTGTGGTAGGTAGGTTAGTAGATAGAAGGGCACACAAATGTGTGTGTGTGTGTGTGTGTGTGTACATGTATATATGCTTTTTATTGTGAGTTGGCTGGAAATTTGCAGAGACCGTTGGTTTTTCATTTACCAGTTCATATACATTTGACATTGATTACAATCCCCACAATGTAGTATGCACTTGTATGTACTATCTTAATTTGTCCTTATTTCCCGTCCTTTACCCCTGAGCAACTGCTGCTCTTTCGATCTCTTAGGGGTTTAGGGCTGTTTTAGGTTTTTTAAATAGTTTTATTGGGTTGTTTTTTTTTAAAGTGCAAACCTCCCTGGTGTGATTGTTCACCATATAGATCTGTCTATTGCTGGCCTAAAAGTGGAGCCCCAGGGTTGAGTTCAGTTCCAGGTCTGAAGAGTACCTAAGGGAACGTCGTGCTAGGGGTTCTACAAGTCCCTAGCAGACCAGGAGATGGTGCTTGTGTGTTTGCAAGTGTGATTACACCTTTACTCCTCTTCTGTCCAGGACCTTCTGATAGCCCTGTCAGAGTGCTCCGTAGTAGCAGTTGGGTTGCCTCTAGTTTTGGTCTCAAAACTTGCCGGCATTTGCTTTTATTTCTTTGTTTTGTTTTAAATTTGCTATTAATGCTGTGGTAGTAAAGCATCTTACTGTTGCTTAGATTAATTCCTTATGATCTCGAACATTTCTTTGTTGCCTACCTTAGTGTCCTCTTTGGTGATGTGTGTGCTTGTGGCCCCTCACTCTTTTTAGGGGTGTGCCTTTTGTTGTTGAGATGTTGACATCCAATGTGCTTGACAACAACGGATGGTATGTATGGTCTGTGATAAGAATTGTACAAGACCCCAATAAAATGATTTAAAAATAATAGTAATAATAAAAATAGTAATTTTTTAAAGGATCGTTACTTTAAGGGATTTTAGCAAAATAGATATTCATTTTGTATTTATAAAACAACAAAAAACTGCTTTTATGGAGTTAACTTTTAATCTTCAATTCTATTAAAGTTTGATTTATTTATATTTATATCTTTCATTGGATAAATAGATATTATTGTTATATCCTTTTCTAATATTGACCCTTTAACCATTATAAATCTTTTCTTGTCTCTTATGCTGGGTATTTTCCTTAACATGTATTTTATCACAATTTAATATTAGTCTCCTATACTTTTCTCATTGTTGTTTGTTTGGTATGTGGGTTAGGCTGGGTTGACCAGAGAAACAAATCCAGTTACACTCATAAGAAAGAGCTTGATCTCGAGAAGTAATTATGTATCAAGAAAGCATCCCAGCCCAGTTCAACTTAGGTCCATGAGTCCGATACTAGTCCATGAGCCGCTCTTCAGACTCCTGCAGCTACATACAGTGATGCAGAATGCAGGGGGTCACAGGTCTGTGGGGCAAAGTTGTGTGGCTCCAATGGTGATGGCAACATCTCAGGGCTCTAGGGCTCTGGGAGCAGCCAGGGCCAGCCAGCAGGAAGGGGAAGGCAGAGGGAGGGAGGAGGGGAGGTTCCCAGGGCCCTCTTAATGGAAGGCACAGCGCCTTACATGACGTCTCGCTGACCTGAAGTTAGGCACCTGCCACGTTGTTTCTTTTCTGTTCTTTGATTCTCAAATTATTTTTATATTTAAAAAATGTGCTTCTTGTAGATTGAAGGGCCTGTTTTCTTCTTTATCCTGTTACTGTCTGTCTGTTACAGGGACATTTAATTCACTTATATCCAGTCATATTACCACTAGGCATAAAATTTCTGTTGTCATTTTGCAACATTTTTGTTTTGGTTTTTTGTTGTTGTTGTTCTACTGATAGTTTCTTTGTGCTGAGCTGATTGTGTTTACAGACTTACCATTTACTTTGTGGCTCCTGTTTTAGCATTTAGTATTTGTTTTCTGGCTTGCATGGTTCCTGCTGAGAAATTAGTGCTTAGTCTTATTTGTTCTCCTTTGTAGATAATTAATTTTGATTTTTTCCTTGGTTTTGGAAAGTTTGACATGATATGGCTTGGGGATTTCACTTGGGATATATCCATTTGTGATTAAGTGAGTTTTTAGAAGATTTTTCTTTTTGTCTTTATTAGAGTGCGTAAATCTTTGACATTTATCACTTCAGTTTCTTTCTTTCTTTATTTGCCTTTTCTTTCTTTTTCTCTTCCTGTTTGGAAATTCTGATTACATCTATGTTATCCTATAAATGTACCCCACATGATTTTTAGGCTTTCTTAATATTAAATTTTTTTCCTGTTTGTTCTTGTAAGAGAGAAATATTAAGAGATGTATTTCAAATTCACTAATTCTGTCTTTTGTTAATTCAATTCCAATCCTTTGCCCGTGGAATGTGAAACACCAAAAAAGCATACCTAATTCCTAGTCTGTCTGTTGACCTTTATGACTATCTCTCAACTTCAATTTATTTTGTATAGTTTCCTGAATTCTTTTAGAGTTTTTTTCTGTGTTTTCCTTGATTTTTTTCAATGATTACCTTTATATTATCTATATTTTTCTTGATCTTTTCATTATCTCTTCAAAGGTCTAAATATAATGCTTTAAAATGTTTTGGGTCCTCAATTTTGATCACTTGCTTTAGCCATCGTGTGTGTGTGTGTGTGTGTGTGTGTGTGTGTGTGTGTGTGTGAGATTTCAAGTTGTTAATTTTCTCTAAGACATTTTGGTGATGGGGTGTATTAATTTGTTCATTATTGTGTTAGTCCAGGTAGACTAGAGAAACAAATCCATAGAAACTTATGTGTATAAGAGAGAGTTTTATATAAAGGTTAATTGTACATTAAGAAAGCCTCCCAACCCAGTCCATTCCAAACCCATAAGTCCAATGCCAATCTATAAAGTCCTCTTCTGACTCATGAAATACATGCAATGACACCGAGTGCAGGACGATCACAGGCCAGTGGGTAGAAAGTCATTGGATCCAGTGGCATTGTAAGCATCTCAGTGCTGGCAGGAGTCTCTACGTGGCTTCTCCAGGTCCTGGCTTCTGGCTGCATCAGGATAGGTCCATGTGGCTTCTTCTCAAGGATCTCTCACAGGGAGTCAGCTTTTCAGTAGAGAATCTCCAAAGGAGTGAGTAGAGATAAAGAGAATCTCTCCTGTCTCCAAACATGAAATTCAGGAATTCCCAGAATGCTTAGAGGAAGGACATGCCCACACATAGGCCTTTTTGGTTATATCTTAATTGATAGGCCATACTCTACCCCTACACTTGTCATCCTCTCAAATTGATACCAGATTTTGTAACTACTACAATGATATATTGGTTTGCTTCACCCTGACTTTTTGTCTTATACACTGAGAAGGAATATAACAGCTAATTAGTCCACACAGCAGCACAGAGGTTTCAGTTCAACTCACTTCCATGGAATAGTTAATATACTGAGAGTCCTTCGATTCACATGGGCTGCCAGGGCCAAGGTCAAGGAAGCAGACAATTGAGTCCCTCCTCCAGCAAGGCAGGCGGAGTCTGCCCACAAACAAGCAAACCACAGGGTGGGTCATCAGCAGTCAGTAGCTTGGGAGCTTAGTGAAACAGCCTGGATGGGATAGGAACACAAGTGTTGCAAGGCGACGGGCTCTACCAGCCTCAAGCGCAAGCAGTGTGCGCACAAGCAGCGTGGTGAAACAGGTGTTGAAGGAGCCTCAAGATCTAGTGACAGGATTCGTGGGTTGGCTCGGCCCACAGGTAGTGTAGCTCGCTGGTTGAGGCAGAGAAATAGCTGAAGCAACAGTATGCTTCAGCACCGCTCTGATCACCATAGAGCAAGAGAGAGGGGGTTGGCCCTTGCAGAGCCATTTATCTCCACCCTCCAATCAAACAGACCTGATTGATTCCACATGTTTCTATTGGCCGGGTTGGCACAGTAAACCTAACTATCACACCAGGGAAAAAGAAAGAAAAGCACTTGTAGTAAGAGGGAAAGTTTGACTATTACCAGGTTTATGGAGATGGGAGGACTGTCACATTTCTGGTAACCAGGAGACTGTATAGAGTAAAGAGGGGAGATTACACTTGTCTAGCAGCCAGTGACTGATGTCAGTGTCCATGTAGCCCTAGGTGAGCAGAGCCAGTGATCTGATTTTTCTCCCAGTCGACACTGATGGCAGTAGTTCAAAATGGCCATGTTGTGGTGGGCTAGTTTGTAATTTGCCACTCTGTCAGTGCCCCTGTTCACTGTTTTCATATAGTTACTTCCTTAATTTTTTCTTCGAAGCTCTGGATTCTAAGATTGTCATCTGTATCCTTTCACTTGGTTTCTTTTGTCTTTTTTGTAGAGTATGAATGGTCCACCATCTTGGTTTGTCCTCTTGGTACTATAGTTTAATGATTTGCACTTCAAATTCAGCTCTTAATATTGTATTAAGCCAAACCCACTGTTATCATGGTGACTCTGACTCATCATGACCCTGTACAGGGTTTTAGTGGTGATAAATCTTTATAGCAGCAGATAGCCACTTCTTTCTTCTGTGGAGTCACCAGGGGGGTTGAACTTCCAATCTTGTGGTTAGCAGTTCAGAACTTAACCCAACTGTGCTACCTCTTTGGAACATATAGTAGAGTCACTGTAAAAGTTTAGGGGTTCAGAGCCAGCTCTGTGGAGATATTGACCTGTAACCTGAGATCTGGAGGATGAGAGTAGATGTGAGCCAGACATTAGGGTGAAGAGGAGACTCTGCAAACTTCAGAGCTATCAGTTTTCTCCCTTGCCGTACCTGTAATGTCCCCTCTCCTTGTCTACTTTCTTCCCTGACTCTTCAACCCTCCTGCCAACTTCTCTCTCTTCTCCAATCTAGCCTTATTGATAAGAGTTTCATGATCTTACCTAGCTCAACTATTCAGTTACTCACGGCTCGGTTCCCCTATACCCTAGCTTTACACTTACTGTCCTGTTTTAAATTTCTCCCAGTAAAGTCACCAGGAACATAAGTATCCAAATCGCTAGACACCTTTCTCATCTGTTTTATCTGACCTCGCTATAAATATCCTAGAAGTTCTGTTCATGGACTTCGGAAATACTGCTCTCATTTCTATGTATTCCTGCAGGTTGTTTATTCCCAGTCTCGCTGGCTGGGTTCTCTTTCTCTGCCTGTTCTTTATATAGTAATGTTTTTCTGCCCCTTTTTTCACTCTTCATTAGTCTATGGGCAGTCTCATCCACACCCCACTTGCACGTTTAAATTTGTAAATCTGCATCCTCATTTAGACTCCTGTCGTAAACTTCAGTCCTAGATTTTCAGCTGTTTAATAGGTCATGCATAAGAGCTTCACACACAACGTGTCTAAAATAAGAGTCTGTTTTCATTCTTTTTACCGTAACAAATGGACCCACACAATACCTATTACCTAAGCACTCCTATATCTCTGACTTCCCAGGGACATTATTTTTAAGCATAGTGTTGCAGTCATGAAATATATTGATTGTTTATTCAATGTCTTTTCTCTTACTTGAGAGCAAGACCTAGTCATTTTTCCCCCTCTTATTAGTTGCTGTGTTAGGTTGGCTTCTCTAGAATAGCAAACTAGTATGTGGTTGTGTGTGTGTGTGTGTGTGTGTGTGTGATACAAAAGAAATTTATATCAAATATATCAAATTTATATCAAATAAGTGGTTCATAAAGTTGTAGAAGCATGTTAAGTCCAGTTCACGTTCTTGCATCAGATATCCTCTGAGTGCTTTTCCTGATTGCGTAGCTGCTGGAGCTAACAAACTGGGAAGCAAGATGTCGAAGCAGGAAGACCACAACTGGTAGGTGCAGAGGCAGCTAAGTCCACGATAAGTTGGATGTTAGGCTATGATGGCTCCGAGGGTCTTTGTACCATATGGTGGGATTGACTTAAGTCTCGGGAACTGGAGGCCAATGAGCTAGTTCCAGGACCTAGACCAGCAAGAAGTTAAAAAGTTCTCTACAGCATCTATTTATAGCTGTAAAGTAGCCACATCGACTGTGACCTGAGTAAGGGCTTACACGCCACACTAGGCTTCACATAGAGCTGCTTGGCTATTTGCGGCAGCCCCCCTCAGGGAGTTGTTTACATTCTGTTAGCTTCCATCATGGGAGAGACCTCAACTGCTTAGAATTCTGGCCTAGCCCTGTTGACATAAAACTCAACTTTGACAGTTACCACCACATTGATTCTGATACCTGGTGGCCCATGAGTGGAACTGTGCCATGGAGTTCCCATTAGACCAGACCCTGCGTGTCCATCTTAACTAGTTTTTCTTGCTCATGCCTCCTCATCTTATGTCTCACAAACAAACCAACTCGGTGCCATTGAGTTGATTCTAACACATAGCAACCTTGTAGGACAGGGTAGAACTGTCCCTGTGGGTTTCCAAGACTGTAATTGTTTATGGGAGTAGAAAGCTTCATCTTTCTCCTGTGGAGTAGCTGATGGTTTTGAACTGCTTAGCAGTGGCTTGGGAATCTTAGCAGCCAGGCCTCTTGTGTCTAGTACGTAACTTGATTCCAGTCTGTTTTACTTACTGTAATTCATCTTTGAAAACAGAGTGTTTGTGCTGATCATAAAATATCTATGCTTGTTCTACAAATCCAGAATATAGAAGGGGATAAATGAAGCTCGTCTTATCTTCTAGTATGACTACAGAGATAACTACAAAAACCCAAAACTAAACTCACTGCCATTGAGTCGGTGAAAACTCATAGTGACTCTATAGGACAACATCAAACTCTCCTTGAGAGTTTCTGAGGCTGTAACTCTTTACAGGATTAGGAAGCTCTGTCTTTCTCCTGTGGAGAGGCTGGTGGTTTCAAACTGATGACTTTGTAGTTAGCACTCCATCACATACCACGATGCCAGCAGCCTAGAGATAACTGCGGGGGGTCTTTAAAAAAACTGAGGAAAAATGGAATTAAAAAACAATAATTTCTCCATTAATTTTTGTGACCCCCCCATATTATTAATGTTTCAGGGTATATCGCTGTATCTATGTATACTTCTAAGGGTCTTTATATCCCTATATAATATGTATGTATGTATGTGTGTATATGTAAATCTCTTTATTCTAAATATGAAAATGGAATCTTTCAAGCATAGAAACTTTTTAAAACCGAGGAATGGATCACCATGACCTTTTATGCATCTGTAGATAAACGCTTCCTCATTGCTGATGCCTTTGTTCAAGGCTTCCTCTGTCACCTAGTCCGTGCAACTGCATCCTACTTTGTTTCTCCGCCGTCAGTCTTCTCTGTCCTCATCTACCCTTGTATTTATTTTTAGAATAATTATTCTAAAATACTAATCCTAGGCAAATGTTTGGATTGATAATCCACAACGAGTAAGCAAAGCCATAAGCCTGTGGAGGAAAAAGAAATATAAAGCATTCTCCAGTTAAAGTCATATGATTTTTAAGCTAATGATATGAGTAAAACTTCCTCTAAAGGTTGGTGTTTATTAAGACACTCTCTAAATCCTTGAACAGTTCATCTTAGGAATAGTTGAGGATATGCATGATGATTCTATTATAAGGATGTATATTGTGATTGTTATTTTTCATAAAAACAAGAACCATATGGAAGTAGCCTAAACATACAGTTTAAATGTTTATGACAATATGTTAAAGGAATGGAGTATCAAGTTGAAAATGGCATGCATACATGATTGTTTAAAGGGCTGTACATGAAAGACATGCATCTGTACCATGTTAACAAGGATCACAGTCCTACATAGGGGTAGTACCATTAGGTTTGGACTTTCTTTATTTTCTTTCATTGTGCTTATTTTTCTTTTTTTTTTTTTTTTTAACAATTTATTGGGGCTGATACAATTCTTTACACAGTTCATACATATACATACATCAATTGTATAAAGCACATCTGTACAGTCTTTGCCCTAATCATTTTTTTTTCTCTTTTCTTCTTTTACATTTTATTAGGGACTCCAACAACTCTTACCACAATCCATACATATACGTACATCAATTGTATAAAGCACATCCATACATTCCCTGCCCCAATCATTCTCAAGGCATTTGCTCTCCACTTAAGCCCCTTGCATCAGGTCCTCTTTTCCCCCCCGCCCCTCCCTCCCCTTTCCCCCCTCCCTCATATGCCCTTGGTAATTCATACCTCGTTATTTTGTCATATATTGCCCTATTCGGGGTCTCCCTTCCCCCCTTCTCTGCTGTCCCTCTCCCAGGGAAGAGGTCACATGTGGATCCTTGTAATCAGTTCCCCCTTTCCAACCCACTCACCCTCCACTCTCCCAGCATCGTCCCTCACACCCTTGGTCCTGAAGGTATCATCCACCCTGGATTCCCTGTACCTCCAACCCTCATATGTACCAGTGTACAGCCTCTGTCCTATCCAGCCCTGCAAGGTAGAATTCGGATCATGGTAGTTGGGGGGAGGAAGCATCCAGGATCTGGGGGAAAGCTGTGTTCTTCATCAATACTACCTCACACCCTAGTTAACCCATCTCCTCTCCTAAGCCCCTCTATGAGGGGATCTCCATTGGCCGACACTTGGGCCTTGGGTCTCCACTCTGCACTTCCCCCTTCATTTAATATAATATATATATACACATACATATATACATATACACATATATACACATACATACACACACATATCTTTTTTTTTTTTTGCATGATGCCTTATATCTGGTCCCTTGGGCACCTCGTGATCGCACTGGCCGGTGTGCTTCTTCCATGTGGGCTTATTTGTTTCTGAGCGAGATGGCCGCTTGTTCACCTTCAAGCCTTTAAGACCCCAGACACTATCTCTTTTGATAGCCGGGCACCATCAGCTTTCTTCACCACATTTGCTTGTGCACCCATTTGTCTTCAGCGATCCTATCATGGAGGTGTGCAGTCAATGATATGATTTTTTGTTCTTTGATGCCTGGTAACTGATCCCTTTGGGACCACTCGATCACACAGGCTGGTGTGTTCTTCCATGTGGACTTTGTTGCTTCTGAGCTAGATGGCCGCTTGTTTATCTTCAAGCCTTTAAGACCCCAGTCACTATCTCTTTTGATAGCCGGGCACCATCAGCTTTCTTCACCACATTTACTTGTTCACACACTTTGGCTCCAGCCGTTGTGTCGGGAGAGTGAGCATCATAGAGTTCCAATTTAATAAAAGAAGGTATTCATGCATAGAGGGAGTGTTTGAGTAGAGGCCCAAGGTCCTTCCGCCACCTTAATACTTGACCTATAAATATCGACACAAAGATCTATTTCCCCAACCTCCTATATATATATGCATGTACATCTCTTTGTCTAGACCTCCATGAATGCCCTTTGACTCCTAGCTCTTTCCTCCATCTCCCTTGACCTTCCTCCTGCCCTACTACCATGCTTCATCGCCCCCTGGGCTAGAGTATACCTCTTCTCTAAGCAACCTTACCCTTGATCATTTCCCATCAGGCCTGCCACTCCCCCTTCTCTACCCTTTGGGGTCCCATGTTTTTCCCTTGTCCCTGGGTTTGTTAACACCACTTCCTTACCCCCCCTACCCCCCACCCCAAGTCCCCCCGGAACTGTCGGTCCCGTTGTTTTTCATCCAGATAGTTCATCCAGCCTGTCCTATTCAGACAGACCTGTGGGGTCACTAACATGCACGAAAACTAGACAGAGGAACACAAAGCGACAGTATACAACCAGACAACAATACAACCAAAACAAACCACTGAAAAAGAACAGAACAAAACAGTTCCCAAGAGAAAAGCTTGTAGTTAGTTCAGGGATCTTTGCTGGCCCTTAGGAGCGTTTTCCAGTCCAGTCTGTTGGGGCACCACGCCCTGGCCCCAAAGTCCGCTTTCAGCATTCCCTGGGGACCTTGCCACTCCATTCCCTTGCTGTTCCGCTGCACTCCCCCAGTGCATTGCCTCGGTGTGGTGGGATCAGGTCAGGTGCAATTCCCACACTGTGTCTCCGGTGCTGTCCCCTGTATCGCCCTTAGTCACTGAGGGGCATCATGTCTCATAGTAGGGCCAGCCATGTTGTTCTCTCTGTGGACTGACTGCTCTACTCAGGAACATCATCATCACGGCCTGGTGGGCCAGGCTGTGCTCCACTCTCTCCTCCTGCCCCTTCATCTGCTCCCGTGTGCTCTGATCAAATATGTCCATCTCCCATAGCTGCAGGGTCAATGTCGTCCTTTGGAACAAGTTCTTTTCGGGGGAGGGGCAGGAATCCACTTAATTTATGGTGCTGGGGCCAGCCTCCCAGACCTCTCCACCGGTTCCGTCCTCCACTCCGGGATATTGCATTCACACCTTGCGACACTGGGTTGAAGTCTGGTCCCACTTTCCCTGTGGAGATATAAACCATACCCTCCCCTTGGGTGGATTAATGCCCCATTTCTGTCATGCTGATTGTACTTACCTCAGTGGACTCATGTTGTACCTGTCCCTTTGGGTCTGGCTTACCTCGCTTAACATAATTCCTTCCAGCTCTTCCCATGAAATAACGTGTTTCATGTGCTCATCGGTGCTTTTTAGTGCTGCATAATACTCCATTGTGTGTATGTGCCAAAGTTTGCTAATCCACTCGTCTATCGATGGAAACTTAGGCTGTTTCCAAGTCTTTGCTATTGTGAATTGTGCCGCAATAAACATTGGAGCGCATATGACTGGTCGTGTTTTATTTGCTGCTTCAACCGGGTATATGCCCAGTAGAGGGATGGCTGGGTCGTAAGGTAGATCAATTTCCATTTTCTTTAGGTATCGCCAGATTGCTTTCCACAGTGGCTGTACAAATCTGCACGACCACCAGCTGTGGAGGAGGGTTCCTACTTCACCACAGCCCCTCCAACACTTGTTGCTCTCTGATTTACTGATCTGAGCTATCCTGAGGGGTGTTAGGTGGTATCTCATGGTTGTTTTGATTTGCATTTCTCTTATGGCAAGGGACTTCGAGCACTTTCTCATATATTTATTGGCCATATTGATCTCCTCTCTAGTGAAAGTTCTTCTCATTTCTTTTGCCCACTTCCTTAGGGGGTTAACTGTTTTCCTCTTTTTGCAGGTCATGATGGTGTTGTAGATTTTAGTAATGAGCCCTTTGTCTGACGTGTCATTACTAAAAATCTTCTCCCAGTCTGTGGGTTGCCTTGTCACCCTCTTGGCAAAGTCTTTCGAGGTGCACAGGTGTTTTATTCTTATTAGATCCCATTTGTCGATTTCCAGATCACCTGTGTGTGTCCCCTTCCCTGTTGCAGTGAGCCTATGTGCTCCCTGGGCCAGTGCTCTGAGATTAGTCCCGATTCCCTCCTTAATGGTCCTGATGGTTTGGGGTTTGACTTCTAGATCTGTGATCCACCTTGAGTGTATTCTTGTGCATGGGGTGAGGTAGACGTCTTGTTTCAACTTTCTACATGTGGATATCCATTGTTTCCAGCACCACTTATTAAAGAGGGCATTTGCTTCCCACTTGACGTTTTTGGGACCCTTGTCGAAGATCAGTTGTCTATATGCTGATGATTTTACTCCTGGGCTTTCTATTCTTTTCCACTGGTCTGAGTGTCTATCATTGTGCCAGTACCATGCTGTTTTGACCACTGTAGCTGTGTAGTAGGCATTAAAATCAGGTAGGGCGAGTCCTCCAATTGTGTCCTTCTTCTTGAGGAGTTCTCTGCTAATTCTGGGTTTCTTCCCTCTCCATATGAAGTTGGTGGTCAGTTTTTCCAATTCTTTGAAGAAGGTTGATGGTAATTGGATTGGTATAGCATTGAACTTGTAGAGTGCTTTAGGAAGAACTGTCATCTTTACTATGTTCAGCCTACCTAACCATGAGCAGGGGAGCTTCATCCATTTGTGAAGGTCACTTTTGGTTTCCTGTAATAGGGTTTTATAATTATGCTTATATAGGTCTTTGGTATTTTTTGTTAAGTATATTCCTAGGTATTTCAGTTTGTTCTTGGCTACTGTGAAGGGTACTTCCCTCTTAATCGCCTCTTCCATGGCCCTGTCCGATGTGTATAGAAACCCTACCGACTTCTGTTTATTGATCTTGTATCCTGCTACTCTTCCGTATTCCTCTATTGCTGTAAGTATTCCAACTGTGGAGTTTTGGGGGTCTTCAATGTATAGGATCATGTCATCTGCAAATAACGATAGTTTCACCTCCTCCTCTCCCAACTGGATCCCTTTGATGTCCTTCCGCTGTCTTATGTTGTTAGCCAGAACCTCCAAAACGATATTGAATAGAAGAGGGGACAGGGGGCATCCTTGTCTTGTACCCTTTTTCAGTGGTATTGTTCTTGTCTTTTCTCCATTGACTATGATGTTGGCTGTTGGTCTTTCATAGATAGCTTGTATGAGCTTGAGGAACTTACCTTCCAATCCTATCTTCATGAGTGTTTTGATTAGGAATGGATGCTGGATGTTGTCAAATGCTTTTTCTGCATCTATGGATATTATCATATGGTTTTTATCCTTTTTCTTCTCGATGTGGTATATGATATTTATGGATTTTCGGATGTTAAACCATCCCTGCATCGCTGGGATGAATCCTACTTGGTCGTGGTGAATGATATGTTTGATGTTCCTTTGTATTCTATTGGCCAATATTTTGTTAAGGATTTTTGCATCTATGTTCATTAGAGATATTGGTCTATAATTCTCTACGCTTGTGGGGTCTTTTCCCTGTTTGGGTATCAAAGTAATGCTGGCTTCGTAAAATGAGTTTGGGAGCTTGCCGTTCTTTTCTATGTTATGGAATACTTTGTGGAGGATCGGTGTCAGCTCTTCCCTGAATGTTTGGTAAAATTCTGCTGTGTAGCCATCTGGCCCTGGGGCCTTTTTCCTTGGTAGGTTTTTGATGACACTCTCTATTTCTTCCTTCGCTATGGGTTTGTTGAGGTTCTTGATCTCTGTCTCAGATAATCTAGGGATAGATTGTTTTTCTAAATATTTATCCATGTCTTCCAGGTTTCTGAATTCATTAGAATACAAACCTTCATAGTACTTTGTGATTATCCTTTTTATCTCATTGGGGTCTGTTGTTATTGCCCCCGATTCATCCCTCATCCTGGCTATTGATGATTGTTCCTTTCTATCTTTGGTAAGCTTTGCCAGGGGAGTGTCAATTTTATTAATTCGTTCATAAAACCAGCTTCTAGTTGCGTTAATCCTTTGCATTGTTCTTTTGTCTTCCCACTGGTTTAACTCCGCCCTGATTTTTATTATTTCTTTTCTCTTGCTATTGGAGGGGTAGTTCTGTTGACTCTGTTCTAGTTGTTGGAGGTTTTGTGTTAACATATCTGTCATACGCCTTTCTTCTTTTTTCATGTATGCATTCAGTGATATCAAGCTACCTCTGATAACTGCCTTTGCAGTGTCCCATAAGTTTTGATATGTTGTATGCTCGTTCTCATTAGTTTCTAGAAATTTCCTGATATCCTCTCTGATCTGGACCTTAACCCATTCATGTCGCAGGAGATCGTTGTTTATTCTCCAATTGGTGGCCCTTGCTTTTCTGGGTGCCCTTCTATTAATCTCCAGCTTTATGGCATGGTGGTCTGAGAAAGACGTCTGGATAATATCTATGTGTTTGAATTTACTCAGGCTGGCCTTGTGCCCCAGCATGTGATCTATTCTTGAGAAAGATCCGTGTGGATTGGAGAAGAATGTGAAACCTTTTGCTTTTGGATGAAAGGCTCTATAGATGTCTATCAGGCCCTGTTGCCTAATTACATTGTTTAGCTCTCTGGCCTCTTTGCTGAGCTTCTTTCCCTGTGACCTGTCTTTCTCTGATAGTGGAGTGTTGAAGTCCCCCACTATTATTGTTGTTTCCGTGATTTCTTCTGTCATTTTTTTAATAGTTTGTTTGACGAAATTTGCCGCACCATTATTAGGTGCGTAAATATTCAGTATGCTTATTGCTTCCTGGTTTACTGAGCCTTTGAGCATTATGTAATGTCCCTCTTTGTCTCTTTTTATGTTTTGGATCTTGAGATCCATTTTGTCGGAGATTAAGATAGCCACTCCTGCCTTCTTGGAGTTACCATTTGCTTGGTAAACTTTCTGCCAGCCCTTTATTCTCAGCATATGCTTGTCTGCTTGCTTAAGGTGTGTCTCTTGCAGGCAGCAGATTGATGGGTTATGTTTTCTAATCCAATCCTCCAGCCTCTTTCTTTTAACATATGAATTGAGCCCATTTGTATTCAAAGTGATTATTACAATCTCTGGCTTCATGGTTGCCATATTCTGTTTTGTGTTTTGGGTCTTTGCCTATCTTCCTTCATATCAGTGTACTGCGTTTGAGTGGAGGGTTTCTATCCTGTCCTCTTTTCCATCTGAGACCGTGTTGTCCTGGTACGTGTTGCTGGCATGTTGGATTCTAGATGGAGATGGGCTATATGGTGGTCTCCTGGAGGTTCTGTTCTCTTTGTATGCCCTTGCCCGGAATTCCCATTCATCTCCGTTGTCTCCGAACAGGTGAACACTTTTTGCCCTTGAACATTGTCTTACCTTTATCATTCTTAAAAGCGTTAGACCCTTTCGTCTTGGATGCTCCTTGAAACTCATTTATTCTTTAAACCATGGGGTGCCTAGACACTGAGTGAAGACATCATTTATAGGATTTTTGTAAACTTGTGAATTAGGTGAAAATGTATAGAGCAGACCATCGTTTTAGATTCAACACTTTGTATACATGCTCATTCAGCTCAATTACTGCAGCCCCTCAGCGAGCCGTCTCGGATCCAACTTCCTCCATGTTTCCGGGTTTTATTCCTCTTTCTTTCCTAACTCTTTGAACTTTACCCTTGGGTAAATGATATTCTGTTGATCTTAAATGGTGGATTATTTTGATTCGGAGGTGAAGTCAATTCCAGCCCTGAAGGGGAAGACCCCAGCCTTGGTGGCCCCACCAGTCTGTTACACGACACATCAGCCTTGTCTCTGCTATTACGTTGGGTGCTCTTGCACATTCTTCTCCCTCTCTGGCCAAGACCTTCTGCTCGGACCGTTTTCAGGGCAGCTGTGGTAGAAGCTGGCTACCAGCTTTTTTCTCTGGTCTCAAGGTTGTGGAGACGAATGCTTTCAGAGTCCATTTGTGCTAATTGTTTCCACGTGTCTTTTGGATTTGGGTAGGACACATTTTTATTCACAAGTGAAGATTCACTCAGACTCCAATAGTCATTGTCTAGAGTTCAATTATTATATGCCTTTACTGTGTCATAATCAGCAAAGGAATCAAGATAAGTATGTCCTATTGCCAAGAAATTTCTATATTGATAGACTACCTCATTAAAACAGAAAACAAATTCACTGCCAGTGAGTCCATTTCAACTCATTATGACACTATACAACTACACTTGTGGGTTTCCAAGTCTGTAAATCTTTACTTTTCCTGAAGAGTGACTGCTGGTTTCAAACTGCTGACCTTGTGGTTTCGCAGCCCACTATGCCACTAGGGCTGCTTGATTAGGTGCTGTGAGTCAGACCCTAGGTAGAACAAAATGAAACTCCGCCTGGTCCCGGGCCATCCTCACACCGTTCTCATGTTTGCACCACTGTTTGTTGCAGCTACTGTGCTAGTCCATCTTGTTGAGGGCCTACCTCTCTGTCACTGCCTCGCTACTTTGCCAAGCATTAGATAGAGTGTAGATAACCCCGGGTATTGGGAAAACTGCTTTCTCCTGATTGTTATCTAGTCCCCTTTATCCTCCCTACTCTTTGATCATTTGTGTGTTAGTTGCCACAGCCTAAATGCATGCACACAGACCAAAAAATAAATAAAAATCAACCACTATAACTCAAAGAAAACTCTTTAAAATTATGTTAGGAAAACTACTGTTATATTTCTTTTGATTCCAAAACCAGGGAGAAATAGATACCAATAACATAACATGCATATGTTTGAACAGCAAGTAATATTCTTGGCTCTTATATTTGTTGTAAATGCTAAGTTTCTAGATATCTTTTTAGAACTATATTAAAGGGGATTTAGAAAGCTATTTATGGCTTTGGCATGTTTTCCCCACCCCTCCCACCAACCTTTTTCCTTGACTGCTGACTAATGGTGTCTAATAACTCTAGGAAAGTGGAGGCTATACCCCATGGTAGAAATAAAACATACAAAAGAGACTGTGTTAGTCTGGGTTCTTTAGAGAAACAAATCCACAGAAACTCATGTATAAGAGAGAGTTTTATATAAAGGTTAAGTGCACATCAAGAAAACATCCCAACCCAGTGCTGCCAAGCCTACAAGTCCAACATTAGCCCATATGTCTGACACCGATCCACAAAATCCTCCTCCATCTCACAAAACACACAGTGATGCCAACTGCAGGAGGAAAGCCGAATCAATGAGCGTGTAAGCATTTCAGCACTGGCAGGGGTCTCCACACAACTGCTCCAGCAGCCAGGACTGCATCAGGGTAGGTCCAGGTGGCTTCTCCTCAGGGATGTCTTGCAGGAAGTGAGCCTTGCCAGCTGAAGCAGGGAACTGGCTAAGGCAGCTGCACAATGGTCCGACCATCAGAAAACAAAAGACCCAAGAACTAGAAAGGTGAGGCTCACCGAGCCATTTATCCCTCTGCCCTTCAATTAACCCCACATGTTTATCGGCCAGGTTGGCACAATAAACTGAGTACTTCAGAGGCCTTTGTAAAGTTGAACTAGTGAAATTAGAAAAAAATCAGAGAAGACTTCTCAAGGAATATGCTGTGAGAGGAAAGATCAGAAGTCACATTAGCAAAAACAAAAATGTTCTCTCCAAGTTACGTGGAATTATTCTGGTGTGGTTATCATGATAAGTTACCTCTTTGGATGAAGCTATATAATTATGGCCGCTTCGAATAGCTCCATTTTAATGTAACGCCTTGCCATTTTCTCCTCCTGAAATCCTACTAGGTGTATGTGGTTGCTATGAATATTAAAAAGGAAGCTGAGTCAAAACCAAAAAAAGCTGCTAAAAATACTGATGAGGATGAAGATGACTATGGTACCATTGATGAACTGCCACCAGATAGTTTAATAACACTCGTACAGCCTGAACTGCCAACCCTCAGCCGCCTATGGTTGGCGGCATTAAAAGATTATGCGCTTTTGACACTACCAGCTGAATTTGCTAGTCAACTCCCCCCCGATGGTAAGTCTTACATTCAGGGCTTTGCTTTTATGGCATTCAAAGTAGTAATTAAAGTGCACTTGGGTGAGGCAAGCAGCAAATGTACCAGCAAATGACATTTTATATTTCTATGGCCTTGAAAATTTTTTTTACATTGTTTATAAAAAACTTGTCCTCCATTTTAAATTGGTAGATTGAAGGTACAGCATGAGATTATTAATTAACCCAAGGAAAAGTGTTACACTGTTATAGAAACTAGGATATTCTAAGCTATGGTCATTATGCATAACTACAATGAATAAATTCATGTTGGTCAACATGGGTTATTTCTTCTCTCCCAATGAATTGTGGTTCTAAAGTGCCTTTATAAATGTATTTGGGTTTGTATTTCCTATGAGAATTGTATTAACATTTTTTCACATTTACAAGATACATGATCAATCCAGTATTTTTTTTCAAACAGAAAACTTCATTTCTTTCCCTATGTAATAATACTTTTGAAAAAGGGAGCTCCCTCTCGTTACCTTTCTTCATTCATCGTAACAGCACGGAGAAATGAGGCGTCAGTACTGGGTAAAGAAGTAGGGAAGAATAGCAAAAGAGGAGGAAAAGAGAAAGGAGACAGATGTCCTTGGGAGCGGTAGAAAGAGAAGACGATAGCGTCTCCAGGAGCGGCTGGCAACAGTGAGAGCTTGTGACAACCCCGTAGGAAGAGGTGGTGCATACTCAGTGGCACGAACAGGAGCAGAGGCAAGGCTGGGCCCTGAGCATCAGTGAGAAAGAGGCAAGACTCCATCCAGTTGAGCAGCTTCAGGGACAAGGTTTGCTGTTAGGTGCTGTGCAGCCGGTAGTGCCAACGCACAGTGGCCCCGGTACAAATTCAGAAGCGCGCCACGTAGGTATCCTTTCTAGAGTATGAGACACGTGCTCTCTAGCATACTCACCTTGCAAGTCAAGAAGCTCTTTGGCCACCTTGCTTTTTGTGTGTAACAGCTATTCTTAAGTTACGTTGTTGCTCAGTGAGCGAGCACCTGTAATAGAAACTCATGTTTTTAATTGTGTTGCAGGTGGAGCATTTTATACCCCTGAGACGATTGACACTGCTCGACTTCACTACCGGAATTCCTGGGCTCCCATTCTCCATGCAGTGGCCCTTTGGTTAAATAGCACCGGGTTCACATGCGCAGAGCCAGCAGACGCAGCAGCAATGTCTGCTTCACAAAAACGGCCCACACCTGTCATTTTAAACCCGGCATCTGTAGCAATGCCCATTGCAAAGGCTTTGCCAGAAATTAACAAAGACAGGATGCACCTGATTTTAGGTATGCATGTCATGTTAAGGCATTTTAAGAGGCATCATTTCTGAAAATTTATATCTTCCCATTTATTTTTAACCTAATTGCAAGGCTTCAACTTTTGTTGAGTTTGGATGACTCATTTGGAAATTATTTAAGACTGTATTTTAAGCCATTAATAAATTCTGTACTGTACTTGTTAAAGTAGTTTTTTAGAAAAATAAGGGAGAAATTATATTGAAGCAGCATAAAGTGTTTTCTACTGACAAACTCGTGTTTTGATCTTATACCTTGCAGGTGTGAGTATACAGTTTCTTTGTTCCCCAAGACCCGAGGAGCCAATTGAACACGTGACGGCATGTCTACAGGCCTTGCACACCTTATTGGACTCTCCATATGCTCGAATCCATATTGCAGAAGACCAGGTACAATATCTGTATTTTGTAATGAATTGTATATGGTTTTAATCACATTTATTTTAAGACTGTTCTCTCACATAAAGTAACTTTTATATGACATGCTCAGGATTCAGGATTCGGGCTTTCTGTAGGAGCTGACACTGACTGGTGAATGGCCGGGCAGTACTCAATTAGTGACTATATCGTCTCTGATTTGTTCATTAGCACGTGTAATTTCTATTTGAAACCTTGGTATCAGCTCCTCTTTTTTCTCTCCCTCCCCCTCCACCTTCGTGAGCCCCTTGATAAATTATAAATTGTTACTTTTTTTCATATCTTAACTAACTGCTGTCTCCTTTCACCCATGTTTCTGTTCACCTGGGGAGTGGGGTGGAGATTATGTCTCAAGTTTTAATTCTTTTTTTTAAAGTTTTATTTCTTAAATGAAACATTTTCACATTGACTCAAATACTCATCTAAAGAATCATTTATGAATTACTCTTTCTCATTTCTGTATGGAATACTTAAGGACTTTATTCTTGTTACAGAACCAGTTAAGCACTGAATTTGTTTTGCTTTTTAATTTAGAAATTATTTTATTTTCATATTACTAATCAATTCTTTGGACACCATTATGACTACTTCATACCACTTTGGGTAACTCTTCAAAAAAACACAAAGAAACAGATATAAAACAAAATTTCTTTCATGCATTATATTGCAATTACTTTTGCATACAGTGTTGACCAAAACAAAAAATTAAAAACAAAGCAGGTGATACAATTACAATGCAAAATTCACTCACTGAGCTACTCTGACTTATACCTGAGGCTCACAGAAATTCCCGCAAGAATCATCAGAGAGGTTTTCAAATAGTTAAACCTGTCAAATGTAATCTATGAATGCCGGCAAGCTACTATTTTTTTAAATCTGTTGTTTTGGTTTTAACTTACTATCTCAGATCCTTTTTTTCTCTTAAGTTAGTGATGTTGATTTTTTTAAATTAAATGATGCTTTATTTATTCGTGTACTGTATTAAACTACAATGCTTTTTCTGAATTGGATCCTATTATTTTAACTTCCTAAATTGTACTTGTTCACCTCACATCTTTTACTCTGTGCCTGTTCTGCATCACGTTATCTAGGGCTATAGATAGCCAAGATGGTCTGAAGCTGCACCGGACTAGGAAA
Organism: Tenrec ecaudatus; assembly: GCF_050624435.1. NCBI lineage: Eukaryota > Metazoa > Chordata > Mammalia > Afrosoricida > Tenrecidae > Tenrec > Tenrec ecaudatus. The sequence goes on along the minus strand of NC_134546.1, from coordinate 28,553,326 downwards.
CGAATGCAGTATGATAAATGCCGTGTCTGCTGTACAGAAAGGTAGACTCGGCATAGAGAGGAGGAGCGTCAGAATTACCGTGGAAGGTAGACGATGAGCTCTCTGGAGCAGTGGTGGTGGAGCCCAAGAGGAATGGGCTCTTAGCAGGGAGAGCGGCAAATACAAGGAAAGGAAATAAAAGGAAACATAGCAAGTTTTAGAGGCATTAGAATAGTGCGATGGCAGAGTCGTATTGAACACGTGGGGCGTGTTAGGAGATGAGGCTAGACCGAAGAGCAAATCATAATGTTGGGTTGTTGTGTTTAGCTTTTGTTTTCATGCCACGTCCATGCGACATCATTGGAAATGTTTAAATAGAAGAATGACATGATTAACTCTGTTTCAGAAAGATCATGTTACCAACCATAGAGATTAATTATTAAGAGATGAGAAGGAAGAGGGAAGGTCAGTGGTGAGGTTCCTTTCATAATTCAAGAGAACTAGCAAGTACACACACCTAAGAAACCCGAATGAAAAAAAAAGTGGGCCAGCATTGGACCCCTGGGAGTAAATAGCATTTAAAATGTGAGAAAAGGGAGAGAAGTCAGCAGTGGAGATGACGGGAGAGGGAGGACAAGCAGCAAACGAGAACAGAGAGAGGCGGTGGCAGACTTTCAAGAGAAGCCTCATTGAATGGGTTTGCTGATGGTGGACTGACTGACTGGCTGTGGATAGTGAAAGTTTGGAGTGTTACTGCGGTGTCTAGGAGAGGCAATTAAAGAAATGCTAAAATCATGGTAGACAAAACTCTTGTAGGCTGGTAATTATAAACTTAGTGGCTTTGGGCTCTAGCAAAACGGGTCAGTCCAAGTAGAAGAAAGGAATCAAGGGAATGAGTCAATTGGAATGTAGAACTTACTGAAATATGTAAACGATAGCTGAAGCCCTTTGCTTCTTCCTCTAAGTTATGATAAAATGTGAACATTTCTCATGGTGATGAGATACAGTAATATAATGTAAAATGCAGTAGTTCTTGTTTGAATATTCACCTTACCTAACAGTTTTTTACAGCCGTATTTTCTCAGATTTTGATAACATAAACTTGACCTCTGAGAGTGAAGTGAGTTGAATTTACCTGTATTAATTTATAGCTCATTGGCGTTGAGTTGCTGAGTGTTCTGCATCGCCTGCTGTTGACCTGGAATCCACCGTGCATCCAGCTGCTGGTTACTGGGGTCGTACAACAAATAGTGAGAGCAGCTCAGGATTATTTGCAAGATAAAAGAAACACGCTAAGTAAGCACTAGAAAATTACACTAACTTTGGCAGGAGCCCTTTAAAAATTTTTTAAAATACCAGTACTAAGAGGATTTTCTTTTCAAATTTGAATTTAGAAGATTTGAAGTTGATATCCCTAACACTGGATGAACCAAATGAAAATGACAACAGTTGCCTATTTTTCATGATCAAGCATGCCAGTGTCATGTGGTTCAACCTGAAATGTTTGGTTTCATTTATGAAGTACTCACACGAACATACTTATATCTGAAACAAAAAACCCAAATTCATTGTAATCAAGTCAATACTGACTCCTAGTGACCCTATTATAGGACAGAGTAGAACTGCCCTTGTGAGTTTCCAATTTCCAAGATTGTAGCTCTTTACGGTAGTAGAAAGCCTCGTCTTTCATAGAGTGACTGGTGGTTTCAAACTGCTGACCTTGTAGCTTGCAGCCAGTGCATAACCACTACGCCACCAGCGGTCCTTCCACATATATGAGGAGGTGTGGAAAAATTGCCCATGAACTTTTTGAAACTTCCTTGTTTTTTTTGTTTGTGTGCATGTGTGCTAAAAAAAATTACTACCAGTAAGTCAATACTGACTTCTAGTGACCCTATAGAACAGGATAGAGCTGCCCCTGTGGGTTTCCGAGACTGTAATTCTATAGAACAGCTGGTGGTTTTGAACCACTGACCTTGCAGTTAGCAGCCCATTGTGTACCCACTATGCTACCGGGGCTCCAAGTAAAAATGAATTGTCCATCAGTTTTAAGGAGCAGTCAATACACAGAATGCGTGTAAGGCTGCGAAACTGAGAAAATCATATGGCATTAGAAAGACATTTATTTTAATTTTTTTGAAAGAAAGTTTCAAATAGACGTTTAAGTATTTCTCCCATTATGAAAAAGTCTTTAAGTTGAATTTGTACATAAGTCAGAATAATGAGATATGGTTCTTGTTTAACATCAATCAAATGGTAAAATGTCTACTTGGTATAATATGTACCTTTCTGCATTAAAAAAATTAAATACTTCCAGATATACTGAAACTCTCTTTAACAACATAATATAGTAATAATAATAGTCATTTCAAAGCAGCCTCTGTTTATTATTACAAATCATTATATGTACTTGAACTTTTAAATAGGTTTGTGACTATGGGTTGTATATTTATAGTCTGGGACTGCTATAGTTTGCTGTTTCATCTACTATTTGGTATTTCATCAAACTTTTTTTGTTTATGCAAGATGAAGATGATATGGAAAAAGAGACCTGTCCTGTATTAGGTGAAGGAGGTGACACCGGTGGCCTTGTTCCTGGAAAATCCCTTGTCTTTGCAACCATGGAGCTGCTGATGTTTATTTTAGTGCGGCATATGCCTCACCTCAGTGCCAAGATGTCCGACTCTCCTAGCCACCTGGCCACCAAAACTCGACTCTCAGATGAAAGTGCTCGCTTGGTGGCAGCCACGGTCACCATCCTCTCCGACTTACCATCCCTCTGTTCTCCTGCTGGTAAAGTACTGGTCCGTTTTTGGAAGCGCCTTTTCCTACCGTAGAAGATGAACTCCCCTGGGTTCTATGTACTGCTGTGGTTTCTTTTCTTCTTAAATCTCAAATGTGAAATGACACGTTGGCTTTTAAAAAGGGGTTTGTTTACCATTATGCTCCAGCAAAGATTGAAAATGTAGATAGAACACCAGAAACCTAAGGACCTCTTTTCAGATGTACGTCAAACAAAGTTCAGAAAGAGAAACTTTAATTTGGGGGAAGATAGTAGCATCACTAAGTTCAGACATAAGAGCTCTCAACAGATACGGACCTGTTAGAAAAATATACTTTCCTTTTTTTATCAGTAGCTTTATGGTAAATTTCAACTCCAGACAAGGAATCCCTGTCTAGCTCAGAGAGTTACTCTGCTGTTATTGTAGTTTCCACCAAGTTGACTCAGTTCCCCTCAAAAATCAAAACTCACTGCTGTCACCTTGATGCCGCCCCGCGTAGCAGCCCCAGAGCACAGGATGGAACTGCTCTGAGACTGTGGCTCTGGCTGGGGGTAGAAAGCCCCTTCTTTCTCCCGAGGAGCAGCGAGTGGTTGGGTTTTGAACTGGTGACCTTACAATTAGCAGCCCAACTCGTCCCCTCACCACCACCAGTGCTCCCACATGTATGAAAATAGCGGACTCCCTCCTGTGGACAGAGCCTGCAGTGAGGGCGTTTGAGAATGCGAAAGAGAGCCCTTCCTTCACAGAGACGTCGAAGTCGGTGACTTCAAATCATTTCAGTGAATCCGAGGATTCTCTCCTTTCACTAGCGTACCTTAATTGACTTTTCATTTTCCTGGCCTGACTAGGCTGGCTTTAGTATGCTGGTGACTGGTGGCATTTCTTAAAACACCTATGAGATCCACTGAGTCACCCATGTAGTTCTCAAAGTACATGGTTTTTCTTCTCCTTTTCCCATTTTCATCAGGAAGGACATGAAATAGTGAATACATAAATATTAGAAGCAGTAACAGGGCTAGGTGGGAAAAGAGAAAGATGTCTTTTAATAACTTGCTCCATTTTCACTTACTGAATTATACTAACAGCAATGTAAATTTTGTGGGGAAAACAGGAAAATCATATTAGATCAAACTAAATTTCAAAAAAATAAGCAGTGGAAACAACTGTAATATGGAAACTGATCTGGTTATGAGGTAATTGAATTTGTTTACATTTCAGGATGTATGACAATCCTGCCCACGATTCTGTTTTTAATCGCAAGAATACTGAAAGATACCGCACTAAAGTCTGCGGATAATCAGGTTCCTCCACCAGTCAGTGCAGCTCTTCAAGGAATTAAAAGTATTGTGACACTTCCAATGGCCAAAAATGAAGACACTCAGAAGCAGTGGACCGCTCTAATTCGTAGCACTCTTGCATGCATACTCGAATATTCTCAACCAGGTAACCTAACTGGGGCTTAAGCATTTTTATTAGATGTTTGTTGTTAATTAATTATTTAATTGAGTGTGTCAGAAGACTACTGCAATTAACAGAAATCGTTTACTCCTGCTTTTCAGATAGGACTTACATACCCCTCTCTGTATTGTTGATTCTAAGTGCCCTTGGTTTTATTGTTTGTGGTTAGCATTTAGACTCATGTTTGGGGATTTTCAAAATTAATAAATGATCTGTAGAGAGATATCTTAAACTGTGCCTGTTCCCTAACAACGGTTCACTCCGTGGTTTTAGCCTCCATTGATATTTCTTGCCAGAACTATCATTGCTACGATGGCTTCAGAATGATTGTTTTCTGCAGCTATTTCTTCTAGTTACATTTATTAGCTGACAGCTGCCTGAAAGAGGTACTTCCTCGTTGCCCTCCCTTTATGACTTATGTTTATTACAGTCAGAACAGACCCACAGCACCCATATCACTGACAAAATGTACTATGGGTTTCTAGATTAATTGGAATATCTTACAGTCATGTAACTTCATTAAAAGACAAATGCTTGAAATTTTGTATATCTATACATTAAAAAAATTAAATTACTTTTAAGTAAGTTTCATGATATTAGAGTTCTTATTAGGATTTTTGCCTGAAAGAAAAATATTTTAAAATTTATATATCTTTAGTAATGCAAGAAGAAAGGGTTTAAGGTACAGGGACTTCCAATTAAGAACCCCTATTTCTTTTTTTTTTTTTTTTAATTTTAACAATTTATTGGGGCTCATACAATTCTTTTCACAGTTCATATATATATACATACATCAATTGTATAAAGCACATCTGTACAGTCTTTGCCATAATCATTTTTTTCTCTTTTCTTCCTTTACATTTTATTAGGGACTCATACAACTCTTACCACAATCCATACATATACATACATCAATTGTATAAAGCGCATCCATACATTCCCTGCCCCAATCATTCTCAAGGCATTTGCTCTCCACTTAAGCCCCTTGCATCAGGTCCTCTTTTTTTCCCCCTCCTCCCTCCCCATTCCCCCCTCCCTCATATGCCCTTGGTAATTTATACATCGTTGTTTTGTCATATCTTGCCCTATCCGGAGTCTCCCTTCCCCCCTTCTCTGCTGTCCCTCTCCCAGGGAAGAGGTCACATGTGGATCCTTGTAATCAGTTCCCCCTTTCCAACCCACTCACCCTCCACTCTCCCAGCATCGTCCCTCACACCCTTGGTCCTGAAGGTATCATCCACCCTGGATTCCCTGTACCTCCAACCCTCATATGCACCAGTGTACAGCCTCTGTCCTATCCAGCCCTGCAAGGTAGAATTCGGATCATGGTAGTTGGGGGGAGGAAGCATCCAGGATCCGGGGGAAAGCTGTGTTCTTCATCGATACTACCTCACACCCTAATTAACCCATCTCCTCTCCTAAACCCCTCTATGAGGGGATCTCCATTGGTCGACACTTGGGCCTTGGGTCTCCACTCTGCACTTCCCCCTTCATTTAATATGATATATATATACATATATATACATATACACATATATACACATACATACACACACTTATATCTTTTTTTTTTTTTGCATGATGCCTTATACCTGGTCCCTTGGGCACCTCGTGATCGCCCTGGCCGGTGTGCTTCTTCCATGTGGGCTTATTTGCTTCTGAGCTAGATGGCCGCTTAAGAACCCCTATTTCACCAACATAATGAATTCTTTTCATTTACTTGTTTACGGACTGTCGCACATTGAGGACACTGCTCGAGGTGATCGGCATAGAGGTGGGAGGTTTGCTGTTCAAGATTGAAATGCCACATCACTTTTGACACCATACATTGCTTTCACTTTTCATTTTCAGAAGATTCTGTGCCTGATGAAGTCAGCCTGCTAACAGCAATCGCACTCTTCCTGTGGTCTGCTAGTAGTGAAATAATAGGAGTCCAGTCTTTACAGAATGGCTGCCTGAACAGATTCAAAACAGCTTTAAATTCATGTGATCCATGGGTAAGTTACAGCCTGAAAAAATTAAATGCAGATATATAAGGAGGTACCCCCAAAAAACTGGTATTCCCCCCACAAAGCTATGAATTTAATTTTTTTACAAAATAACCTTATCACGTTCAAAGTACCCTCCATGACACTTAATACATTTGTCAAATCCATGATTCCATTCTTGGAAACACTTTCAAACTTATCTGTTTGCATGGCTGACAGCACTGCCCTTGTTTTTTTCTTCTCCTCTCCTGTCCTTTCATGATTAGAAATGTAGAGCTAGTGGATTATTTTATAATCTTTTAGGGAGAAGACAGTGTGTGGAAGCCAATCATTTTGTCTGGGTTTGAGTTCCATCGCTAACATATACTAAGCAACCTGAGTTCAAGTTACCAATTTGTAAAGAGAGATAATAACAATACCTCCTCTGAAGGGTCTATTGTGATCTTCAGATGTTGGTATAGTGAATGATTATAAAAATTGTTTAATACATTATATTTTTCAAGCTTAGCATAATTATAGTTTATAACAGAAAAATAATAAAATCAGTAGAGGTTTATAAATATTGAAGTTTCATTTTTGGTAAAACTGATCAGTTGGAGATGGCATTTTTGCAGAATAATTTGTATGAAAGGTAACTTGCATGTTAAATAATCATTCTTATTTTCTGAGTTATAGTAGTTAAGATTCTTGTTGAAGATTGCATACACTTTGCATTCAAAGTAAAGTTTACAGGACATTTTACAATTGAATTATTTTAAAATAAAATTTAATGGAGGGCTTATTTTATACCAACTGTTGGCAAATCTTAAAATATTAGTAATAAAAATAAAGTACAGCAAAAATTATTTCTAGTCATAATATATTAATGACCTCTGTTTTCCCAAGGACGTACAGCAGCTTCAATAACTACAAAAAGTTACCCTTCTTCATTTGAGAAGTGTCGCGCTCTGTCATAGTCCAGGTAGACTAGAGGAACAAATCCATGGACACTCATGGGTATATAAGAAAGAGGTTCATACACAAGAGTAACTGAATATTAAGAAAACATCCCTGTCTAGTCCAAGCCCATAAGTCGGATATTAGCCCGTATGTCTGATACCAGCCTATAAAGTCCTCTTCAGACTCAAGAAACATAAAAATGGCACTGAATGCAGGACTATCACAGGCCAGTGGGTAGAAAGTCTTAGGATCCAGTGGCATTGTAAGCATCTCAGTGCTGGCAGGGGTCTCTACGTGGCTTCTCTGGCTTCAGAGGTCTGGTTGCATCAGGGTAGATCCATGTGGCTTCTTCAGCTCAGGTCACTAGCATAGGTCCATGTGTCTTGTCAGCTGCAGTGTCTTCCAGGGAGTGGGCAGTGAAAGAGGAGTGTCTCCTACCTCCAGAGAGGAAAATTCCAGATTTCCCAGAATTCTCAGAAGTCCATGTCCACATGCAGGCCTCATTGGCTATGACCCAATTGACAGACTAGATCCAACCCCTTTATTCTTATTCTTAATCCTCTCAAGTCCCAAAATGACACCATATTATGTAACTACCACACTCTGTGAATACTTTTATCAATTTATTTTAATATCTATTTTCCATACACTTTAGCTTAAAGTCTGTTTATTCTGACTTGGTTAATTTGGCAACCTCTTTGTGAGAGAAGTGAAACCTGGTGGTGCTGTTGGGTAAGGGTTGAGCTCCCCACACCAGTAGTTCAGTCCCACCAGCTGCACCCCCAGAGAAAGTTGAGTCTGTGTGTTCCTTTAAAATGTATAGTTTCAGAAACCTGATAAAAGGGTCCCTGTGAATCAGAATTGATTCAATAGCATTAAGTTTGGTTTTATGGCTTTGGCATTTGTGTTTTTTCATAGATATATGCAGAAGTTATATAGTATCTACAATTTTTGATAAATCCTGGGCCATTTTGTTAGAGACTTTAAGGTAAATGTGTAATTGTGTGTACTTAAATGGCATGAAAGGCCTGAAAGAATTTTATGTCACTGTTTACCTTAATGAACCTATTGGAAACTCTTTTTTTCTTTTAACTGTCTGATGGCCTTCCTATGTCTAAGTCTACTGGTTCTCAAACCTGACTGCATGTCAGAAAAAGAAGCAGTTTAGGACCTCATGGCCCAGGGGTCTGTATTTCTAAAATACTCCCTAAATATTCCTGGTGTCTAGCTGGCTTTGACCAGTCCTCTCTACCAAGCACCAAGATGTTTTTATGCTGTTAATTGTCTAGATGTTGATAGACCTTCTTTTGTTCATTTATTCAGTTTTGATCTTGTCATTATTCATGCCATGTCTTTCCCATCTAAAATGGAGCCCATGAGACTTGTTTTTCTACACCTGACATGCTTAACTTGGTGTAAACAACCATTCCCCAGGACCCCACGCTGGTTTGAGATATCTAGCAATGCAGTGTTCTTTGAGAGCATTCAAATAGTAACTTCCTGAAAGGGAAAGGATATTGTAAATTAATTGTTAAAATCAAAGGAAGAACTACAAACAGACATTAGAATTTCTGGCTTTTAATTTCTTCCACACTGTAGAACTGTACAAATTATAAAACTGTGACAATTTGGCAACTGGAATTATACTTATTTGTTTAATTGCTCTTCAGTTAGTGTTAATTAGCTGATTGAAATTTTAATCATTCTACTGGATTTCTGTGAGTTTCAAATGGCATTAACGTATTACACATTTCTATTTTCACTCTATAGTCTCACCCCTTTTCAGAACATATTGACATGCAATGTGCTGTAGAGCAAATAAGTATGATACATATTAATAAACTGTTTTTCTTATGTAGGTTCAAGCTAAATGTTACCAGCTTCTCCTCTCAGTCTTCCAGCATTCCAATCGTGCCCTTTCAACTCCCTATATCCACTCATTAGCTCCAATTGTGGTGGAAAAGCTAAAAGCTGTTGAAAGAAACAAACCAACCTGTAACACTGAACTTGTGGCTGTGCAGGAAGGGATCAAAGTTCTTGAGACCTTGGTTGCTCTTGGCGAAGAACAGAACAGTAAGTGCTTCTCATAAAAAGCGAATAATCCAAAATTGGAATGTTAAATCTACTTTTTAAACACATCTCATTTGATATTAGGCTTTGCAACAGTAAAGTCACTAAGAAGTAGTTAATATTTGTAGTGTAATGTTTTTGTACTTTCATATTTCTAACATAACATTATGAGTTGATATTTATTTAGTTTTCTAAGCAGGGAGTTGAAATTGATTGCTAATAACTTTCAGCACACCTAATTTTTAGAATTAGTTTTAATTTCTTTTTTTTTTAAACATTTTATTAGGGGCTCATACAACTCTTCTCACAATCCATACATATACATACATCAATTGTATAAAGCAAATCTGCACATTCCCTGCCCCAATCATTCTCAAAGCATTTGCTCTCTACTTAAGCCCTTTGCATCAGGTCCTCTTTTTTTTCCCCCTCCCTCCCCGCTCCCCCCTCCCTCATGTGCCCTTGGTAATTTATACATCGTTATTTTGTCATATCTTGCCCTATCCGGAGTCTCCCTTCCCCCCTTCTCTGCCGTCCATCTCCCAGGGAGGAGGTCACATGTGGATCCTTGTAATCAGTTCTCCCTTTCCAACCCACTCACCCTCCACTCTCCCAGCATCGCCCCTCACACCCCTGGTCCTGAAGGTATCATCCACCCTGGATTCCCTGTGCCTCCAGCTCCCATATACACCAGTGTACAACCTCTGCCCTATCCAGTCCTGCAAGGTAGAATTCAGATCATGGTAGTTGGGGGGAGGAAGCATCCAGGATCTGGGGGAAAGCTGTGTTCTTCATCAATACTACATCGCACCCTGACTGACCCATCTCCTCCTAAACCCCTCTATGAGGGGATCTCCAGTGGCTGACACTTGGGCCTTGGTTCTCCACTCTGCACTTCCCCCTTCATTCACTATGGTATATATCCATATATATATATATATATATATATATATATATATATATATACACACACCACTGTGTGTGTGTGTATATATTCTTTTTTCTTTGTATGATGCCTTATACCTGGTCCCTGTGGCACCTCATGATCATACAGGCTGGTGTGCTTCTTCCATGTGGGCTTCATTGCTTCTGAGCTAGATGGCCGCTTGTTCACCTTTAAGCCTTTAAGACCCCAGACACTATCTCTTTCGATAGCCGGGCACCATCAGCTTTCTTCGCCACATTTGCTTATGCACCCGTTTGTCTTCAGCGATAGTATCATGGAGGTGTGCAGCCAATGATATGATTTTTTGTTCTTTGATGCCTGATAACTGATCCCTTCGGGACCACGCAATCACACAGGTTGGTGTTTTCTTGCATGTGGGCTTTGTTGCTTCTGAGCTAGATGGCTGCTTGTTTATCTTCAAGCCTTTAAGACCCCAGTCACTATCTCTTTTGGTAGCCAGGCACCATCAGCTTTCTTCAAGTTTTAATTTCTTTAAGAACTAGAAAAAACAAGTAGAAAGTAAATGTTTAGAAAATGATGAAGGCAACATATGTACAAATACACTTGATGCAATTGATATATGGATTGTTATAAGAGCTGTAAGAGCCCCCAATAAAATTATCTTTTAAAAAGTAAATGAATAAAACTTGGGGGAAAGAATTAGAAAAAATGTGAATGTTTAATAGATTTTTTTTTAAACACCTTTTAGTCTTCATAGTAGAGATCTGAAAATTTTATTAAAAAACAACTGGATTAGTATTATTACCAAACATTATTATTAAAAATATTTCAAGATGTTTTTATTTACTGGGGAAAAAAACCCTAGCTACTCCATACATCCCATCAATTTGAGGCTTCTATGGCAAACTACCTACTTCTTATTGGTTTTTGCTTCGGTTTTCGTTTCATTGTAGTCTAATATTTGTGTCTAAAATATAATCTTTCATTGTTGCAAAGAGATTACACCTTTAAAACTTGTGTGCTATGTTTAAGCTGTTTTCAGTGGTTAAAGATCAGAAAAACTTGGAGGTGAGAGAGCATCCTTTTGCAGAATAGAAATCCTTGTGCACTCTTGTTATTTCTATCAGATCAGTTTCTACAAGTGACACGACTTAAGTCAGAGGAAGCACACCTTTCAAAAGGCTTTAATGTAGACTGCCAGATTGCTGTCCATGTGATGGTGCATTCAGTTGGTTTGTTTCCCTATAAAAAGATACATTTTTTCTTCAAAAACAAAACCAAAAAAACCTACAAGAAAAAGCAAAAGTCATAGAAAAATTTTAAAGTTGCTGCAATAATTCCCATAAACAAGTAGTGATCCAAAACTGTGCTAGTGACCATCACATTAGAAAAACAACCAGTAGAACTTGCTGACTAGATTCACTCCGTAATATTTGTACGGCCATGTGATAGCCTATATATATATTTGGTAACTCAATCTAATGACCAAATCTTAATTTTTTAAAAATCCCAGCATTGAACTTAACTTTGAACTTTGCAAAGTAGATACTGAAAATATTTGAGTCGTGTTATTCCTTGGGAACAATTTCTGAACAGGTGCCCTAATTTAGAATTAAACTTCGCAGGAGGATAGTCTTATACTTAGAAAAGGAAGTCTTATACTTAGAAAACATAAAATCCGCATTGTGTGACTTTTTTAATTTTAGTAATATACTTACATATTTTTTGTGAAATTAAAAGGTTTAATCTTAGACTTCAACAGTAGCCATGAAATGACCCCACTCCAATTAAGAATCTATTACTTTCAAGTACAAAATAACCGAATATTGGTCTAATGACCAGACCAGTTGGGACATTAGATATTAATGAGGCAGCTCAGCAGTGACACCGTCACAGTTGCTTCATTGCAAACAGTCTTGCTCTCAGTTGGCAGATGTTGTGTAATATACTAAGACTTTTGAGATGTCAAGTAGGCAGTTACCTTTTTTAATATTAAAACTAAGACTTGCTCAGCTTTGCAGTGTCTTTTCTTGAACGTTCTCTCAATTGCTAACTATAGGTTTTTAGCACCTACTTCTCTAATTGTTCTGTGCTGTGTACTCTTTTTAACTGGGTAACAAAATCATTCTGTACAGAGACCACGAATTATGTAGCACAGTGACATCTAGGAGAGCTGAAACTAGCTGAGATTGACTGGTATTTTTTAACCGGCTGTTGGAATCCTCTTTTAACTCAGTGTTCTGAAAATTATTTCCTACTTATTTAATAATTCAATGTGATTTTGCATTATGAAAGTTAGTTCCCCTTTTTCTTGGTGGTCGTGGGAGTGTGATATCCTTTATGTGAAATCTAAGATAGGCAAACCTATAGAGACAGTCACTGGAATAGTAGTTTCCTAGGGTTCTTTATGGCAGAGGAGGTTGGAGGGGAACGGGGAGCTGATAACAATAGCACCTACATATCATAATGAGTACAAAGTGAAGGAAATGTCCTAGAATTGATCATGGGGATGACTGCACCACTCCTTAATATAGTCAAGACATTGAGTTTTATGGTAAATGACTTATATGTCAAAACTTAAAAAAAGAAAGTTGTTTACAGTACTATTATTCTATTTTAGAAAAAATGAGCTAAATCAGAGGATTTTCTTGGGACTTTCAAAATATGAACTTGTTAGCTTCTTTCTTCTGAAAATTTGATGGAGTGTGGGAATAGGGAGAAGAATAAAAAATTTAATTACTTGGAAACTCTAGAGTAGTTTCCATGGGAAATGATTTGTTTGTTGATTCATTCAACAAACACTTATTGATTGCCTACTGCATCACCAGCTCTTATTCTAGGCAATGAAGATTCAGCCTGAAATAAAACACAAACTGTTGATTGCATGGAACTTACATTCTAATGGGAGAAAACAGACATAAAACTGCCTCGCTCCAATAGATATGTCTGTATCTGTGCTACCTAGATGGAAGTTTTTATATCAATTATATAGCCATATATCTAAAACATGTTTGTATGGCTGTAAAGTTGATGAACCTGGGTCAACCTTAAATATATGGTAGTGAAATTCAGATTTTATTAGGTGTTGTAGAGGAAAAGCAGCAGGAACAGAAGAGAGGCAGTCCATGTAGGGTCGGGTGGAGGTGGTGGTTTACTGATTATCATTGTCCTTGGTGACATTCCCCCCAAACAAAACAAGACCTACTGCCAGCGAGTCAATCCTGACTCCGGATCAGCGCTCTAGAGAGTTTCCGAGGCTATAAACCTTGACAGGTGCAAGCAGCCTCGCCTTTCTCCGGAGGAGCTCCTGATGGGTTGAACCGCCAACCCCGAGGTTAGCAGACCAACACTTACCTGATGGTGCCCTTTGGGCTCCTTTGTGAATGTTAAGTCCCTCATCCTGGTTCAGATGCTCTGGGCCTCCTACCACTGTGGCTTTGATTTTATCTGTGGCCATTCTACAAAACTCAGTGCATGTTAAAGTGAAGACAACATTGTTTTCAACTTTGAATATAGAGGAACGCGGGAGGGGAAAAGAGGAGCTGATCCCAAGGGCTCAAATAGAAAGTAAAATGTTTAGAAAATGATGATGGCAACAAATGTACAAATATGCTTGAAACAATTGATGTATGGAATGTTGTAAGAGCTGTAAGAGCCCCCAGTAAAATGATTAAAAAAACAAAACACAGAATTATGTATGAAGGTTAGGGTTTTAGTAAAATAGCGTCTTTAATGGCACTTATATATTTTAGAATGGATATGTTAATGTGGGCAGGAATAAAATGACTAGGAAAAGGAGAGTAAGCCTTCAAATAGTCAGTTTTAAAGACTTGAAATTTGTACGAGGTTGACATGTGTCTCCCCTCACCTCAACCTCCTTAAATTTTATGTACTGTAGTCCGTTACTTTCGAGGAATTTTTTTTTACATTTTATTAGGGGCTCATACAACTCTTATCACAATCCATACATATGCATACATCAATTGTATAAAGCACATTCGTACATTCTTTGCCCTAATAATTTTCAAAGCATTTGCTCTCCTCGTAAGCCCTTTGCATCAGGGCCTCTTTTTTTTCCCTCCCTCCTCGCTTCCCCCGCCCTCATGAGCCCTTGATAATTTGTAGATTGTTGTTTTGTCATATCTTGCCCTATCCGGAGTCTCCCTTCGCCCCCTTCTCTGCCGTCCATCTCCCAGGGAGGAGGTCACATGTGGATCCTTGTAATCAGTTCCCCCTTTCTAACCCACTCACCCTCCACTCTCCCAGTATCACCCCTCACACCCCTGGTCCTGAAGGTATCGTTCACCCTGGATTCCCTGTGCCTCCAGCTCCCATATGCACCAGTGTACAACCTCTGCCCTATCCAGTCCTGCAAGGTAGAATTCAGATCATGGTAGTTGGGGGGAGGAAGCATTCAGGATCTGGGGGAAAGCTGTGTTCTTCATCGGCACTACATCGCACCCTGACTGACCCATCTCCTCTCCTAAACCCCGATCTCCAGTGGCCAACAAATGGGCCTTGGGTCTCCACTCTACGCTTCCCCCTTCATTCACTATGATATATGTATATTCTTTTTTTTTTTTTTTTGCTTGATGCCTTATACCTGGTCCCTTTGGCACCTCATGATCGCACCGGCTGGTGTGCTTCTTCCATGTGGGCTTTATTGCTTCTGAGCTAGATGGCCGCTTGTTCACCTTCAAGCCTTGAAGACACCAGACACTATCTCTTTCGATAGCCAGGCATCATCAGCTTTCTTAGCCACATTTGCTTATGCACCCATTTGTCTTCGGCGATCGTATCATGGAGGTGTGCAGCCAATTACATGATTTTTTGTTCTTTGATGCCTGATACCTGGTCCCTTTGGCACCTCGTGATCGCACTGGCCGGTGTGCTTCTTCCATGTGGGCTTTGTTGCTTCTGAGCTAGATGGCCGCTTGTTTATCTTCAAGCCTTTAAAACCCCAGACACTATCTCTTTTGATAGCCGGGCACCATCAGCTTTGTCCACCTGCTTTGGCTTCAGCAGTTGTGTCGGGAGCGTGAGCATTGTAGAGTGCAATTTAATAAAAGAAAGTACTCATGCATTCAGGGAGTGCTTGAGTAGAGGCCCAAGGTCCTATTGCCACCTTAATACTAAACCTATAAATATAGACACATAGATCTATCTCCCTCTCCTCATATATATATTCGCATGTACATGTCTTTGTCTAGACCTCCATAAATGCCCCTTGACTCCTAGCTCTTTCCTCTATCTCCCTTGACTTTCCTCCTGCCCTACTACCATGCTCAGTCCCCAAGAAGAATTATTTTTCTTACTGTTGGTTTTGGGAGTGATGAAATGGGCGGTTTTTGGAGTGCATCTCTATGGAGAGAGAAGGAAGTACCTAGTTGCAGGTACCTGATAAGAGCCCTGGTGGAGTAGCGGCTATCCATTGGGCTGCAATCCTAAGTTCGGCAGTTTGAAAACACCAGCAGCTCCAAAGGAGAAAGAAGAAACTTTCCGTTCCCTTGAAAAGTTACAGTCGTGGAGTGTCGGGGGCAGTTCTACTCTGTCCTCAGTGGCAGTGAGAGTAGAGAGATGCATACTGGTGAATAGAAACTCTGTGGGTGTCTAGCCCTAATGCAACCTCCTTATCCTGGAATGTCCTTTACATTGTATAATCCTTCTCTCAAAATACCTTCTCCGAGATGACAATCTAGGAGCGTTTTATTCCTTTTAAACCTGTCAGCTATTATTTTAAAATCATTGTAATTTTGAATTATACAATATTCACAAACCTTGTCTCCAGCTCTAACATAGCTTGGCCATCTAGTAAATATTTAATATTATATGACTCTTATGTTGGAGCTCTGATGGCAGGACAGATAAACACCACAAGACCAATAATGAGAGTAGTGATACCAGGAGGGGAAGGGGCAGGTGAGGGAGGAATGGAGGAACCAATCAATGATCTACATATAACCCCTTTCGAGGGTGATGGACAACAGAAAAGTGAGTGAAGGGAGACAGCAGTCAGTATAAGACATGAAAAAAATATATAAATTATCAAGGGTTTATGAGGGAGGGAGGGAGGGAGGGGGAAGGGGGAAATGATCTGATTCCAAGGACTCAAATAGAAAGAAAATATTTTGAAAATGATGATGGCAACATATGTACAAATGTGCTTGACACAATGGGTGGATGGATGGGTGGATGGATGAATGGATGGTGATAAGAGCTGTAAGAGCCCCCAATAAAATGATTTATATTTTACAAAAAACAAACAAAAGGAGTCCTTGTGGCAATGCTGGGTAAGCTTTGAACCGCTAACCTCTGGGTCTGCAGTTCAGACCTACTAGCTGCTCCGTGAGAAAAGCATGAGCCTCCACTCCCATTAAGATCGGCATCCGCATAACCCTACACAGGGTCACTGTGACTTGGAATTGATTCTGTGGCGTGGTTGGGTGGGTTTTTTTGGTATGAGTTCTCCTTGAGCGCCAAAGAGTCCATGGAAAATATCCGTCCTCTTTTCAATTCTTTTGTCCACACACTTTTTGAAGCCTCTTTGTAAATTGTACATGTCTACTTGTTTTTATCAGACTACGATTACAATTGCCTACTTTTAAAATTACATTTTGTTGTAATTTTCAGCTTCTTCATACATGATTAAAAATTTTTTTTTTATTTGCAGGAGTTCAGTTACTTGCTCTTTTGGTTCCAACATTGATCTCATACCTGCTAGATGAAAATTCTTTTGCCTCAGCAAGTGCAACTTCCAAAGATCTCCATGAGTTTGCCCTCCAGAACTTAATGCATATTGGACCTCTGTATCCACATGCCTTCAAGACAGTAATGGGAGCTGCTCCCGAGTTGAAAGTACGCCTGGAAACCGCAGTTCGGGCAAGCCAAGCCAGCAAGGCAAAAGCCGCTGCCCGGCAGCCAGTCCCTGCCACACACTCTGCTCCCACCATTAAGCTGAAAACAAGTTTTTTTTAATGTTCTCTCCCATTCAGTCTCTGTGCCTCGTTAGCTAGTAGCTAGCTAGTGATAGCCGCTGTAGTAGTCCTTGCTGTGGATCTATTTTTTGATATTTTGCTGATATAATGCTTTTAAGTATGCTAAATGAAATAATGCTCACACACTACTTACTGATTTTGAAGAGTAATGATTTGTATCATGTGGTAAACTTGTTTTCATCTTTCTTCTAATGAGGTTTCTCTTTTATTCATTAATTTATTTGTTAGGCATTGAGACATAGGAAAACATAATTATATCATTGAACAATCTGTTGATATTGTCAGGAAAACATAGGTCAAAATTCAACAGCTGTCAGGAAAATTTTTCTTTGGAAAAGAAGCAGAAGGTAAATTTTGAAGTTACCAGGAGAACAACAAATCTCTGTTTTGTGTTGGATATAATATAAAAGAAGTCACAACATTTTCTTAGATGTGCATACTTTTCTGATGGATCTTTTTACTGTCATATTTAATCGATAAATTATTCTGGTGTACAGTTTAGTTGTTAATTGAGTTGTAACTCTCATTTAAAGTTCCATTAAAGTGTTTCAAATGTGGCATAATGTTCTACTTTTTTTCAGTGGCCAAAATTTGGCCTCAGTTATGCTTTATAATTATAGAGCCCAAAGTTCTGGTTATAATAGTTTAGATTATCAAATATTTATTGAGTGCTACTGTGTATAAGATATTCAAGCTAATTGCAACACATATACAAATGAATTAGACTTAACTGTATTTACGTTTATATTGGGTCACTGTGAGTTGGAATCAACTCAATGGCAGGGAGATATGGTTTATTTTCATATATATATATATATATATATACATACATACATATAGTTGTGCTGCTAAAGAACCCTGGTAGGGGTATCGGGTGAGCATTTGGTGGGCACAGGTAGGCAGTTCAAAGCCATTCATGCTCCTTGGGAGAAAGATGAGACCATCTACTCATGTAAAAATGCACGACTTGGGAACCCTGTATAGCGTCTCTGGGAGTCAGAATTCACTTAGCAGCAATGGGTTTGTTTTTTGTTCTCAATAGTCTGCAATGAGAAAGTCACCATATCAAATGACAATTGCTTATTTGGAAAATAATGACAAATTAACAATTGTCACATTGCTTAGCAAATTTTAAGCACAATATTTTTGTCACAAATATTAGGCTATATTGTGAAAAACATGTCACTTTTCTGTCCAAGGGTAAAATTATTTTACCGTCTAGTTTATTAGTTAGCATTCTTGAGATATAATACATATAACTAGAGAAACTGGGTTATATGAAAAGAATTCGGCAATCGGAATTGAGGAAGGCTTGTTGACAACCTCTGATAAACAGATGGCAGAGACTTGCCTGCTGCAAGCAATGAGGACCTGAGACGTTTGCTGATGAAGATCAGGGGTCGCAGCCTTCAGGATGGTTTACAGCTCTGTGAAGATGACCAGAATCCTCACAACTGGACCAAGAGTAGCATGATAATGGAGAAAAGATTGAAGAGGTCTAGGATATTCTCTTCCTTGGGTACAATCAGTGCTCATGGAAGCAGCAGCCAAGTGATCCAAAGATGCACTGCGGTGAGCAAACCTGCTACACAAGACCTCTTTCAAGTGTTAAAAAGGAAGGATGAGTCAGTCAGGGTGCGATGTAGCACGGATGAGGAACACAGCTTTCCTCCAGTTCCTAAATGCTTCCTCCTGCCCAACTACCATGATCTGAATTCTACCTTGCAAGTCTGAATAGAGCAGAGGTTGTACACTGGTGCAGATAGGAGCTGGAGGCACAGGGAGTCCAGGGCGGATGATCCCTTCAGGACCAGGGCTGTGAGGGGCGATACTGGGAGGGTAGAGGTTGAGTGGGTTGGAAAGGGAACCGATTACAAGGATCTACATGTGACCTCCTCCCTGGGGGACGGACAACAGAAAAGGGGGTGAAGGGAGACGCCGGATAGGGCAAGATATGACAAAATAATAATCTATAAATTATCAAGGGCTCATGAGGGAGGGGGAGCGCGGTTGGGAGGGGGAAAAAGAGGCCCTGATGCAAAGGGCTTAAGTGGAGAGCAAAGGTTTTGAAAATGATGAGGGCAATGAATGTACAGATGTGCTTTACACAGTTGATGTATGTATGGATTGTGATAAGAGTTGTGTGAGCCCCTAATAAAACGATTTTTTTTAAAAAGGATGTTACTTTGAGGAATAAGAGCACCTGACCGAAGCCATAATATTCTCACTCTCCTCATTTGCATGTGGAAGCTGGACATTGAGTAAGGAAGACTGAAGGTGAATCCGTATATTTGAATTATGGTACTGGCAGTGAATATTGAAAGTACCAAAGACTTCCAAGAGAATAAACAAATCTGTCTTGGTGCTAAGCCATCCAGAGTGCTCCTTCGAGGCAAGGCTGGTGAGACTTCGCCTTACGTGGTTTGGACGTGTTGTCAGGAGAGACCAGTCCCTGGAGAAGGACAGCGTGCTCGGTGAAGTGGAAGGAGGGTGACAAAGAGGAAGACCTTCAAAACGATGGATTGACGCAGCGCTGCCACAATGAGCTTGAACACAAGAATAGTTATGAAGACGGCGCAGGGCTGGACAGGTTTCGTTCTGTTGTTCAAAGGGTCACTTTGGGAAGTGACATGATGGCACTTACCAACAACACCATCAGGCTGGGGTGTCTCCTGATTCACATGGCTGCAGACTGACAACCCCAAACCTGCAGGTCAGACAGCAGAAGATTTGCTCATGTTCCAAGAGTTGCAGGTCAGCGGAGGATGAGTTCGATGTGGTATCGAGTGAGCATTGCCAGTTGATTCATAGGTGTTGGATACAGGCCACACTCCCCAAGGAAACTCCCTGTTCAACCGTTTGGCTGTTCCTGTTAGAGAAATTGGAAGATGCTTATATAAGATCTGTCAAACCGCCGAGATTGATGGCCCAGCCAGGAGCCAAGACACATAACCTTAACCATCACAATATCAAGTAAAAGCATATGATTTAAATGACGCAACTAGAATAGTGCAGCTTCTTAATATCAATTTGAGTTGGTATCTTATCACTGTTACGTGCCACTCACTGTAATAGACACTGTCCTCATTATTCCCCTCACTAATACAACCCAGAATGGTTAGTGTAAGTTTTGAAGGAGGGTAATTCTATGAACTAGGATGCCTCACACACTCCTCCTCCATTGGGATGAGCTCTAGGTGCCGTTTCTGACGGAGAGCAACTATACATAAAGTTCCTGCTTGAATGCTTTCTATCAGGCGGATTATTTTGAAAGCCTGATCTAATTATTACAAGCTCATTTCTACCTCTCACAGCAAATAAAAGCTTGAGAAATGATCGTTTATGAATATCATAGAACTCACTTGTCAGAACTTCACATCCATCATAATTTAGAAAAATTACCCTCAACTGACTCTTTGGTTCTGTCACTAAGGAAATAATGTGAAAATCATGCAGGTACAAATGCATTATTTTTTTCTTCAGAGGAATTTATTCACAGCTTTTATCCCTTATCGGTAATTCTCTGCTGCATTTTCCATTTGAACTCATGTATTTTCCATTTTGGCCACTGTTTTTCTCATAAAAAAAATACTCTCTCTGCTCCTCCCCTGTATTCGTCAAATAATTCATGGACATTTAAGTGGACAAATTTGGCCTTGGCAGCTTCTTCTCAATCCTTTTGCAGTTACATAGGAAAGAATCTCTCTCCTTGTTTAATTTGTAAAACTAAAATGTGTAAAAGTACAATCAGAGGAAATAGAAAAGTCAATTTTATATCTTGTAATAAATCAATAATATTTCATCATCAAGTGTACATTCATTAAAATTGTCGTAAGCTACCGTCCTGACTAAACTGCTGTTAATATGAGTCTCTGGTTGTGATCATCCTGCAATGAGATGTTGATGTTATTAATTGGGAGTGTCCTATTAGGGATATAGTCATTACCCTATATTTTTATTATTTCAACATTTTATTAAAATGGTGCATTTGACTTTTTAAAAATGCTTTGTCGATTGTTTTCTTAGGATTAATTCCCTAGTGGGGCTATAGAAGGACAGGCTTTCCAGGGGATGGGCAACAGAGAAGTGGGTAGAGAAACAGTGGTCAGTGTGCGATATGGAAAAATAATAAATGATCAAGGGTTCATGAGGGAGGAAGGGAGGGGAAATGAGCTGATACAAAGGGCTCGAATAGAAAGAAAATGTTTTGAAAATGATGGCAACAAATGTACAAACATGCTTGACACAATGGATGTATGAATGGATTGTGATAAGAGTTGTATGAGCCCCCAATAAAATGATTTATTTATTTTTAAAGTACATACTTGAACTTTGATACAAATTGCTGAATTTTGGAAAGTGATCATTTCTGAAGTAAATGCACGAAAATGAAACTAGGTCTTTTCTCTCTGCCAAGTAAATGCCTGGAATGCCCTTAAGTTTCCACAAATATTTTTATATACCAAAACTTTAAAATAATGGTGTTTCAGATAACTCTAAATCATTATGGTGGGAAGCTTAATGCAGTTTGAGCTGTTGTTCATAAAAATACACTTTCTCAAACAAGGAAAATGACAGTCCTCTTTCCTACACGTTGTGGGACTCCGGTGTGTGTAGGTGAGGGAAGAAGAACTGAGTCTGAGCATCAGCTTCAGCTAAGATAAAGCAAGGTCCCTGGCAAATCCGAGTGCTTGTACAACCTGGTGACAGAAAAGTACCAAAGTCCAAAGGGACCCCTGTTTTCAGGTTTGTATAGAATTCTGAGGGGTGCTGAAGAGGGGAAGCAGTTGTGGTAAGAATAAAGTAGTCGGGCTGACTTCTTGATTTCAAAATAAGACTACCATGATCAAAACAGTGTAGTGTTGCTATAGGAACATGAGACCAGTGGAATAATACAATGGAATATTAGATTTTAAAAATTGGGGAATGGATAGTGGGGATGGTTTCACAGCGTGGAGATTGTGGTTGATGCACTGAATTTCATTAAGATTGGTTAGGATAGTAATTTGATACATATTTTACCATACTATTAATAAACACATAACAAGATGGGGTAGGGAAGGTGGATATTTTCCTCAGCTGTGGAATCAGATAGGCTTGCACCAATAGGTAAGCGTTACAAATAAGTTCCTCAAAGATTGAAGAGGAGTCCTTGAGAGAGTTGTGAAAAAATGGTAGTGCCCCATAAGAATGCATTTCTTATTAGCAAAGGTGGTGAAGAAAGCTGATGGAGCCTGGCTATCAAAAGGTATAGTAACTGGGGTCTTAACCTCCCTGGCGATCTAATTATGTCAGTAATTTCGTTAAGGGACGTCTCTGCAGTGTAACCCCATGGCTCAGGGTTACCACTTCTGATAGTTAACTTTCACCCCGAGCCCTACTTGCAATTACTGCCAAGGTGGTTAAAGGTAAACAAGCGGCCATCTAGCTCAGAAGCAACAAAGCCCACATGGAAGAAACACACCAGCCCATGTGATCACAAGGTGTCAAAGGGATCAGGTATCAGGCATCAAAGAACAAAAATAATATCATTGTGGATAAGGGGGAGTGCAGAGTGGGGAGCCAAGACCCATCTGTAGGCAACTGGACATCCCCTTACAGAAAGATCATGGGGAAGAGATGAGCAAGTCAGAATGCAGTGTAGCAATGAAACAAACATACAACTTTCCTCTAGTTCCTAAATTCTTTTCCCTTCACCCCCACCCACTATCATGATCCCAATTCTACCTTACAAATCAGGCTAGACCAGAGGCACACTGGCACAGACAGGAACTGGAAACTGAATCCTGGACCGATGAAGCCCTCAGGACCAGTGATGAGAGTGGCGATACCGGGAGAGTGGAGGCAAGGTGAGGTAGGATGGGGGAATTGATTACAAGGATCTACATGTAGCAGCCCCCCCTCCTTGGGGGATAGACAAGAGAAAAGTGGGTGAAGGGAGAGGTCAGACAGTGTAAGACATGACAAAATAATAATTTATAAGTTATCAAGGGTTCATGAGGGAGGGCAGGCAAAATGAGTTGATACCAAGGGCTCAAGTAGAAAGCAAATGTTTTGAGAATGATAGCAACAAATATATAAATGTGCTTGACACAGTGGATGTATGGATTGTGATAAGAGTTGTACAAGCCCCCAATAAAATGATTTTAAAAAATACAGCACGTTTTGAAGCCTCCCTCATGACAAGACGATCCAAACCTCGTGCCATCAAGTCCATTGTGACTCCTACTGACCCAGCAGTCTATAGGATTTTGAAGGCTATACATTTTGACAGGATCAGAGAGCCTCATCTTTTTCCTGTAGAGCCGCTCGTAGTTTTAAACTGCCAACTTTGTGACTAGTATTCCAACACTTTCCTATAACAGTGTTGTTAAAATTGTCTTACTAAAAAAAAAAGTTGACTTTTTATAATGATTTTTATGTATTACATCTTTGAGCTTGAATCAGCTGATCGGTCATCATGCTAGCTATGAGCTCATTCATAGGAAAGGGTGAGAGTTGCTTCTGGCCACTCCTACTTTGTTACTTCATGGGTTACAGCTGGGGGAATCTGGGACGAGAGATAACAGGGCTGCTGATAGAATTCTCCATTACAAAGACTAGCTGCCAGTGCTATAGTTAGCACTTACGGACAGCAGTGCATACTGAAGTTCTGCAGAATAGAGGGAGAGCAGAAGCACATACAAAGTAGGTTAAATTCTGTATTAAAAAAGATGGAAAGCATTCGTCTTCAAAAATGAAACAAAATGTACTGGACCTGTTTCACTTCATTCATTTCTCTTGGGTTTCTTTTTTTGGCACAATGCCCAGACATCCTGCCCCAACCCCATGTTTATAAAAAACTATGTATCCTATCTGAATTATTTTGGAATCACACCAAGTGTCTGTATAAAGAACTTCAGATAGGAGTTTGGGGGAAGTATCATGCCAGGCATTGTAAGCCTAGGTAAGATGGAGTGTCGGTGTTCTGTTGGGAAGGATGCCTCACCTGGAAACTCCGTCTCAGGTGCACAGCAGTCGGAAGGGCCAGCCAATATGTAAAGGTGTTTTTGTTCTCCACAGACAATGACTTTTATATAATAATGATTGCCTTAATTGTTTTAAATGCAATTGAGTTCCCTAGAAAAGGAGCCGCATGGTTATTACAAGCAAAAGATCTAATTCATTCACTGGTGTAATGACTTAATTAGTGTTCTCTATTTTACCTCCTAGGAGTCTAATATCTATTGCAATGGCTACACAGAACTCACGGACCAGA
This sequence comes from Tenrec ecaudatus, assembly GCF_050624435.1. Lineage (NCBI taxonomy): Eukaryota > Metazoa > Chordata > Mammalia > Afrosoricida > Tenrecidae > Tenrec > Tenrec ecaudatus. Next base: position 28,528,949 of record NC_134546.1, on the reverse strand, counting down.
TTCATGATTAAAGGGCTTATTATGGAAGTTTACAAGTTGTCAGACCAGTGGGAAATGCTCCTGGTGAAATTGGATGTTGCAAAGCTCTTTCAGATCTGCTAATAAAATTCCCAAACGATCAGCAAACCCAGCTCCCTAAATTAAGTGCCCAGATGCAACCAACTCCAGTGAGGCTCAGCCCGAAGGCACTCAGCTCCACTTCTGTCAGTCAGCAAGTCCAACTTCCCCCCTAAGTGCCAGAGACACCCCACTCCAAAAATCACTCTCCTACACAGAAGTACTCAACTTGCTCAGTGGGTTGGACAGTCCACCTCTCTGTTCCATGCTCTGGCTCCTGGTTCTGCTGCTGTTCCTCTGATGGTACAGCTGTCATCTGGATCCAGGAGGTTCACTGCACGGGGATCATGGGTCCAGATGATACGTTTCACTCCTGGCTCTTGCTGGTAATGAGATTCCTCCTGCTGCTCACAGGGCTCATTTTGTCCACAGCATGATGGCACTCCAGGGAATGCAATTCATAATTACTCACAGATGACTCCAACCAGTATCTTCCCCAACCTTACCAGACCCATGCAGGGAAAGCTCATTTGGTGGGAGTTAAAGACTGTCTGGAAGACTCACGTTAAAGAGTTTACTGCCCCTGCAACTGGAAAAATTAAGAGAAGTGTAGAAGTTGAGGATGGAGAGTTTAGGGAAAGAAGGCTTACTCAAAAACAAATTTTATCTTTTAGCAGAACAGAAACTTAAGTTGATGCCTTGCTCCAGCTTCACAGATGTACCACAATGGTAGTCTTCTCTTGTGCTAGAGATTCAGACTTGTCAAAGCCTCCTGACTTCAGATTTGAACTCTTTCGTTCTTTAAATATCTGCTACAAAGTGAAATTGAATTCTCAATGGTAATATTAAGTGTAATTTGGTTGAATCACAAAGTTTACTAATTTAAATGAAATTTAATTTAAACATTTTTAACAATCTAAAGAAATGAATTCCCTAAGATCAACTCTTCTCTTCTAAAAAAAAAACAAGTCATAGGAATAAATAATGGAAGCAAATTTTTCCATCCAAAGAAGACTATGATATAGTGATAATTCTTGGTCTCCAAGGAACACTTTAGGTAATGTAATTTCATTATTTTGCAACTTGTTATTGACTGTTTTGAGACCAGCCATTCCCAGACGTCAAATCTGGTTGGAGCTTGAGGCCAGGTAGAAGCCATGATGAGCTAGCTACCTGAAGCTGGATAGGCAGCAAGCAGGGGTGGGAGAGAGAAGGGAGTGGGCAGATAATAGAAAAGGTAGATAAACAGGATAGTTCATTTTCCTGCTCCATAAAGCTCTCGTCAGCCAAAAGGAGACCTCTGATCAGTCAAATGACTCCCATTTCTGAGCACATATCTCGAAGTGTCCTACTAAAGTTTTGTTTGTTAAATTCTCTCTATATATTTTAAATCATTTTATTGGGGGGCTCTTACAGGTCTTTTAACATTCCGTACATCAACAGTGTCAAGCATATTTGTACACATATTGCCATCATTTAATTTCTATTTGAGCCCTTAGTAGCAGCTCTTTTTCCCTCCCTCCCACCCCCACTGATGTTTTGTCTGAAGCCTTTTCTCTGAGCAGTTCAAAAGTCAAAGGCTCAAAATAACTTCATGTTAGGAAATTTGGAAAAATAATTCATTTTAGTGAAGAAGATGAAAGCAAAGGATTTGCCATTATGTGGAACTATAATCCTCATCCCCATAAAAGCATACACGCAAAAACCCCAAATAATAAACTCTCCATTATCTACACGGTCTATTAACATTTTACCATTTTTTCCTCCTACTTTATTGACCATAAGGTTTTTAAAAAAATCAAGAAATCAGTAACATTGAGCTGTGAGGCCTAAATGTTTAGACATAGGGAACAAGTTGTTTACTTAGAGATTTATTTTAACTATTGAATAAATATTTTGGAATTCTCTAATATTGCCAGAGCCGTATCGTATCCATTGTGAATCCGGTTACGTTAATAATAGCTCTCCTTTTTCAGTTTACTTATGTCAAACATTATTGTGCTAGGGGATTTACACATTTTCTCTCATCCAAAGGCACTCTGGTTGTGTAGTGGTAATGACTTAGGCAGCTAACTCAAGAAAGCTAAGACTCTCTCCTCCTGTAAAGCTTTATAGCCTCCCAAACCCACCTGGCAGTTCCAATCTGCCTTACAGGGTGACTCAGAGTTGGGCTGCAGAGGCTGTGAATCTTCATGGGAGTAGACAGCCTTGTAAGGATTCCGCACTGAGCTTGCAATTAGCAGCAGTCTGATACTAACCCAATGGCACTATGGGGCTCCTTTATGAAAGAGGAAAAAAAATTAAGAACCATCCCAGAAAGATTAGATTGCAATCAAAACAACAAACACACTTTGATTCTGATTACCAACACCATGTCCTTTCCAGTCATTCACCTTTTTCTGGAACGGTTTCCCCACCTCCCTCCACAATGAGTCATTCTGGCTGTCCTGACTGGGAAGACACATAGACCAGAGGCTGCTGGATGCTAGTAATGCTGCTTTTTGTGATCTGGGTGGTGATTCAGTTTGTGACAGTTGTGTAACAATTGCGAAGCTTTCTGCTACAGTTCCTGGAGTAGTTCTCCACTGCTGTTTCAGCAGAAACACCACAAATGGGTGGCTTTAACCAACAGAACATTATTTTCTCACAGTTTAGGATGATCGCAGTCTGAATTCAGGGTGCTGGCTCTTAGGAAAGGTCATTGTCTCCTTTGAGCTTCTGCTCCAGGGGATTTTTGTTGGCTTGCCTTTCTCTTCAGTCATCTCTGCTTGCTTGTTTAATGTTTTTTATCTCAAAAGAGATTGATTTCAGAAACATCCAGCGCTAATACTGTCCCAAGAAAATCCATTTGCAAATAGGACTATAATCACAGGTACAGGGTTTAGGATTTTAAAACACCTGTTTGGAGCAGTACACAGTTTAATCCATAGTACCTCCACAGAGTGTTTGTTAAAAAATGTGATTCCTACTGAATATCGAATATTTGAAAAGCACAGAAGGACAAAAAATCCATAACAAAACCATTATTACTTCGTATTTATGGTTTGAGGCTGTTTAATAAAACCCAATAGGACAAACTAGAGTTGCACCATGGGATTTCCAAGGCTGTAAATCTTAAGCAGACTGCCACATCTTCTCCCACAGATTTGAACTGTCAACCTTTAAATTGCAACTGAACTCTTAACCAGTGTGACATTAGTGCTTCTCTGACTGAGCATAGGGGGATATGATTTTCTTAAAGCATGCCAGGGCAAAAGAACTGTAAGGGAAGACCTTTTTTAAAGTTATGCTTTTTTTTGCCTTTTAATTTAAGAAAAAGTCCACATTATGGAAAAATTTGGAGAAAGAAAAGTAAATTTTTTTATGATTTCATCATAATTTGACGGTTTTTAATGTTTTGGTACATTAAATGAATGTCTTTGGCAAAAGTAATGTTCATGGCACCATCTAAATATAGTTTTGATCCTAAATTCTTAAAAATCAAAAAGGTATAAGAGTATTCTAAGCAATAATGTCACTAAATATAGATGGGAAGAATGCTTTTATATTTGTGTCAGAGTCCATGTTATCTATCTGATGATGTTATGAACTGATTTACAGGAATTGTCAGGCATGTTAGAGGAGAAAAAACTTCCAACATATAAAATTCTTAGATCACTTAAGTCACCCAGATGACAAAACATGCCCTGGTTGCATAATTGTCCCCTTTGTCCTCTGGTAGGTCTGAGGAACACAAAAGGGGGCAATGAGTTAATGAGAAGATAGCTAGAATAGCAGGAAATCTGGGTCCCAGTTTTGGCTGTGCCACTAACAGAAGGGCTCATTGTGGACCCGTCTCGTAACTTTCTGGGTTTTAATGTCTTGAGCTGTAAAATGAGAGGCTTGGCCTCTATCTCAAAGGACACTAAAAGTCAAAATAATTTATGGCATGAGGAATTTTGCCAGGTTTGGAAACATCTTTTATCATAATAAAGACCAAATTCATAAAGCAGAGAAACATGGAATAACTGTGAAGAGGAGAGCTTGCCATCTTTATTTGCAACCCGAATAAATACAATGTGTTTCCTGTCCTTTCCCCCCACTACTGTGGAAGGGGTGGAGGAGAGGACAGGGACAGGATGTCCTTCCCTTACACCAGCCTATAACTTTACACTTTTTTTCTGCCTCATGCTCATCAGGTCTCATATCCGAGACTTTTATTTTGCCACACAAAAGAATTACACATAACTTTGTTGGGGTGACAAAATTGGGCTGAGTTCCAGTTTATTTGTTATTTTTAAAAGGGTCTTTCTTATTGATCTAGTATGAATTTTAGTCACATAATATCAGAGACTTTGGCGATGGAAAGCATTAAGGAGGAACTTAAAAGCAAAGGAATCTGTGGGTCTTTAGCAGGGTAGTACTATTGCCAACTTGCAGATGAATGCGGGAATACGCCAGGAACCGGGCACGTGATAAAAGAGATACCTGGATACCTAAGGCAGCCCGTGGGAGCAGAAAGGAACGTTGGTTAGTGTAACTAATGTTCGGTGAGAGTTATTTGTACATATGCCAATCTTCCCTTGCTGACAGGAAGCCTGCCTTTTCTCCTCACTCCAGTGTGGATGTAGTGAGGAAGAGGAGGCCGGCTGCCCTCATAAAGATTTACAGTCTCAGAGACCCTAGGGCGCAGTTCTAGGCACCCTTTAGGGATGGGCTTCATGGCAGGGGGGTGGGTGTTTGTACTTTTGGAATGGCGTGGCAAATTGTACGGGATTAAGGTCGGAAAAGGAGAACAAAGTGTTAGAGAAATCTGGATATCTGAAACTGTTATAGGACTCCGGAAGAGTCGTTTTCTCAGGGGAAGTGTCAACTAACCAGAATTTGGGAGAAGCAGAAAGCTGCTTCGTTGAGTAGTGCAGCATTAACTAGAGTTTAAGTGAAACTAGATCAGGAAGCTGATTTGAACCCCGGGATGAACAAGGAAGGCAAAAGCGATAGCGAAGTGCAGATGGGCAGAAGAGAGTGGAAGAGAGTGTAGGGTCAGCAAAACTCCGAAGTCAGAGTGGAAGGGGGTGGACCGACCAGTCGGCTGGGTGGAGAACAATAGTCTGGGCACAGGACTAGAGTGGCTCACTTTGAGCTTGTTTCTTAACAAACGACCAGGAAGCCCTCAACGATGTGCAACTCGGGCTGGTATTTTTGGCGTGATAACTTCCGTGTGTGGATGTGTGTTTGCAACAGGGAGCACCCGCCCTAGAACTTCCGCGTGAGAGTGAGACTGGAGACCTGCCAGCCTGCGCCCAGCCCTGACCCAAGAGGAAACTGGCGCGCCCGGCGGCGCTCGGCCCCCCAATTGCGCTGGCGGGCGGGCCGGGGGCGGGGCGGCGGCCACGCCCCGGCCGAGCCGCAACCTGATAGGCCGCTTTGGCCGCGCGCTCCCTGCGCCACGCCCCACGACTACATTTCCCAGGAAGCCTTGCGCCGCCCGCGCGCCGCAGTTGACCCATTTCCCGGCCCGTCACGGGCTAAACCGGCCCCCGCGCCCAGGCTGCTGCTGCTCCCTGCTGACTGGGGTGTGGGCGGGGAGCGGCGGAGGGAGGAGGAGGCACTGCTGCCGCCGCCGCCGCCGCCGTTGCCTCCACTGCTGGGCGCCTGGGCAGCTCCCCGGGCTTCTACGGCCGCCATGGACGAGCAGGCGGGTCCTGGCGTCTTCTTCAGCAACAACCACCCGGGCGCCGGCGGTGCCAAGGGGCTCGGGCCTCTGGCGGAGGCTTCCGCGGCGGGCGACGGGGCGGCTGCGGCGGGGGCGGCCCGAGCCCAGTACAGCCTCCCGGGGATCCTGCACTTCCTGCAGCACGAGTGGGCCCGCTTCGAGGTGGAGCGAGCCCAGTGGGAGGTGGAGCGGGCGGAGCTGCAGGTAAAGACCCTCCCGGCCTGGCCCTCTCCATCCCGCCTCTTCGCCCCCTCCCGCCCAGGCCCCGGCCCTGGCTCCGGCTCCGGCTCCCCCCCACCCCTCCTCTCCTCTCGCTCAGCCCCCTTCCCATTGCTCCCGCCCACCCCGCGGTCCTCCCGCGCCTCCTCCTCCTCGTCCTGCTCGCACCTCTGCCCGTCGCCCACCCCACTTCCGTGACCCCGTTCCCACGCTCGCCCCGGGTGCGTTGTTTACCCGCGAGTCCCGCTCCCTTTCACCTCCCCCTGCCCATTCTCCAACTCGGTCTGATTCGAGCTCTTAGCATCCTGCCTCCTAGGCCCACCCTTCAGTGCATTTATGGAACTGACAGTAGTTTTGAGAGACGCGGAGCAAACCATCCTCTGCTACGGTGTGTCCCATCCTGTGTCAGGGACCATTTCCAGCCAGAGATGCTGGCAGTTGGCTTTTCTCTCTGAAGGGAAAGGCACCAGAAGTTATGTGCGAGGGCCCTTCACTTTAGGGGAGAAGCTGAGGTGAGGCAAAAGAGCGTTATGAGAAATACCCACTCTCTTTTTTCATATATGTAAATGCTTCTGCTCCACCCCCTCATCCCTCCCCCGCGATTCCTTGAGGTATTTCGGATTCCTGGGTTTTAAAGGAAGGCATTAGATAATCAGACGGAGAGATGATTGCTGTTCTCCAGCTCTTAAAACTTTTCCAAGGGCGAATTTTATGTTCGGTGTTTTGTGCTTTAAAAATACGAAAGTCACTTTAAAGTTAGTTACCTGACTTTGCAGCGAAAAGTTGTTACTTGCCCTCCAGTACAGAGTCTGCAAGATACAAAGTATATGCAGGGAGGGACTGTTGGGGCCCCTTAGAAGATTGAAAGTGAGGCTGACACTTCACAGGCCACTCTGAGTTGGTGTTCAGTGGTTGGTCTTGGGACTTCCAAGGGATACATTCCTTTTTTTTCACCAGGAGCTTAAGGAACTATGAATGGCTGTTCCTGCCTGCTTTCTGGCTAATTCTGTGTATTTACAAACTACATGTTGGTTGGGCAAACCCTTGAGGATAAAGTGCCACCCAGCCTGACACTTTTTTTGGTAGCCTGCATTTTCTTGGGCATTTAGAAAGGAAAGGGAGAAATCTGTTGAATAAAGGCACGTGTTGGAATTGGCTTCTTGGGTTTGTAGTGGACGTTGCTCTGGGAAGAAGAGACAGGCTATTCTGGCTGCTGTGGCCTTGAGGAAATCTTTCACCTCTTTGGCCTTTTGGTAATTTTAATTTATTTATTTTTCCTTTTTGTATTTATTTCAGCATGTGTTTATTGATCACTAGTCTTGACAACTTTTTCATCACTACAGTTTTTAGTCTCCTAATAGTTGTCATTTTTTCCCTCAGTAATGAATCTGACAGTATAAATGTTCAGCAGATTTGAAAACTCGTATCATCATTTTTTTTTGAGCAATACAATCTAAACATGAACCTGTGGATTTCAGACTTCAAGGAAGCATTAAAGGCAAGATTTAACTTTGATGTTGAAGAAAATCATTGTTGCCTACAGTTCTTTAAATTTTTACTTTGTTTTTTTCTCCAGTTCAGGTTATGTGGGATAAGCCAGACTCATTTGGTCAAAACAAGCAAGAAAACTGAACTTAAGGGAACTTCCAGCCTACTCTACCCTCTCACCTTTTCTCCTCTTCCCGTGTTTGAATTTGTCAATTTACCTGTGGTGAAGGCAAGTCTTAAAAGGCAAACAAAAATACTGTGTGTGTGTGTGTGTGTGTGTACATAGACACAGGGGCTACAAAAAGTTGTGTAAAATGTGTGAGTGTATGATTGTGCGTATAGGAGAGGCCTTCAAAAAATTCCTGGAAAGATTCTCTTCTCTGAATCCCAATGCATAGATACTGTCACACTGGACTAAGTTTTACTTATGTTGTCACCTATTTTAATCTTCCCGTCTTTTAAACATCCTTTAGAGGACTTTTTCAAATCCCATGGTGGAGTTAATGTTTCCTGCTTTGGACTCTCATATGTTGGACTGCTAACCATAGAGTCAGCAGTTTGAACCCACCAGACACTCCACTGGAGCAAGATGAGGCTGTCTGGCTCCCATAAAGGTTTACCATCCTAGAAACCCACAGGGGCAGTTCTATTCTGCCTTTTCACTATGAATCAATGCATCAAAGTCAATGTATTTTGGTATATGTCTGTATTTTCATTATATATTATCTGTCTTCTTGGGTTGTTTATGTCATGTTATACTTCAGTAGTTTCACCCATGATGTCCATCCTATATTAAGAGTACAACTTTTATGGTATCTTTTGATTTGAGATCAAATGACAGAAGTCTATTTAAATATCAAATTAAATTAAAACCTCTGCAGGGAAAAAATGTAAAGGTGTCATGTTTTTCAAACAGAGTAAGTTCATACTATGTATTTTTGTGAGGGAAAATTGGCAGGTGTCTGGTTTGAATTCCCCTCATTAGTGTAATTGAAAATGTTTCTTTTTAAAGTTCTGAACATCACTAAATTTGAGCATTTCTTCTAATTTTTCTTTTGCCTTTGGAATTTTCCTAGGAAAACAATAGGATATAAAAGAGTGACTGGATTGTAATGAAATACGCATCAGCTGGTGTCTTAATTTTTAAAGCTCTTCTCAAGTCCTTAACATCAGAGTCAACAAGAATAACTTTAAGATTAAGGCTAATTTGTCCCTTTGGGAACCTGTCAGTCCTGCTCTTTCATGTTGTCAGGGCAGAGTTGTGAAAGGCCATTCAAGCTTTCATCCACTTACCTGGTCCAGCCTGCCTAGCTATCAGTACTTCCTGCCTCCTTCAGATCTTGAAAGTAAGAGACCTGTCACATTTTGCTGAAAGCATCTTTGTCATCTTACTTGCACCTTCTTACAAAAAACAAAAAACCAAACTCACTGCCATCGAGTCACTTCTGGCTCATAGAAACCCTATAGGACAGTGAAGAGCTACCCTTGTGGACTTCCAAGGTTGTAACTCTTTACAGGAGTAGAAAACTTTTTTTTCCAGAATTGTTCATCTTAGTTATTTTTAATAGAGCCTTTTAACATTTGACTGCTACTCTGCCTCTCCTCCCTCTCCCCAGCCAACCACCACAAACAGATGAAAGTGTGTACATCATTCACAGGAGAAGAGTGACCAAGAATATTACTGAGCTTGAGGTTTGAAGGGATGAATTGAAGATGGAATTGTATGTGAGATGTTATAGTAGATGCTCTAAAGTAAACAGTGTAGTTGGAGTGGTAGAATGTAAACAGAAGAGTAGAATCAGAGTGTCTATCATTTGAGGGAGCGGATTTTCTGAGAATAGTGTAATAGAGAACAACATTGGATAAGAGTAAATGGGGAAAATATATCAGAGGTAATGAGAGGCTAATGCTTGAATTAAATAATTATTGACCCATTATGGATATAGGAAAGCAAGCATTTAAATGAACACACAGCCACACACACTCTAGATTTTGTAGTGTATGTTGGGGAGAGAGAGATTGCTTTATCTGAAAATTCTAGAATTGTGTGAAACAGTAATGTGATTGTAAAGCATAGGCATATAATGTTGAGGCTATGTACAGGAGTATTTGTAGATCTACATTTTTATATTATTAATTCATTCTTTTATTCTACAAATGCTTCTTTATCCTGCACTTGATTTTAGCCAAAAGGCCGAGAAGCGATCAAATACCTGGTTATCTTGCTTATGCCAGATCCTGATCTAGGTGTTGGAGATACAAAAATGAGCAAAATAGGCCCAACCCTCCTGAACTTAAATCCTGAGGCAAGGAGACAGTGATAAATAAGCACTTCAAACCTTAGCTGGTAATGAATGCCATGATCAGGCAGGGTGAGGGCGATAAGGGGTGCTTGAGATGATGGAGAGGAAAGACATTACTGAGACACGGTGACACTTGAGGAAAGAGCCTTCAGGGGAACATGCTGGGATATTTGAGGGAGAACAATGATGCAAGTGTGACTGGAGAAGAGTAGGAAACGATGTAAGAGAGATGGACATTGTAAGGATTTGCTGACTAGTCAGCAAGATGCGGATTCATGAATGCTTTGGGCCAAAGAGTGACATGGACTTTAAAAGGGGCCTTTTTGAAAAGTTTCAGAACTGAGCTGAAGGTGAGACAAAGGTAGAAGAAGCTGGAAGACCATTTGGGAAGCTGGTTTATTAGTTCCATCCTGAGATAATGGTGACTGGTGGGATGTGCGATTTGAGAGAGGGACTCAAAAGATTACGCAAAAGTGTTTGACAGCAGTCCCGTAGGACTGTTGAGAAGATTCCCTGAATCTTAAAATGGACAGAGGAAACAACTTAAGTGTGAGGTTACTGTTTCTTATAACTGTTATTTATGATTCTAGTAAGAAGCAGTATGGAGTAGACCTGAGTAGAAATGAGGTATTTAAAAGTATCTATCAGAGACCTAGTATGTAACACAAAGTAAGTCCTGAGTAAATATATGGTAGAAAGTACATGATGGTAAATTGGTACTCTCATTTCCATTTCCTTTACCCCAGAGAGAAGGATAATCTGCAGTTAGGAACACTTCTAAGCTAGGGCATGTAAGTACTCTGGGACCAGTGGTTTGACAGTGGTACTAAGGGATGTTTAAACATTGATGATATTCTTTAAATGTATAGCCATCACATTGGAGATACTATACATTGGGTTCCAGACCACCACAGTAAAATGAACTGTGCAATATAATGAGTCACATACCTTTTTTGCTTTCTTACTGCACATGCAAGTTATATTTTCACTCTACTGTGGTCTGTTAAAAAGTATACCGTAGCTTTATGAAAAAAATTGAAATATAAGAATCATCAAAATGTGATGGAAACATGAAGTGAGCTCATGCTGTGGGAAGAAAGGCATTGTAGACTTTGACTGATGCAGAATTGTCACAAACCCTCCATTTGTAAAAAACTCAGTATGTGCAAAGTGCAGTAAAACAAGGGATAACTGTACTTGCTTTCCCTAATACTTCACTGTGTGGCTGCTGAAGGAACCTGGCTGAGCTCTCGGCTGGTAACGGAGAGGCTGGTTGCCTAGCCCGCCCAGCTGCTCCCATATGCTTCCATAAGGGTTACAGCCAAGGAAACCTAATTATTAGATGAGTTGGAGTTGATTTGACAACACCTCCAAACACGGGCCTGCTCTTTTGTATGTACTTTAAACTTACTTTGACTTCTTGAGTTACAAATTTTATAGAGAGGGAGAGAGAGAATGAATCTTGGACTTCCTTGGTCCTTTTAAATCAGTTGTGAAACTTGAGCAGGAGAGCCCATTGTTGTACGGTGTAATTGTGTACAGGTTCAATTTTCATTCTATTCCTGTTGTGTATGGGTAAGTCAGTTTTGACTCATAGCAACCCCATGTGACCAAATAGAACTACCCTGTGGGGTTTTCTAGGCCTAAATCTTTACAGGAGCAGTGCCAGAGGAGCTTCTGGGCGATATCGAACCAACAACGTTGTTTAGCAGCTGAGTGTTTACATACTTGAAAGTTTACTGTCTTTCATTATACTCTGGGAAGGTTATAGAGGTTTTGCCCTTTTAACCTCCTACCCTACAATCGGTTACTTTAGTTCAGTGTTTCTTGACTTTAGAATGTGTTAGAATAATCAGGGGGAACTTTTAAAATACCTGTTGTTAGGCCTCTACCCTAGACCAATTCAGACAGACTCATAGGCATTAGGGCCGTGTCATTAATATTATGAGAGGGCTTCATAAAGTTCATGGAAAAACTTTATCTTCTAATTCCATTTTTCCACAAATTTTAAAAAGTCTTCCCCTATAGCTTATATCTACATGGTTCCATATATCTAAGTATACAATAACTTAAGATCCATAATATGTTCTTTGAAATAGGATGTTATATGATTTGAATGTAATCTTGTCTTGTTGCTTTTTCTTTAAGCATCTCAAACAAGTTCATGTCTAATAGAAATCTTCAATGTGTTAAGAGATATTTGCTTTTGCCTTGGATCCTCAATCCATGCCCTTAGCAATTTCTCCATATCTGACCTAGGTATGTGTTCATTAATTAGTCTTGTAGATTTCAATAGACCTAATCTTAACAGCTTGATGAATCTTATGATTTTGAGGATCACTGTGATTGTGAAGTGCTACACGCTTAAATATCCAGCAACAGTGCTCACTGATTTTCCACCTAAGTGTTTAAACAGTTTGGAGCCCTTCTGGTATAATGGTTACACATTGGGCTGTAATTGGCCAACAATTCAAAACTACCAGCAGCTCCACAGGAGAAAGACGGGGCTTTCTACTCCTATAAACAGTTACAGTCTTGGAAAACCACAAGGGGTCGCTCTGAGTCAGCATTGACTCCGTGGTAGATGACAACGAGTTTGGTTTAGCTTGGCTCTATAGTAACCATTTGTTTCACTTCCAAATCATTACTTCACCTTTTCTTTTTGCTGCTGCCCTGGAGTGGGAGGCTGCATGCGCTTCAAGGTATATTTTTGAAAGAAAATTAAACAGCACTAGAACACTCAAGTGGTGCATGAAACATGAGGTTGTATGCTCCAGCCTGCGAGTTGAAGTTTATAGTGTGACACAGTAAATGTTTTGGGCGGAAAGTTCAGCACAGTGCTATGCATACATAAGCCAGTAGCATAAATATTTACTATGACTATCAAGGCATATGTTTTACAAGTACTTCTACTTATTGGCTACATGTGGAAGATTTCTTTCCTTGTTTATGGTGTGCTGTAGTTTTATTGTGTCTCAGAATATGAACTTTTTATTGTTATGGGAAATATGTAGGTAAATAATTACCATCTGAACAATATTCACATCTATAGTTTGGTGTCATCAAATAAGTTCATCATATTGTTCAACCATCACCATTTACAGTTGAGAATATAGATTTTGTTGGGGACCCTGTTACACAGGCCTTGAATTAATGGATCTTTGTCTTGTGAACTCTGTAAAATTATCTCTTTAGATTTCTTCCCTATTAGATTGTCTTTCTTCTCCTTTGGGGGCTTTGATTACTTGTATCTTACACCTTCTCCTTTAATATGTTCTGTATTTTTCAGTTTTTTATCCCTTTATGCTTCCTTCATTTTGGGAGATTAATTTGGATTCATATTCCAGTCCATTAGTTTTCTCTGTAGTTGAATCTAATCTTTTAATGCCAGTCAAGAAGTTTTCAATTTTATTATTAAGGTTCAGTTTGGTTTCTTTTCAAATCTGTTGGGTCCTTTTATTTATAGTTTTTGTTTCCCTATAGCTATTTTCAGCGTCATAAATGATACTTTAAGCCAGTGGTTCTCAACCTGTGGGTTGTGACCCCATTTGGGGGTCCAAAGACCCTTTCACAGGGGTCACCCGATTCACAACAGTAGCAAAATTACAGTTAAGAAGTAGCAACAAGAATAATTTTATGGTTGGGGGGGTCACCACAATATGAGGAACTGTATTAAAGGGTCACGGGATTAGGAAGGTTGAGAACCACTGCTTTAACTCTAGGAAATGTAGTTTGCAGTTGATGTTTCTTTCCTTGCAGTAGTTGGGAGTCTTGAAAGCCCATGTCTGGTCTGCTGTGTGTGCTGGTTGGTTCTTGGTCAAGATGACTTGTTTCTTTGTGTGCTGGATGATGTTTCTTTGTGTGCTGCTCTCTGTCCTTGACAATATTTTTTTATAAAAATAATCTGAGATCTTAAATGGTCTCAGGAAGGGTTTTGCATTTGCTTCCTGTATTTGTCTGGAGGCATTATCATTCAGTCCAAGAAACACTGTAAAGCAAATGCCGTGCTTGAGGCTTTTTAGACCACCCAAGGAGCCCTGCCGGTGCAATGGTTATGCTTTAGACTTCTAAGGGAAAAGTCAGCAGTTCAAAGATTAGGCTTTCAACTCCCTAAGGAGTTTTAGTCTTGGAACCCCACAGAGGCATTTCTACCCTGCCCTGTAGGGTCGCAGTAAGTTAGCATTGACTTGCTAGCAGTGAGTTATTTTTTTTTAACTGACATGAATGTTGCTTTGAGTACATATGAGGGCCAGTATACCTCTGCTTCACCTTTGCATTGAGGATATATGCCTTTTGGAGTTTTGCAAAACATGCAGTATAGCACTGACAACACCCTAGTTGGTCCCAGTGGGATGGCAGCTAATAAGCCCTGAATGAACAGGCCCTGGTCTCTCTGATTTTTGTCTTGACTCCTGTAAGGCAGCCAGAGCGGAAGTTCATATTTTTTCTAGTTGGACAATTTTTTAAGGACACTTGTATTTTTCTTATTCCCGTAGGTTTCCGTTTTTCCTAATTTGGATCATGTATTCCATACTAGGGGCCTTGGTGGGATAGTGGTTTATACATTAGGCTGCTGGTTGCGAAGTTAGCAGTTCAAAACTATCAGCTGTTTCCCAGGAGATCAATGGCTTTGTGATCCTGTAAAGAGCTTCTTGCAGTGAGTTTTGGTTTGGGGTTTTAATTCTGGACCATTAAAAATACACTGCCTTTGGAATAAAACTGCCTTTGGAATCTCTAGAGTTTCTTGTCTTGGTGGCTGACTTGACAAAATAGTCTGTGGAGCATCATACTTTGGCAGTGAATACTGTGGGCCTCCGAGTCACAGCTACATTACCTCCTATTTATATTCTTTCTGGGTTTCTTTTTATTTATCAAAGTAGTTGTAATCTTATAAAATATAAAGTATGCCTGATAAGTAGTTTTCTCTTGTCGATTGGAATTTCTAAGGGCATTGTATATTTGAGTGTATCATTTATTTACTAATAGAAGGTCAGACCAGTTTAAGTGATCATGTGGCCTAGTAGCTACTTAGGCTCTTTGGCCCCATTAATAGTGACTTCAAAAATCAGGTTTAATGTGGATTACGTGCAGGCTGGATTGGGAGGTAGGGGAACACCATAGTTGAGAGTAGTAGATGGTAATAGCTATAAGCTCTGAGAACTGGAGGCACTTAATAATAGAGGAAATTTGGAGTTTGAAGGAAAAACTTAAGGCAAGAGAGAGAAGTTGAAAGAATATGGGGTAAAAGAAGTTGGGTTGTAATCTTTCTGTATGGTTGCCAGTTTGAAACCCCCAGCAGCTACCAAGGAGAAAGAGTGAACTAAACAGTTAGTTACAGTTTGACTCCATGGCAGTGAGTTGGTGTTTGGGAAGAGGAAAAGAGACAGTAGATGGGGAGGATGCAGAGGCAGACAGTAGAGCGGGACATGGCACTCAGTTACCTAAACTCTTAAAGCATGTATTCCTGTATTCCACATTTCCAAACTTTTAATTATAGGATCTAGACTGAGGGACACAGACGCACACCTTATTCATTCTGGTAGACTTCCAAAGGGACCTTGAACTTTAGTCACATCTTTTACTTATCAGTGAAATTCAGAGAAATGGAAGAACTTGTCATTTGGTGCATTGGTATAGATTTTGTTTAGAACTCTACTATTCGTTTAGGTTAAACTTGCTATGCAGACCTGTGCATAAGTCTGCGTACCACCTTGTCCTTTATTGATCCATACTCAGTGTCGCTGCTTCTGAATGAAGGAGCCATGTGAATTACAGTATAGTCTTTGGGACTCATTGAGCAGCATCCCACTGTTGCTGTGGGATAGGAACCCCTGAAAGCCTATTATATTAAAAAGGCAAAGTACGTAAAATGGTTCATAATACCAAATGGGCGTTACTTTGTAATGTGATTGAAACATTATTATTATTACTGTGTTAAGGAAAGAAGTATTTCTTTAATGCTTTTTATGCATAGACAAGGTACAGTAATAAGAGAAAACATGTGACTGACGCAAACGATCTGACTGTTTTGACGTAGAAGATATGGTTAAGAAGACAGATTTAGGAACAGAATGTATTTGTAATCCAGAGACTGCTTGTGTAGAATATGGTGTTCACACAATGCCCTAATACATAACGTCTTAATGCACAGAACATGCTGGATGTTGAGCAGTGCATGGCTGTGTAAGTATGCATTATACACATATTTAGAGTAAATAGTGCTTCGTAACCTATTTTCAAGCTTTTGTTAAAGTGGAACAATTTTTTCAAATAATTATAAAGGATAGGAAAGTGTAATAATTTCTCCTTCAGAGGTGATTAACAGTGTATACTAATGGGGAAGGAACAACTTACAAAAAGATGGTGAGAATGATTGTACAAGTTGAAGAATGTGACAAGTGTCACTGAGTTATATGTGTAGACATTGTTGATTTAATGGATGTTCTGCTGTGTATAATCTCAACAACAAAATAAACTGTTGAAAATGTTAAGTGTATCACTGTAGCTTACTCTAATTTATTTTTGTCTTGAGAATACTGCAATCAACTGTTTATTTACCTGTTAAAAACACCTGCAAACTTGGAGCTTTTTGTAGTTTACTCTGAGGTTGGCCATAATATAGTTTGTTTATTGATCATGTATCACAGTTTGTGTAGTGTTTTGGTAATTAGGTTATTATTAACTTTTCCATTTTGCCTACACTGTGTTAAAGCAATGATGTTATATTAAGGGAATTGCAATAGATAGGTTTTCTTTTTTATTATCAATCATTTTAGTGGGAGGGTCTTTACAAATCTTATAACAGCCATCATTCTATTGTATTAAGCGCACTTGTAAATAGTTGCTGTCAACATTTCCAAAACATTTTCTTTCTATCTGCAATTGATAAGTTAATGAGCATGTGTATGAATATAAAACCATGGTCAGCTCTGTGAATGTTCGCCTAATCCACAATGAAAAATTTAAAAAAAGACAGCAGAATAATGTGTCAACCATGCTTTAGCTTTTTATACAGAAAGTTGTTTGAAGAAGTAAGATAATTTTCTTTGGCCAACTTACTATTATTGTTTAATTTTATGATAAACGTACCTAATATGTACAAGGTAATAGAATATCAGAAGATACTAATATGTAAAAAGGAAACTTTATTGTAGAGTTGGCTGGAAACAGTATGACAAAAGATTTTAAAAGTGTAGGTATTTTGTTTGGAAATAAGGAGGGTAGAAAAATAAGGGCGTGAGAGCCCTGGAATTACAGGTGAGTTTGGGGAAGGCTGGAAGAAGGTTGGCCGAAATAGGCCCTTTGGGTGTGGCACATGATTTCTTGGCATGCCTGCATTATAGGAATATCATGAAAGGACCAGGAGACATGCTTCATCACTGTACACACAGGTTCCATTAACACCCATTTGCATGTGACAGAAATTGGATCCCAATACCAGTCTATCTAGTTCAGAGAAATAAACAGAACGTCAAATTCCACCTGGGTGAGACCAGTGTCACCCGATGGAAAATTACAACTCAGTTTAGTGCTTGTTCTCAATATTTTGTTTTCTTTTGTTTGTACTTCTCAAATAAGAAGGTTAAGCAGTGAGCAAAGGAGACTAAATTATAGGTATAACCAAAACCCGGTCCTGAGGAATGTAGATTCCCATAAAGCTCAAAGGAGGGAGCAGGAGGAGGAAGCTGGGGATCTGGGTCAGCATCCTCTTGGACGTCAGGAGCAGGGTTAATAGAGGAAGAGGCTATCCATGGTCCCAGTAATTTAATCCTGCTTGTTATCTGTGGTTTCTTCTCTTCTCTTTTTATTCTCCAGAAATAAAAAGTTTCATTTATTAAGCACTTACCATGTGCCAAATTGAATGCCACGCACTTTATATGTTATCTATTACACTATTTTAAAAACTGGTATTATTAATCATTCTCCAATTTATAAATGAGAAATTTGAGGACAGAGGTGAAAGGTTAGTAATTTGCCTCTTGAGTGATAGGCATACAAAAGAAGGAGGGAATATTTTGAATTTTTTGTGTTCTTTCATGCTCTGGGTAGTATTAAGATGTTTCCTTCACCGTTGTCTTCCTGGGGTACTTATAATAATATTCCAAGATTCAGTTTATTTTTTCTGGGAAACTTTTCCCACCGCCAAACACAAGTCTTACTTCTTCATACTCCTCCAACCGTTTATACACATAAGACAGAGACATTGCTTTCTGACACCATCCAGACCAGTTTGCCAGAAGTTGATCAGATAAAAGTGAAAAAGATAATTAAAATGCTACCCTGAATAGTTGAAGTTAAAGATATTTAAATGGTAGTCATTTGTCAGACTAAACCCTCTTCACTCCACCCCACCCCTCTTTGTTCTTTTTTTTCAGATTGCTCATTGAGGTTCTGTGTTGTCATTCTCAAGTATACTACAATGATAAAGCATTGTTTATGATTTCCAGGTTTGGTTCTCCTTAAGTGGTTTGGCTTTCCTCAAGTGAAGTACACTGAATTCAAACCTAGGGTTTTATGATGTTTTCCCAGTCTTATAATTGTTTTACTTCCATCTCATTTGACAGCAATTAAAAAAATATTTTTATTGGGGGCACTTACAACTCTTATTACAATTCATACATACAACCATTATGTCAAGCACGTTTGTACATATGTTGCCATCATTTTCAAAACATTTTCTTTCTACTTGAGCCCTTGATATCAGCTCATTTCCCCCTCCCTCTCTCATGAATCCTTGATAGTTTATAATTTTTTTTTTCATGTCTTACACCGACCACTGCCTCATTTCACCCACTTTTCTGTTGTCCATCCTCCTGGGAGAGGGTTTTATGTAGATCATTGTGATCGGTTTCCCCTCTCTCCCCCCACCTTCCCCTTTCCCTCCTGGTATTGGCCTTGAGTGGTTTATCTGTCTTTGTGAGCTCTTACCTGTATGTGGTCTGGTATAGCCAGATTTGTAAGGTAGTATTTGGTGCTTACTGTACCCTGACTGGCTCGTCTCTTCCTTGTGACCCTTCTGTAGGGATGTCCAATTGTCTACAGATGGTACAGATGGGCATTGGATCTCCACTTCGCACTCCCCCTCATTCACTGTGATAGGATTTTTTGTTCTGGGTCTTTGATGCCTGATACTTGATCCCATTGACACCCCCTGATCACACAGGCTGGTGTGCTTCTTCCATGTGAAGTTTGTTGCTTCTGAGCTAGATCATCGCTTGTTTATCTTCAAGCCTTTAAGACCCCAGACATTGTATCTTTTGATAGCTGACACCATCAGCTTTCTTCACCACATTTGCTTATGCACCCGCTTTGTTTTCAGTGATTGTGTTGGGAGGGTGAGCATCATGGAATACCAGTTTAATAGAACAGTGTTCTTGTATTGAGGGAGTACTTGAGTAGAGGTCCAATGTCCATTTGCTACCTTAATATTAAGTTATAAATATGTATATAGAGCTATTACCCCATTGTCATACATAAATATATTTACATACGTACATGCCTGTATTAAGACCTCTATTAATGCCCTTTGCCTCCTAGTTCTTTCCTCTATTTCCTTTGACTTTCCTCTTGTCCCACTATCATGTTCAGCCTTCATTTGGGTTTCAGTAATTCCTCTCGGTTACTGGATTGATTTTTTTGTTTTAAGGTTTGAAGATTATCTCAGGTCAAAAGTTTCAGGGTTCTACCCTGCCCAATAACTCTAGAAAATCCAGAGGTAATGAGAATTTTAAATTCTATTCAGCATTTTTCCCTTTTAAATTTTGTTCAAAATTTCAGTAATGACACCCAGGCATTATCCAGTTCTTCTGGTCTCATGGCAAAGGAGGTAATTAACCATACCTTTTATATCCAATTGCTATTTCCAACTGTCGTTGCATTTCAGGAGAATGCACACTAATTGTAGTGCCTTAGATGGCTGCCTGTAAGTTTCTAGGGCCCTGGTACCATGCTAGGAAGTAGAACACCAGTGCTAAACTTGTTATTAAGCCAGTTAACTTGGATGTCCCATGAAACCGGGACCATATTACTCCAAATCATGGTTTCCCAAAATATCACTTCCTGGAGGGTTTTGGAACCATCCAGAGGGGCTGCACAAGAAAATCTACACATTTTATTTCTAGGGGGATGCTCAGTAATTTTTTTTTCCTGGAAAAGAGATGGTAGACCAGATAAATTTGGGAACCTGTGAGCTAAATCACGAAACAAATCCCATGAGTGTTTTGGGTTATCCATACGAGTCCCAGCAGGTGGCAGGGAAGCCTTATTCCAAGGGCTCAATAGAAAGTAAATGTCGCTGCAAAAAAAAAAAAAAAAGAAAGTAAATGTCTAGAAAAGAATGCTGGCAACACACGTACAAATATGCCTGGTACAATTGATGTATGGATTATAATAAGTTGTAAAAGCCCTCCCCCGAATAAAATGATGTTTAAAAAAAGTCTCAGCGGGTTATTGCCTCATCATTTTGTTGTAAATATATGTATCACACAACTTTTGACAGTGCATCTTCTTACAGATGTGCACTTTATTGATAGCAATGAAATTAAATGACTGTTGTAACCCTACCTTTACTCACCATGGTATGCCTCCTTCCTCCTCCTTTCTGCCTTTAGGAAACCATGGATAAACTTTGTATATAATTACCTCTTCTTGACTTTTATTAAGTGAGATCACAAAACATTTGTGCTTTTGTTCCTGCCTTAATTCTTGCAGAATTATGTGTTTTAGCTCCATCCCACATTGTAGCATGTATCAAGATTTTGTTTTTTCTACTGGCTTTGTAGTATCCCATTGTATGTGTCGTATTTTATTTATTTATCTCTCTCTTTTTTTTGTACATAAAATTTACCCCCATCTAAAAAATCCATTTCATTAGGAGCTAATAGAGATATCATATGATTCCATAGTTCAATCACATCAAGCAGTATTTTACGATTGCTACCACAATCAGTTTCTACCTGTTCACTTCCTTCTTGAACTCCTTGATAGTAGCTCCCCTTTACTACCCCCTCCCTCATCCATTCAGCTCTTGATGGGCATTTGTTTTAGGTTGTTTCCACCTTTTGGCTATTGTAAATGGTGATGCAGTGAACCTTGGTGTACAAGCAATGCTTGATTTTTTTTTTTTTGGTTATATACCTAAGAGAATTGCTGAGTCATAGGGTAGTTCTGTACAATATTTTTCTCTCTTTTGAGGAACACTTTTTCACAATAACTGTACCATTTTGCCTTCCCACCAGAAGTGGATAAGGATTCTGATTTCTCTATGTCCTCACCAACATGATATTGTCTGTATTTATTTATTTGATCTTAGTCATGTAGTGGGAGTGAAATGGTATCTCATGTGGTTTTGATTTGCATCTCTTGAATGGCTAATGTTCAGGCAGGTGGCATAGTATGTAAACGTGTCATTGGGCTATGAACATCAGGATCAGTATTTCGAACCTGTCTGGTGAATATGTGCATGTCTGTCTGTCTGTATGTATGTGGTGGCAATGGTTTTGGTTTTAATGGCTAATGCTCAAAGCATTTTTATTTCCCTAAGGTCCAGTGCAGTGACTGGCTTCAGAAACCAAAACCATTGTCACTAAGTCGATTCTGATCCATTATAACCCTATAATACCCAGAATTGCCTCTTTGGGTTTCTGAGACTTTAAATTTTATGGGAGTAGGCAGCCTCATCTTTTTCTTAGTGTATTTGAACTGTTGACCTTGCAATTGGGAGCTTACTAGGCTCCTAATTGTGTACCAGGGCTCCTGGAGAACATAGTGTTGTTCTTAAGTACCGGTTGAGTCAATTCTGACTGAAAGCTACCCAGTGCACAATAGAACAATATGCCCCCTGGTCCTGCGCCGTCCTCACAGTTGTTCTCTGAGTCCTTTGCTGCAGTCACTGTGCCAACCCATCTTCTCAAGGATCTTCCTTATTTTTCTGAACACATGGTAGATCCCTAATAAATGGCTATTGTTGCAGAATAAGTATTAATATGTGTCTGCATGTGTATATCGTGTCTCCCTGTTAAACTGTGTCCTTAATAAGCATGTCCTGTGTTCAGACAGCTTTGATATTTATAGTTCCTGTTATATAGCGAATATGCTGGTATATTTTGCTGCTAGCTCATTCTGGTTTACGACTTCCACGAGGAAGAGTCTTTCAGGACAAATGTCTGCATTCTATTGTAGAGAGCATTGCCTGGGCTCCGCCCAGTTAGTCTGACAGCTCACTTAGGACCACAGCTGACTTCTTAATTGTTGCTTGCTATTAGCTGCGGCTAATAATGCTTGAGTTTTGATATAGGTTTTATCTACTTATTTTTCCTTTTTTTCCCTTTCTTTCTGTGCTAAACGCTAACTCCAGGAAATCCCTTTGGTGTCATGTTTTTAGAGGTCTTCATAGCAGAGTCGTGTAATTTTTTTCCCTTTTTCTAAAGTCCAAGTCTTCAATTTTATACAAGTTTCTAGTTCCTTCTAAATAGACAACTAATTGAATATTCCTTGTGGGGGTGTGTCTTATGTTAAAGAACATATAGTTATTACTTTTCCAGTTAAGTTGAAATTTTGCGAGAAAATGGAATTAAAAGGTAAAAATACAAATTTCTAAACATCCATCAAGTTCAAGACACTTTTTGTAAGCAATAGCAGCATTTAGCCCACCCCTAAAGAACTGAGGGTCCTGGGGATTTAATGATGCCAGTACACAATGGAAACCTCTTAAAGATATTTTAAGAGTAGGAACCAGAAAAGAAGTCAAGAGACAAATCAGGACTATAAGATATGTATCTGATGGTTTGCCATGGAAGTTCCCCCAAATTTTGTTGTTGAGAATGAGCAAGATCACTGTCAGGGCGGAAAAAGATGATTTGGCAAAGCTTTCTTGGGCTTTTTAAAATTTTTCATTCTTCCCCCAAGCATTGGCTTACTTTCTCAAAACACTCTCAAAATCATAATAAGCAGATGTTATACTTTGACCCTTCAGAAAGTCAGCAAGCAGAATACCTTGAGCACCTCAAAATTTTGTTGTCTGACCTGCTTTTGACTGGTCCACTTTTTATTTTAAAACTATACCACTTCCACCTCTT
Source organism: Tenrec ecaudatus (assembly GCF_050624435.1). Taxonomy (NCBI): domain Eukaryota; kingdom Metazoa; phylum Chordata; class Mammalia; order Afrosoricida; family Tenrecidae; genus Tenrec; species Tenrec ecaudatus. Next base: position 28,506,111 of record NC_134546.1, on the reverse strand, counting down.
GTTAACCATTGCTTTGGCTTTAGGATCGTATTGATAAGGCCAATAACGTTTCATTTCCTTTGACATTTCGCTGAAGTAATCGATCATGATCTTGATCCCCACTTACTTAAAGATTCCACTGAAAGCTCTACACTTGTCTACAGTTAATCGGGGTACAATAGTTTTTGTACCCATCAAGCAGGAAGTTTGAACAACTTTTCATTTTTCAGTCAAAATTGTGGACGCTGAACCAATTGAGAGGTCTGTGAGTTTGGGCTGTTGTTTCTCCTGTTAATCGTTGGTCCTCTTCTGTTAGGGCATGAACAAGATGAATTGTTCCTTCCGAAAGTGATGCGTATGACCATCTGTCCCTTCTTAAAACAAGTTATCCATTTATTAAGAAGCTCTGGTGGCATTGTGGTTATGAGTTGGGCTGTAGTCAACATGGTGAGCAGTTTGAAACCACCAGCCTCTCTGGTAAGGGTTCTTTAGTGCTTCAAACAAGAATCCTTCAAGCATGTTTTAACGATTTAGTACACATTTATCTAGATGCAAAAAAACACAAGAAACAAAAATTTATGTGCAGTACTTATATGAATTTTCTATGAACTTTTTGAAGAGCCTTTTTATATTGTCTTGCTAATATATTGTGATAGTCAAACTTTTTTAAACAATAAAGTAGAAATGCCTTATTTTTAGAATTGCGAGTGAAATTTTCTATGTGTTTTTTATTATGAAGTTATTCTTTCTAGATCCTATAGCTAGCCAACTAAGTGAGAATAAGCACAAAGAGGCTAAAATAGGGAAATACCAAAGTTACCGAAGACTCATAGAAGAGGTGTCATTGTGGGTTAAAAATGTTGGGGTCGGGGCATTACTAAAACATACACCAAAATTCTACTGTTAACGTCCGTTTGGACCTGTGGCAACTCCTTGTATGTCAGGCTAGAACTGTGTTCCGTAGCACTGTGTCAGTGGCTAACTTTTTGGAAGTAAATCAGCAGTATTGTGAATTTTTATATGATATAGTTGAATAATAAGTGTATCTAATGATGAAAGAAACTCACTGCCACTGAGTCAGTAGTGACTCATAGCCACCCTATAGGACAGGGTAGAACTGCCCCCGTGAGTTTCTGAGACTATTTATGGGACCTAGGAACCACTGATGGTTTCGAACGGCTGATCTTGGGGAATGCCATAGAGCTCCATTTGATGATAGTTCTGGGCTAGTAAAGATAAATAAACACTATTCAGTGACTTTAAAAAGGCAAGAATTTGTAGATATAATTAAGTGTTTAAATGAATATATTTTAATTATTTTTAAAAATATATGCCCAATCTATCCCATTTCATATATATATATATATATTAGATTATATGAATAAAAAGTTATATTAACATTTAAAAATTTACCTTTATAAAAAGGTAATTTAATTTGTGATGAAAATAATACAGCAAACCCTATTTCCACCCTTCCCCTCTACCCCGCCCAGTTTCTAAACATAACAATCACTGTCATTGGTTATATCTGTCATATTGTGTGAACATTCTGTTATTTCTATTCTAGTTGTTTCACTGTTTACTTAATTTCCCCCTGCAACTAACTTTATCATCTATGTTTTAAAATAGTTTGGTCTTATACAGAAATATAGATTAAAAAAAACAGATTCAATATTCAAGGGTGGCAATTTTTATTTGGGGAGCTAAACTGTTAGTTAATTTTTTTAATAATGTGAACTAATTATTTCTAATTACTAATAAATGAAATTTTGTCTTGAAGCCTGGTGTAGCATGGGTAACTGTTAGTTAATTTAAAGGTGACATCATCAGGGAATAATTTTCATTCCAGGGTTTGACAAATAACGTTTTGACCTAGGTTTGCATATTAATGTTTATCAGGAAATGATTGTATTATGGTAGTTGAAAGTTTGATAGTTATTAATAAAAGTTCATTTTAATAAAATATATCCTTAATGAAAGACTATACTTTTTAAAAAACCAGTTTCATTGGCAACTCCATCCACATATTATACAATTTAATCGTTTAGTCATATCAAGAAGAGTTGTATAATCTTTACCACAATCAGTTTTAAAATACTTTCTTCTTCATTATACTCACTGTTAATTTTATTCTGACCTTTAAAAAATGTGTTTTTTAAGTTTGATATAATGCAAATTGCAGAAGCACAGTTTGGTCATGGATCACTGACTAGAAACCATAATTCTTTTTTTTTTACATAAAGGAAGTTTTAATTTGTATTAGAATTCAGAGTTAAATTTAGATTTTATATTTAGAAACTAATTTTTACATCGAAGAAGTGATTAGCATAAGAAAAAATAGTTGTATGAGGTAATCTTAAAAAAAATTCATGGAAGAATTTCTCAAGAGCTTTTGAAGCCCCATACTTACAAAATGTCAGGTATACATATGCAACGTTCAAAGGTCTCTGTGCAAATAAGCCAGGGGCACAGTGGGCAAATCCTCCTTCCATTGCAGCTGTGAGATAGACATCAGCATGAATCCAGTCCAGTGCTCGTCTCCCAATTTTTCCATCCTCATTGCCAGCTGCTCATGCAGCCCTTTCTCTGGGCCAGAGCCTACACAGGAACCCCTTTTTTGAGACTGTCAAGCAGGTAGATGTCAGTCCTGCTGGATTTCAGTGTATTAGTTTGCAGAAAAACTCATAGAATTCATGGAGAGCATGCCATACTTATTTCCAATATATTGCAGCCAAGAAAGACACAGGGTTAAGGCCTAAGAGGGGATAATAGCAAGGAGCTTCTGTGTCCAGAAGAAGAGATGCTGCCAGAGCTGCATGGTCACGAACTAGGGGTAGCTCCATCTCAAACTCGGATTTCAGACTTTTATCAGCCTCACCATTTGGCCGTGATAAATTACATCACGTCTTTGTCAGTATCAGGCATCTTGATCTCTTCATCCCTCTTAGCCCAGCCTTTCCCCTATTCATGAACCTCCGGTATTGTCCAGCAAAGACTAAACGACATTCCCAGAGGCGATCTAAACACTTTCCATCACACACACACACACACACACACACACACACACACACACACACACACACACACACCTCTTCCTCTCTACAGCGCTTTCAAATTTAATAGAATTTATAGAAATAGATGTTACTCACAATTTAGTGTGTCATTTCACATTTTATGTTTGTACATGTAAAATAAATCCACACTTGGAATTTTTATTCATCTTGCATTTATTTAACTTGGTGGTAATTGGTATATGTATATATGTGTATATTATATGTCTGTGTTTTAAGAATCTCAACCCAGGTTTCTCTTATATTCTTTAACTACAGTCCATAATGTACTTAGGAAATAATGGGATAAACTTAAGATTTTATAGGTGTTATTGCTAGTGTGCATGAAATTCTTTTACTCTAAGTTTTAACTGGTAATTTCAAATACATGGAGAAGTGTGTGTACATGTGCACGTGCACATGTTGAATCATCTGGTCACTCTTAAGAAAAATCTTATTCTTTCTACTGTGTGGATCTTTTAGGTAGAAAAAGCATCAATGGCAACAATGCCCAAATTTATACTTCTCTTTTTTCTAATATTGGCTACCAACTCTGGAACTTTGTGCGCTCCAGGACTTTCAAAATCTAAATGGAAATTTTGTTTAGCACTTAAGTGTAGTATTTGTTGTTGGTTTCTAAGAATTAAACTGTTTAGCATGTTAAGTTTACATATAGATTCTTTTTAAAAAGATGCTAGCAGTAACAGATGTTGAATATAATCAGTTATAGTTTTATTTTTTAACATTTTATTCAGGATGTGCTTGCATTTTAAAATAGTCATTATTTTTATAAATTTTATTTTGAGCTTCAGTTCAGAGATCTGATTTCTCATGTTTCTCACTCAGTTCATGGCATATAGTCACCACTAACTTCCACATAATCCTTTTCTTGTTTAGTTTACCTATGCATTTTTGTTCCTATTATATTCTCCATGCATTTTTCTTTGTGTGTTTTTACAAAACATTATTGCTTTTCTTCTGGATACATATTTTTAATTTAAAAAATAAAAATTATCAATTTGTCTTATGTTTTTTTTAAAGGTTTACCTGTATATGTTGTCCATTGTTCTTAATTTGTGTGGTGCACTATTTTTGTTCCCCAAACAATGGCCTCTCACAGGTTTCTTTCATCCCCTCATCACTACAACAATGCTGTGATAAATATCTTTGTGTACGTTTCCTTATAGAACTTTGTGAGCGTTTCTTTGAAATGTTGATTAGTATTTAGAATTTCTGGTTCCTTTGTATGTAGAAACTTACTTTAAGTATACAGATTGCTTTCCAGAATGATTGTCCTGATCCATATTGTCACTTGTAGTACCCATTTCAAAGAAAATGATCCAACAGGTTGTGAAAATGATTAACAATATCAGTATCACATGCTACCAAAATTTTGCAGAAGATAATTTTTTAAAAACTTGCTGTCATATATTGGTACGCAACTCCCAGGGGTTCATGACTATTGGTATCATTGGTGATGTCAGATGAATCTTAGCCGGAAGCTGAGGATAAGCAGAAAGATGTTTACTTATGTTTTACCCGCTTTGTGATGGCATTAATCTCTGTGGATCATAACAAATTATAGGAAACATTGGAAAGAATGGACATCCCAGAACACTTCACTGTTCTTATGTGGAACTTCTACCGAGATCAAGAGGTAGTTGCAGAGTAAAGGGATATGGTATGATTCAGATTGGAAAAGGTCACAGCACCTTCACTTTGTCGGTCACTGTGCTTGCTGAATATATAATCTGAGAAACTGGATTATATGAAGAAGAATACGGCATAAGGATTAGAGGGAGATTTATTAAAACGTGAGGTATATAGAGGACACAACCTTAGCTGCTGGAAGCGAGGAGGACTTGAAGCACTTACTGATGAGGTCAAAGACTACCACCTTCACTATGGATTACTTAGGGATATAAAATAAAATTCCTCATAGCTGGGCCAGTGAGCAACAGCATGATACATGGCGAAGAAAATGAATTTGTCAAGGATTTAATCTTAACCAACCATTAATACCTGGAGAAGCAGCAGCAAAGAAATCAAACGATGTATTGAGCAAATCTATCAAAGATCTTTAAAGTGTTAAAAAGCAAAGATGTCAGTTTAATGATGAGGGTGTCACCTTATATGTATGTGAAAGCTGGAAAATGTAAAATGAAGACCAAAGAAACACAGACACAATTTAATTGTGTTGTTGGCAAAAATACTCCTTAAAAACTTAACTGGGGGGGGGAACGTATAAAAAATCAACTTAAGTGTGCCAAGTCAATTCTGACTCATAGCAACCCTAGACTACAGAGTTGGACTTCCCTGGTGGGTTTCTGAGACTAGGCTTCAAGAAGTTCATGGAAAAATTCTGTCATCTTTTCACTGAAGTTTTCCATGAGCTTTTCAAAGTCCCGTCATATTGAGTATACCAGTGACTGCCAAACAAGTGTATCTTGGAGGATATACACTCAGAATGTTGCTTAGAGGCAAGGGGTGAGGTGAGATTCATCTTCCAAGCCTTGGACATGCCAGCAGGAGCAAGTTTCATCATACATGGTAAACTAGTCAGTGAAAAACTGGGGGGAAATGGGAGATCTACCAGTGGCTCAACAATGGGCTCAAATTTAGCAGTAATTGTGAGGATCGGGTAGAACTAAGGGAGCTTTTTGTTATGTTTTATGTGAGGTTGCTCTAGAATTAGAACTGGCTCTATGGCATCGACAGCAGCATCAACTATTTTTGTTAACTTCTTAGATTAATATTACAATTTAACAGAAAACAGGAATCTGTGAAAGCTTCAATATAGTAAATCTATTGAAGTTTTAACCTATCAAAGCTAAATAAATCTTGATACCTGTAGAATAGGGTAAGATGATGCTATTAGGATTTGTATTTGTTAGAAGTATTATTTAAAATAACACTTTTATGTGATGAATTAAATTACAGAAAGGCATATTTGCTGGATCTTATCCTCCAAACCAGTGGTTCTCAATCTTCCTAATGCCACGACCCTTTAATATAGTTCCTCATGTTTCATGTTATTGGTGACCCCCCAACCACAAATTATTTTCCTTGCTACTTCAGATTGAGAACCACTGCTCTAAACATTGATAAAAGAAACACACAATTGAAACTACTTTTTTTTCCTTTTGGCGTTTTAAAAAGCTAAGATTGTCAAGTACATCTCTAGCCTGAAAACTCGTTTGGAACTCTTTGGCTTGTGTTTCCTGCTGCTTACAAGGAGTTCCCTGTCCACCTTGATGGCAAAAATCAGCAGGGCATTAACTTGCTTTTTTATCTAGCCTGCCTCAGAATCGGATAGTTTTAACTGGGCATCATCTGTTTCTTCTGGTTTCCTGGTCCATGAGACCTTGGTTTATGTCGACTTTTAGTCCTGTAGCCTACGTTTTTCTTGAGTCTTTGTTTTTGCCAAGTTATAAAATATTTTGAGACCTCATTCTTTATTGTTGCACAGTATTCCATTATATGTAGGTGCCATATTTTGTTTATCTAGTTGTTCATTGATGGGTACGTAGGTGTTTTTTAGCTATGGTGAGTAGTGCTGCCGTGAATAAAAGTGCACATATGTCTGTGCTTGTCACTCTGTGAGGTCTCTTGGCTATCTAAGTTTGATTGCTGGCTTGTAGAGTAATGGGTTTGTTATTTTTGAGGAGACACTGTGCTGATTTTACTCAGAAACTGTTTTGGTTCCATTTTTCATTATATTAGCAGTGTAATCCTTGCTAGCATTTACTATTTTCCCCTTTTTCGATCAGTGGCATTTTACTTCATTGTAGCTCTACTCTGTGCCACAGGGCTGCTGTGGGTTGGAATCAGCTCCGTGGCAGTAGATTTTCCTTGGGTTGAATGAACAGTCATGCTGAACTTCTTTGTGTGTTTCGACTCTTTGTACATATTCTTTGGAGAAATGTAATACAAGCCTTTTACTTACTTTTTAATGGGATGCTTTGTCTCTTTTTGTTGTTGACTTGTGGGGTTTCATGCTTGATTTAAATCCCTTCCCGCCAATTTCTGTGTATATTCTAGGTATACATTGTTTCTCTTGGTACAAATTAGTGCTTTCTCTCTTTACTTTTTTTCCTTTTGAAATCACATACCAAAACATATAGGTATACAAGCAGCAGTTTTATTATTTATTAATGGGGTTGGCATCAAGACTGTCTTAGGTCAGCTCTAGGAAGGACTATTCCCTGTTAATCGCGTCAAGTCAGTTCCTACTCAGTGAACTTGTAGGACAGAGTAGAACTCCGCCTTAGGGTTTCCGACTTTCCGTCATTACGGGAGCAGTCTCATCTTTGTCCCATGGAGCGTCTGGTGGGTGAACACTACTGACCTGTGCTTAGCAACATGATATATAGCCCGTTAGTCCTCCAAGACTCCTTGGGAAAGCCTGTAGTGTCTCTCATTTAAGTGTAATTAAGACTTGCTTTTAAATAGGGAAAAGGAAAAAAAAACATTTTGCGTACTAAAATGTTAGACTGATTCATATACACTATTTCGTGTGATTTTTTTTTTAATTTACAAATGTAAGTACTTCTTAGCATCAAGATTGTTCCCTTTCTGTACAGCTTCTCTTCCCCCCTCCCCTAGCCCCTTGTTTTTAAACCGAAATTATTTTTCTCTTCCATGGCTTGTTCTGGACTCTGCTGTTTTGATCAAAGTATCTTTTATTATTTAGAGTTTGAAAATGTGGTAGTAAAATGAAAAGGAGGTTGTGGTAGCTGATGTATTAACAGGAAGGAGGAAGAGGAAGTCTATAATCTGAAACAGGAGGGTATTTATGGGGCTGGTGCAATAGTAAAAAAATACTCAAAACCAAATAACTGTCAGATAACCAACCAATTAATCTAGCTTTCCCTGGAACCCAGAATTTGGAGAACATCTGCCCATCTTCACTTCATCTTAATTTATATATATATATGTATATATATATATATGTAGTTAGTTAAAGGATATATATATGAGTGTTTTCCAGTCCAGTCTGTTGGGGCACCCCACCCTGGCCCCAAAGTCCACCTTCAGCATTCCCTGCAGGGCCATGGGTCAGTGAGGGACGTCATGTCTCATAGTGGGGCTGGCCATGCGGTCCTCTGTGGACTGGCTGCTCTAATTGCTTAAATATATATTTTAAGAGCATCTCTTTTCTGTTGGTTTTGCCATCATATTGAAAGATTGTTGATTAATCACTCATCTGTACATAGTGTTCTGTTAAGATCTGTTGCATATGTTGCATAAATTTGATCTTTATTCATATAATCAGGATATTTATAGGATTATTTTAATGGGAACCAAATAAGTAATTAATTTACTTAGTCAAGGTTCATATTTTACAGAATACAGTTTGTTTTTTGGTGAGTATATATTTCTTCTGTAATACCATACTTAAAAAAAAACATTTTTATAAGGGACTCATACAACTCTTATCATAATCCGTACATACATCAATTGTGTAAAGCACCTCTGTACATTCATTGCCCTCATCATTTTCAAAGCATTTACTCTCCACTTAAGCCCTTTACATCAGGTCCTCTTTTTTTCCCCTCCCCCCGTACTGCTCTTATAATTATGTGGCCTGTGTCATTAGAATAAGTGATTGCTCATGTCATTGCTGTAGCAGGGGGCAAAAAAAAGGCCCAATCCAAAAACTTAGAAGGGGAAGAGGTGGTATCTGATGTCACAGGGGGAAGAAAAATCAAACTCAGCATTAGCCCAAGACTGGTTCCTATGAAGCAGGGGTTAGTTATGCCTCCACACTCTTTCTTCTTTACTTAATTCTGACACCAGCTGTCTCCCACTGCACACTCCACTCTGCTTGACTTGATAATTCATTGCAATGCCCACACACAACTCACAGTCGATATGCATGATTATGGGCTTATTAGGGAAGTTTATAGTTTCAGGGTCAGAAACACTTAGGATGCACTTCTCCCATTTTGGTGTGTGTCTTCTCACCTTTTGGAAGCAGGTTACCAGGCCTTCTTTCTGAGGTACTTCTCGGTGGGTTCAAACTCCCAATCTTTCAATCAGTAGTCCAGTGCTTAACCTTCTGTGCCACCCTCATAGTTCACACACCGCAGAGAAGTGAGAAAATAAGGTATGACCAAGGGAAGAGCTCCCTTGGATAGAGTGTGGAACAATCTTGACATCTCTAGAGTTAATAGTCATGATTTCCACTATGAAAACCACTCCAAAGAGAATGGTGAGGCAAAAGGTTTGGACCCAAAGGATGAGCCCAGATTAACACCAAGGAAATGTATTACAAGGATTATAAAGACAAAAAACGAGTTTCTCTATCACCAGTGGTGTGTGGGGGAAGCTTCCCCTCACCCTGAAAGAGCCAAATTGGTAGCAGCAGGGTTAGAAGTGAAGACAAATTTGAGGACTAAGAAAATAATTGGTCTTCACCAGCAAAAGAACAAAGTATCTAATTTGGTACCATCTTGGAACTATGAATGTAAGTTCACCAAATGCTCTATACAAAAAACAAACCAAAAGAATTAAGCTGATTGAGCAAGTGCTCCCACTTGTGCAAAAACTGTTCATCAGGGGAAGTAAACTTGTTACTGCAGTTGGACGGATTATTAGCTTGTAGAGTAGGCTACAGGAGTGTATGCATGTATAATTTGTTTCTTTTGTATTAAGAAGGTGCCCTTGCCAAATCCTGATGCTTTCTAGAGCTCCCCAGTTCTTGGCCTTTCCACAGCAGTCTCAGGTTGGGCTCCTGGGTGTGTGGGCAGTCCTGCCTACTGTCACCTTAGTTTTGAGGCACTTTGGTGATGCCCAGGAGTGAGTGGCTCCAGCACCATTTTTTACTACTTGAGGACACAAACTTGCATAGGCAGGTAGGTATGGTTCGGAGTTTAGGAGAAGATGAATGGCTAGTCCACAGCCACTGGCTGGCTTTGTCCTCCCCTCCACTTTCAGTGTGCTGCTGCTACGGTTTCCAGATCCAGGGCTTGAGTAGCCCAGCTCTTGTTGTTGCCTTTCTGCTTGAAGAAGCCCTGTCAGGGTCCTCAGTAAGAAATGTGGAGGTACCTTGAAATGGGCTTGGTGCCTTGGTGGTAAAGGAAGCAACATAGCAACTGATGGGGATGAGTCCTGAACAGCTGAGGTGAAGTGCTGTCCATGCTTGCATGTAGAGGTGCTGGACCTTCAGCTGCCTTACATTGGGAAAGCCTGGGTGAATCTAACCGCCTAGGCTGGAAGCTGGTGTAAAGCTGTTGACAGCCTCCTCAGAAGTTTTCAGGCTCAAGCCATTTCAAGGGGTGGGGTGAGTGGGATGGAGCATTGGGACCCTCCATTCTGAGTGGCTCTAGTGAGACCTAATCAGTAGGCCTGATTGGGCCCTGAGCATGAAAGAATCCTCTTCCCCATCCCAGCTCCTGTGAGGGATGGATTCTGAAGTACTTCTGCGTTAGGCTGATGTCTTTTCAGACTCCTTATATGTGTCATCTTCTGAGGAATCTACCTTGGGTGGTTTCTTGCTTGTACAGTTGCTTTCTGTTCAACCTGGTCTTGCTGGAGGGTGCCCAGGTCACATGAGGGAACAGGCTGCCGCACCTTCTTGTCTGGTAGCACCCTCTCCCTAGAGATTTCACGTCCATGGTGGTAGTTCCTTCTTGCTCAATGTGGGTTAAACAAGGCTATGCTCATGAGACATGGCTAACTTCTCAGAAGTGGCAAGTGTAGCTGCTGGTTTTCTTGGTTGACTGCTCTTTCTTAAGCAGGGGTGACAAGGTAGCTTTGCACTCTTGGGCCATGAGAGTTGCCTGCCTAGAGGAGGTGACAAGTGAAGCTCAGTGGAGAAGGCCTGGACCCCATGTCCTGACAGTGGTGGTGGGGAATGCTGGAGGAGTAAGTGGTGACAGTGCGATGCTGCAGGCTGGCTTGCACCATGGTAGTACTAGTGTTGGAGCTTGGGTCCTTGACTATGTAGGGGGCCGGGCTGGTCTCTGAGGAATTCTCTCCTACTGAGTACACAGCACTGGGGTCACCTCGTAGCCCTGAGTGGGAGATAGGAGGTAATGAGGAAAGAAGCTACGGCTGTGTGGGAGAGCCTGGCCCACTCTCCCCTGATGACGAGTGCTTGAGGAAAGAAAACCTCTGGTTGGTGTGGAGCTGGGGATGCCTGCTTGGTGTTCTGGAATGGGCACCTCCTTTTCCTGCTTTCTTGCCCATACTTGTTCCTGCTCTACTTGCCCCTTCAGGCCATCTGGGCCATCTTGGTCTTGTAGCTGCCTTTTCAAACTAGCCCTGCTTTGATGGACGTATCCTTCAGTGTCATTGAAATAGACACTGGGCTTAGACCCTATGAAATAGACACTCTTCTTCAGGATCCCTTTTGACATGAGTGATGAAGTCACCATGACAGCTCCACCTTGCTGGTATAGTTTTTGTGTGTGAATTTTTAAACCAAACCTTCTAGCCATTTGTGTTAGTCTGGGTACTTTAGAGAAACAAATCCACAGAAACTCATGTGTAAGGGAGAGTTTTATAGAAAGGTTAAGTGCTTATCAAGGAAACATCCATCCCAGCCCATTCCTGCCCAAGCCCACAAGTCCAACATTAAATCATATGTCCAACACCAATCCACAGAATCCTCCTTCATCTCACAAAACAGACACAATGATGCCGACTGCAGGAAGAAAGCCAAATCAATGAATGTGTAAGCATCCCAGCGCTGGCAGGGGTCGCCACACAGCTGCTCCAGCACCCGAAGCTGCATTGGAGTAGATCCATGTGGCTTCTCCTTGGGGATGTCTTGCAGGAAGTGAGCCTTGCCAGCTAAAGCAGGGAACTGGGTAAGGCAGCTGCACCCTGGTCCGACTGTCAGAAAGCAAGAGACCCGAGAACTCGAAAGGCGAGGCTCAATGAACCATTTATTTCTCTACCCTTCAATTAACCCCACATGTTTATCAGCCTGTTTGGGACAATAAACTAACTCACTCACTATTTGAGCAAACATCAGGAACTGACTGGGGCCAGAACTTTCATTAAGACTTACAGATTTACCAATATACACTTATTTATGTTACTGTAAGCAGAGAGCAGAGGTATAATTAACGTAGTCCTTCAAATGAGCAGTCTGTGCTCATATTTGAAATCATGTGTTTAGTGACGGAGAGCCTGCATTGTGAACGGATACACCACTATCTCCTATACCAGTAAGCCAAACCACTGCTGTCATCTTATAGGACACAGTAGAATTACAGACAGGCTTCACAAAGCTGCCCGTTTTTATGGAAGCAAACTAATATCTTTCTACCATAGAACAGCTGGTGTGGCCAAACTTCCTCCTTTTCTTGGTTAGCAGTGGAGTGCTTTTAGCTACTGCTGCATTAGGACTCCTTTCTGTTTCTTGCAGTGTTATCTTGAAAACGGTCCTTACTGTTTCTGAAAAAGAATTACAGGTGAATTAGTAGAATGATGTTTTATTGATGAGTGTTATTTCAGGAATCTCACTACTTTAAAGTTCAACAAGCTGCAGATAGATTAAAACAGATTCATTAGCTGAACATCAGTCTGTACTCCAGGGTTAAATAGGCATCCCATTGTATTTTATTTCTGTCATTTCTACATTTACTGCTTTTGCGTGAAACGGTGTTCTTGCTTCTAGTCATATAAAGCACATGCTGCTGATACACGTTTGTTGTATGCAACCTATTTTTTCCATCCACTAGATTCTGACCTCTGCTTTACGTATCATTAATTTAGACCCAGTGCCCATACCTAGCTCAAAGTAGGTACTTGGTTAATATTGTTGAGTGAATGAATGTGAATATTTTTCAAGGACACTTTATTTTTGTTATTTTTTAAATTTTATTTTAAGGACACTTTAAATGCTTGTTTATCAAAAGACCCTACTGCTGTATCTTAGCATTTTTGTGTACATGTGTGTTTATCTCATACCCTTAATAGAGTGGCAATGCACTGTGAATAGGGACTTGATTAGGGACGAGTTGAGTGACTAACCTAAAGGTCAATAGTTTTAAACCAACAGCCAATCTATGGAAGAAATTGATGAGTTAATATGCTTTCATAGGGATTTGTGGCCTTAAAAACCCTATGATTTCTAGGCATCGACTCAGTGGAATGGGGTTTTAGTTCCATGGACTTGGTCGTTTAGTTCCCTTAACAGCAGTGTAGACAGAGGTAGGCAGCAGCTATTTAAATCCCAGGCACATGACTGAATGGAAAAATGTTGGTGAATTTATTTCCTCAGGAGATTGCTAAAAGTAGAGTCATAATGAGGAATTTGGAAGAGAGTCAAACTAGTATGTACTTGCCTGTCAGTGTGAGAACCTATGTAGAACACCATGCTTATAGTGTACTCTGGGATGGCTTTGTTTTTGCCCTTCTGACCGTATTATAGGTGGTGTATGCAGGTGAGTGGTTCTCCTGTCAGTAACATTGGCATTGTTTAGGTACTTGTGAGATATACAGATTCATAGGTAGTAGCCCAGGCATACTGAATCAGAGTCTCTTGAGCGTCATGTCCAGCAGTCTGTTCTAACAAGCCCTCCTAATGATTCTGGTGCCAGAGTTTGAGAATTAGTGGTGTAGATTGCTAAAAATAGAGGCATTGGGTTGTCCTGTCATTAATTAGTTACTGGTCTTTAAGAAACACTTTTAATTATTTAGTGCCCATGCCCTTATTTCTTATAAGGGGAAGGTGGATTGGCTGTTTCTATCTAGTACCGGACTCTGGATTGAAATGGATGGTAATTATATTTTAACCCTTGTTTGTAATGTCATGCCAAGTGGTGACACCATCTTTAGGAGAGAGGACTAAGGGCAATAATTATAAGCTAGGGAATGCCATCTGAGTAGATAGATGCAAGGATACCAGCAGCCTAGATTTGTGACAGAATACAATCCAAAGGTTTTCCGAGGGAATAGTTGCTTTAAAAGGCATTAAGCTTTAAATCAGATTATTGAGTCTCTATTATACATTATTTCTTAGCTTAAGTCAACCATGCTGTTGACTTTTAGCTTTCACATAATTTCTCTTAAATTGTTTATAAAGATGAAGATGGGTCTTAAATTAGTAAAGTTTCTATTAAATTTTAAATCTTCATATTTGCTAACTTTACATTTCTGATTTTGAAATTATTTTTTATTTCTAACACTACTGTTTAGAATATATCCCAGGAACTTAAAAAATTGAGTTTTAATTTTTGAAAGTGATCTGTGTTTTAATGAAGTTTATATATGCCCTGGACTGCAAAGTAGACATTATTGTTCCTACAAATATGTGCTCTCTCCCTCTCTTACAACTGACTGAGAAACATGTGAAAACTATCCATCCCAAATTGGTATTTTGTATATTTTTCTCTTTTTTAATATACCTTTATATGATTTCAGTTATTTTGAATAACTCGCTGCTATTGAGTTGATGTTGACTAATAGTGACTCTAGAGTACAGGGTAGAACTACTACTGTGAGTTTTTGAAATGTTTAACTGTTGATGGGAGTAGATAGCCCTTCTTTCTCCCTCTGAGCAGCTGGTGGTTTCAAACTGCTGACCTTGGCAGTTAGCCCAAATTGTTTTCTCACGATATTACCTTTGTGGGGATTTTGATTTTCTTTTCTTTTTAAAAAAAATTTTTTTGGTGGAGGGCAAAGTATGTCAAGAGTTTATATTACTCGGGAGTCAAACCCTGGCGTCTTACAGTAGAGGGCAAGAATAGTACCACTCAGCTACCAGGGAAGAGGGAGCGCCCCCAGCTAACTTTCCCCGATTTTGGTTTTCTTTACATTAAGTTGTAATCCATATCGAAGGCTGAAATCCTTGATGTTCACCAGCAAGTGCTTCAAGCCCTCCTTACTTTCACCAACAAAGTTGTGGTACCTGTGCATATGGAAGGTTGTAAAGTTGTGGTACCTGTGCATATGGAAGGTTGTAAATAAGCATTCTTTCAAACACGATACGTTCTTCTTCAGATAATCCAGCTTCTCTGATGATTTGCTCAGCATGCAAATCGGCAAATATGAGACATTTTGCTGATGAAAATACCATGACCTGGGTCAGGAAGATCCTTATGAGTTTGATCGATACAGCAGTAGCTACAAACAAATGGGTTCAAACAGCTATGATTGCAGGACCGGGACTGGTCACATTCTGCTATATAGAGGGTTTCTCTCTCTCTCTCTCTTTCTCTCTCTCTCTCTATATATATACACACACATATAAAATTTTATTGGGGACTCATACAACTCTTATCACAATCCATACCTCAATTGTGTAAAGCACATTTGTACATCCATTGCCCTCATCATTCTCAAAACATTTGCTCTCCACTTAAGCTTCTGGCATTAGCTCCTTGTGCTTTTTCCCCCTTCCCTCCCTGCTCCCCCCCACTCATGAACCCTTGATAATTTATAAATTATTATTTTGTCATATCTTCTTACACTGTCCAACGTCACCCGTCACCCACTTTCTGTTGTCCGTCCCCCAGGGAGGAGGTTATATGTAGATCCTTGTAATCGGTTCCCCTTTCCAACCCACCCTCCCTCCACCCTCCCGGTATCGCCACTCTCACCACTGGTCCTGAAGGGATCATCCACCCTGGATTCCCTGTGTTTCCAGTTCCTGTCTGTACCAGTGTAGATCTTTTGGTCTAACCTGATTTGTAAGGTAGACTTGGGATTATGATAGTGGGGGGGAGAAAGCATTTAGGAACTAGGGGAAAGTTGTATGTTTCATTGTTGCTACACTGTACCCTGACTGACTCATCTCCACTTCTCACTCTCCGTCATTCACAACGATATGATGTTTTGTTCTTTGATGCCTGAAACCTGATCCCTTCGACACTTCGTGATCGCACAAGTTGGTGTGCTTCTTCCATGTGAGCTTTGTTGCTTCTGAGCTAGATGGCTTCTTGTTTACCTTCAAGCCTTTAAGAATCCAGACACTCGGCCAATGGAGATCCCCTCATAGAGGGGTTTAGGAGAGGAGATGGGTTAATTAGGGTGCGAGGTAGTACCGATGAAGAACACAGCTTTCCCCCAGATCCTGGATGCTTCCTCCCACCAACTACCATGATCCGAATTCTACCTTGCAGGGCTGGATAGGGCAGAGGCTGTACACTGGTACATATGAGGGCTGGAGGCACAGGGAATCCAGGGTGGATGATACCTTCAGGACCAAGGGTGTGAGGGCCGATGCTGGGAGAGTAGAGGGTGAGTGGGTTGGAAAGGGGGAACTGATTATAAGGATCCACATGTGACCTCTTCCCTGGGAGAGGGACGGCAGAGAAGGGGGTGAAGGGAGACTCCGGATAGGGCAAGATATGACAAAATAACGATGTATAAATTACCAAGGGTACATGAGGGAGCGGGGAGAGGGGAGGGAGGGGGAAAAAAAGAGGACCTGATTCAAAGGGCTTAAGTAGAGAGCAAATGCTTTGAGAATGATTGGGGCAGGGAATGTATGGATGTGCTTTATACAATTGATGTATGTATATGTATGGATTGTGATAAGAGTTGTATGAGTCCCTAATAAAATGTAAAAAAAGAAAAGAGGAGAAAAAAAAGAAAATGATTAGGGCAAAGAATGTACAGATGTGCTTTATACAATTGATGTATGTATATTTATGGACTGTGATAAGAGTTGTATGAGCCCCTTATAAATTGTTAAAAAAAAAATCCAGACACTATATCTTTTGATAGCTGGGCACCATCAGCTTTCTTCGCCACATTTTCTTATGCACCCATTTGTCTTCAGCTATTGTATCGTGGAGGTGATCACACAATGATACAATTTTTTTTGTTCTTTAATCCCTAATAACTGATTACTTCGGCACCTCGTGATCATGTAGGCTGGTGTGCTTCTTCCATGTGCTTTGTTGCTTCTGAGCTAGATGACCACTTGTTTGCTTTTAAGTCCCCAGACACTATATCTTTTTATAGCTATGCACCATCAGCTTTCTTTGCTACATTTGCTTATGCACTGCTTTGTCTTCATTGATTGTGTCTGGAAGATGAGCATCATGAAATGCCAGTTTAATAGAATAAAGTATTCTTGCATTGAGGGAGTACTTGAGTGGAGGCCCAATGTCCATCTGCTACTTTAATACTAAACATATAGGTATATGCACATAGATCTATTTTCACATCCTCATATATAAATATGTCTACATATGTACATGCCTTTCGTTAGAAGAGGGTCTCCTTATGAATCTGAACCAACTTGAGGACACCTAGCCTCCTTCAAGGTGTGAGAGTTACTTTAATAAGTTAGAGTGTGTAATATAGCTTAGATTCCTGAGATGTGAGATATTTCTATTTTGAGTGCCTGCTTTCATGATTCTGGAAAGGACCTTTTTCCTAACCTCTCGGTTTTACTGGAGAAAGAATTTTACAGTTTATGTTAAAATAAGAGTTTGAAAAATAATTCTTTTGAGGGATCTGACATGGATGGAGGGTTGTTGCTCTGCTTTTTCCTTTTCCAGTTGCATTTTCCCCTGCAGATAAATTTATTTAAAACAGCATGGGAGGTCTAGAATGAACCCAATCAAAACAAGAAATCCATGTGGTGAAAATCTGAGAATTATTAAAGGGATTATATGAATGCGTGGCTTTATTTTTGCCCTTTTCATCAGTTCCCTCTTGCAGTAACTGCCCTCAAGGCCGCAAAAGACAAACATCCGAGGAAGCGAGTACTGCCCACCTTGCTTAGTCTGTGCTTGCCTTCATTTTTTACTATAGACGTAGAGGATATGATGACACAGTATAACATTTCTAGTCTAAAGTAGAATGCATATAGGTGCTCTTTCACATTTAAACTTCATGTGCATTTTTCTTCCAGTTTTCCATATACATTTGTGACAGAAAGAAAGGCATTCTTTCTGTATTTAACAACACTTTTTTATACTACCCTTTACAGGTTCATTCCTCGACAGACGTTTTTGTTTTAAAATTCATTTGAGTTAGGCTGAATTTTGTCTTTCTTTTTTCTACTCAGGCTCAGATTGCCTTTCTTCAAGGAGAAAGGAAAGGTCAAGAAAATCTGAAGAAGGATTTGGTGAGAAGGATCAAAATGCTGGAATATGCTCTTAAACAGGAAAGGTGAGTTAGTAGAATGGAAAGTAGTGTGTTTGCAGTCACTGAGTAATTTTTCTGTCAGTCTTTAAACAAATGGGAATTTTAATAGTGTAAATGGTTTAATTCAGGACAGAGCTTCTGTTGTAACTATTTTTTAGGTGGTCATAATATATTTCATTATGAGTAGTTTAGTAATAATAATTTATTGATAGGAATTTTAAATGTTTTCATAGTTTTTTCCCTACTGTGCCCTTTCATCAGAAGGAATACTTATGAAATATGAATGTCTTTTTTTTCCTAACAGCACTGAAATAGTGGTTAAATTGCAAAGGAAATAAATATAATGATTATTGTTTTCTTTATCACCTATTACTGCTCAACTAGATACATTTTTATTATTTATTTATTAATTTGGGGGGATTTGCTTTGGCCATGTAAGATGAGATTCTTCTTATAGACTATTTTTGTATGTTTTGTTACTTTGTTTTAAGTTCTTTTTGTCTCTCTAGAAGCTCGTTCTTCCTTCTGTCTTGCTAAAGTAGAAGTTACCCATCTAAGTAACCATGAGTTGTAGTTAAAGGAAATCAAGTCATGAGAGTTTGGGCAATCATCAGATGATTTAAATATATATGCTTTAACTCAGTAGTCTTTGTATTTTTTGTTAGCAACCTGAGACAGTTTTTTGTTTGTTGTAGGTAGTTAAATACTTGCTAGGTGATATAACAGTTTTTATTTTGCTTTTATGCTTGATTTTTAAGGATTGCTTACCATATTTTTCTCAAACATTTGGAGTTTGTGAATAAGCTGCTTACAAAACTGATAAATTTCATAGGCAGCAATACTGATGAATATAAAATACAGAGACTTTTGGAAGTGCTCAACTACCTAGATTACGGCAGACTACACAGGTTTAGGACTCACATTGCCTTCACGTACACATCAGCTTCTGACCAGCTCCCTATATGGATTTGGAGTTTTATGCTAGCCTCTCTGGCTTGATACTATATTAGAATGACTTACAGAACTCAGGAAAGTGCTCTGCTTATAATTACAGTTTCATTATAGAAAGAAAAAAAAAAGATGGAAATCAGAACCAGCCAAAGAGAGTGACTCACAGGAGAGGTTTAGGAGCTTCCTTGAGTCAGAATGTGTCATTCCCCAGCACACTGATGTGTGACAAATGTGACAAATGCTGCCAAGCCAAGAAGCTCGCCCAGGCTTCTGTGTCTAGAGACTTTATTGGAGTTTTATTACACCTGCATGATTAATCAGATCATCGACCATATGATTTAATTCAGTATCCAACCCCCTCTAATCACATGGTATGTCTTTCTGGGATGACCAGCCTTCATTATCAGTCATCTTATTAACATACACTGTCAAGGGACACACTATGAGTCACTTGGTTGGCAGAAGCTATCAGAGGTAGTCCTAGGGACCTCTCAAGAATAATAATGGTACTAAAGTCATTCAGGAAATTCTAAGGATCTAGAGGCTATATTCCAGGAGAAATAGGTATTGATAGACACCTTATTAGAATTATATCCACCTTCCCAGGCAAGATTCAAGTGGTAGAAAAGATTGAAAACAAATTACTAGTAACCTTTTAGTGACCAAAGGTAGTATTTTCACACCTTAGTGTTCAGCGGCTAACCAAAAGATTGGCAATTGGAGTCCACCAGGGGTACGTTGGAACAAAGACCTGGTGGTCCACTTTTGAAGCATGGGTCAGTGGAAACCCCATGGAGCAGTTTTACTGTTTCATATATGGGGCTGTTGTGTATCAGTGTTGACAGCAGCTGTTTTTTTTAAATGGTTGGAACAATTGACTGAAGGTTGCATACAGAAGGAGAGATGGGAGAAAAAGACTTAAAGTATGTAATTTGTGAATATTTTGAGATGGCTAAAGGAGCTGACTCAACAGCACCCAACAACAACAAATTATAGACCTATAACCAAGCAAAGCGAATAATTTCATTAATTTTAGCAACTATTTAAAATTACTATATACCAGGCCCCAAGGCTTAGAAACTGAGTAATTGTGAATAGTTGCAGACCTATCATTAAGCTATGATTCAATTTCATGAATGAATCTTGGGTTTCTGGCTTAAAGGAGCTCTGGTGGTGTAGTGGCTATGTATGCATTGGGCTTCAATCTCTAAGGTTGGAAGCTCCGAGAGAGAAAAACTGGGCTTTCTACTCCCATAAACAGTTAAAGTCTTGGAAACTCACAGGAGGTCACTATGAGTCAGCATTGACTTGATGGCAGTGAGTTTTGAGAAGGTCATGAGAGACTTCTGTAGTTATCAAATGAAACACAGATAAAGTACAGCAATTCTGCAGAAGCGAGAACTAGCAAGAGCCACCAGAGAAGCAATATTTGAGGGGGGGAAACAGGAAGAACTGACAAAGGAGTACATAGAGGAGGAAGGAAAGTAGTATTTTAGATGCAAGCTAAAGAGGGAATTCAACAGAGTTATATAACAGATCCCAAGTACCACAAGTTGTTTACTGCAAAGAATCGAGTGGATTTAATAGTTGGGAGCTTGGTATGGATGGTCAGAGTAGCTTCGGGGAGGCAGTAGGAACAGAAACCAGATCCCAGGGATTGAGGGATAAGAAGGCGTAAAGTGGAGGCAGAGATAGTCACTAATTCTTTAAAGATTTGTTTGAAGGACAGGAGAGATAAGAAATTGGCAGATTCAAGGAAGACTCCACCCCCCACTAATGGGATATTTCAGCAACAAGACAAGAGTTCACAGGGGTAGAAACCCTCACAGGCAGCTGTCCCTTGCCCTATATGGTTGTTCTGCATCGGCATTGACTCCATGGCAGTGCGTTCTGCTGAATGAGATATTTCTGGAAAGGAATCCTTGATTCCACGTCCCTTTGAAGTTCATAGAATTGTTAGGATTGTTCTTGATGTAGTTTGCACTATTTAAATTCAGTGAACTATGGAATAAGGAGGCATTTCCTTGTGGCTTGGAGATCTAAACATTTTATTCAGTTCTTTATAATAGAAATCATTTTTCCAGTGCCTTACTGGAAATAATTATTACTTTTTTTAATTAAGGGACATTTTCAAACAGAGATAGAGACTAGTATAATGATTCCTTTTGTGTCCATCTTCTGGCTTCAACAGTTAACAGAACTGTCTTATTTCATCTTGACCCACATAAAGCAAATTTTAGGTATCTTGTCATTTTACCTACAAACACTTAAGGATTATGGTTTTTAATTACCATATGGGAAAACATCAAGAGGGGCCATATCTGGCTTCCTCCTGCTTCCCTATTGCCATGAGGTAGATAACCTGTATCATCCTTTACCAGTTCTGTTTCCAACCCTTTTTCCCATAGCGTATTACATCTTAGCTGAGTTTAATAATTGGTTGCAGTGACTACACAGAACTCATAGGTAACACAATTATGGTGGCTTATTAGGGAAGTTGATAGGTCACCACAAACCAGGAAACACTAAGGATGCAGTCATTGGTCCACACCTCTCTTTGGTCTTTAGCCTCTCAGCCACCTGGTCTCTTGGCTGCTGCCTCTATGGACCAGGAAGCCCACGCTCTGCTCTGCCTCATGGCCTCCTTGTCTTGGCCTCTGGTCTCCACCTGCCTCCTTTGCTCTGTCCCATGGTATCTGTGCTTACAGCCTCTGATCTCCGTCTCTGCCACTCAGAGATATCTTGAATGTGCTACACTGCTGATGGTCCTGAGGATATCTCCCTGTGCTTCTGAGATGGCTTTTAGGACACAGAGGAATGGCTTTGATAGAGATGTGATTTTTGTCTTTCAGCAGGAAGCAAAGGATTGTCACTTGGTTCTCAGCCTCTACTAAATTGGAGACTTAATCCAACTTTAATCTATTAGCATAGCGGGGAATGCCATCCAAAACGATATTATAGCCAAAACCATAGAGTTATAGAATTATAATACATCCCACAAGGAATTATGGCTAGAAAGGCAATCGTCATTAACTACATCTCACTAGGCCATAGTTTTTATTTGTTGTTGTTGTTGATGGGGTTTTCTTTTAGATTTTTAAAAATTAGCCAACTTTAAGATCCACAGTTTAATAAAACTTGAGTTGATCTTTAACATTACAGAAGGGTCACTCACCTAGCAGTGAATTTATCAAAGCATTCTTTAAAGCGTGACACAATTTACAAAATAAATATACACAAAACATTTTAAAGAATACTCCATGTATATTTTGAGGTTTATTTCGCAACTCTTGTACTAAGGAACCACAAATACTGTATAAAATAAAAATCCGAAATTTTTCGCCCATGATTTTCCATTTCTTTAAAGCAATTTTTTTGGTTTTCCATTTATTATGTATCTTCATTGCTATAACAACCTAATTGTCATCCCCTCCTGCAGTATTTCCATAAAACTCAGGGACTGAATGTGCTTCTCTGACCTGCTGTCTAATGATGCTCCTTTTCTGATGGCCTTTTTGATAAAAATCCTCTCTCCATTAATCCATTTATCTGATTGGAAAACTTCTACTGGCTTTTTGAAGGTTGGCTAAATTCTCATGTGACACCACCTTGGTCAGAATTAGATAATCCCTTATCTGCACTCCTAATATCAATACGATAACTCTTAGGCTCTGATCAGAGTGTGCCATAGTTATTTATTTATACCTCTGTCCCTTAGGAATCCTCTTGCTTCTACCCTGACTAATTACACACTTCAGGTTATTGTCAGTAGGCAGTACAGTGCCTAGCATATCTTCGGAATCAATAACAGTGTATTGAATTGAATCAAATTACTTTTAGCATTGACGCTTTAAAAGGTGATTTGAGGGTGAAGGGAGACATCAGACAGTGTAAGATATGACAAAATAATAATAATTTATAAATCATCAAGGTTTCATGAGGGAGATGGGAACGGGGAGGGAAGGGAAAAACTGAGAAGCTGATACCAAGGGCTCAAGTAGAAAGCAAATGTTTTGGGAATGATGAAGACAACAAATATACAAATGTGCTTGACATACCATGGATTGTGATAAGAGTTGTTTGAGCCCCCAATAAAATGATTTTTAAAAAGTGATTTGAATACTATATTATATTCCTATCATATTACCTGTAATACTAGGTTTTGGAACAAAATTGGAATGAAATTTATTTAGTATATTACAATTACATAATTTGGGGGTCAGCCGGGAAGTCCAGCTATATGTATCAGAATTATTAGATTTACTCATTTCCTGCAGTCACAATTAAGGATAGAGAACAAAACAATGTTGGTCACACAGTGAATTGAAGTGTTGACTTAATGGAAAGCGATATGCCAGAAAAGAGATTTTTAGCAAATTGACTTCAAAAGGGATACTTGAGGAGGATTCTGCAAATGAAACCTTTTTCACTGAGTTTAAAAGTTCAGTAGTGAGACCCTGATGTTAGTCCACAAAACTAGTAGTAAACACTGTAGTTCATTACATATTTTGTCTTTGTCTAAAATATTAATGAGTGTAATTTCATAGTATATTATTTTTGTTACATTTCTTATATAGATTATTTGTATTCTCTTTTTTTATTAGCTTTGTAATTTTTCCTAAGGCTACTAGAATGCTCTATTTGTATTTGGAAATTCTCTTCTTTGACATATATAAAAATAATCTATAAAAATTAACTATAAAAATTTATTGCTACTTTTATTTAAAAAGCATTAGATTAGTTGTTTTCAATTGCTATTTGGATGTCTAGGATATTATGTTATATTGTGTTATGGTAGATGAAGGACGTTTCTGGAAAATAATGAAGATTGAAAATTACATTGAAAACTTTATTTTCTAAGGACTACAAGCCAAATTTATGTCTATAAATCAACATTATCATAAACGCATTGAAATAGATTAGGGAATGTTCAGTCTGGTGATAAAATCTATATTAATAAAAAGAGGCACTGAGAATAGAGAAAAAGATGGTCTAGATAACTTAGACCGGAGATATTTAGTGAAAGTTTATCTTAAAGAATAAATATCTACTACTGGTAAATTAATCAAGCAGTACAAAGAAAAAGTTTCCCTTCTGCCCCAGTTCATTGATTTCTTATCCCTAAAGAAACTTTATTAACTGTAGTCTGTGTATCGTCCCTGGTGGCTTACATGTTGGACTGCTAACTTGAAGGTTAGCGGTTTGAATCTTTGAGCTTCTCCAAGGGAGAAATATAAAGCTGTCTGCTCCCATAAAAATTTACAGCTTTGGGGGTGGGGCGGTGAGGAGAGGAACTGATACCAAGGGCTCATGTAGAAAGAAAATGTTTTTAAAATGCTGATGGCAACATATGTACAAATGTGCTTCATACAATTGATGTATGGATTTTTAGAAGAGCCGTTCAAGAGCCCCCAATAAAACGATTTTTAAATAAAAAAATAATGAAGAGAATGCTAACGGTAATAACTCCTGACTCAGTACCACCACATTCAGCTCCAGGACACTTCTCTTTCCTTAATAGCTCCTGACTCAGTACCACCACATTCAGCTCCAGGACACTTCTCTTTCCTTCATAACTCCTGACTCAGTACCACCACATTCAGCTCCAGGACACTTCTCTTTCCTTAATAACTCCTGACTCAGTACCACCACATTCAGCTCCAGGACACTTCTCTTTCCTTAATAGCTCCTGACTCAGTACCACCACATTCAGCTCCAGGACACTTCTCTTTCCTTCATAACTCCTGACTCAGTACCACCACATTCAGCTCCAGGACACTTCTCTTTCCTTAATAACTCCTGATTCAGTACCACCACATTCAGCTCCAGGACACTTCTCTTTCCTTAATAGCTCCTGACTCAGTACCACCACATTCAGCTCCAGGACACTTCTCTTTCCTTAATAGCTCCTGACTCAGTACCACCACATTCAGCTCCAGGACACTTCTCTTTCCTTAATAGCTCCTGACTCAGTACCACCACACTCAGCTCCAGGACACTTCTCTTTCCTTAATAACTCCTGATTCAGTACCACCACATTCAGCTCCAGGACACTTCTCTTTCCTTGTACTCGTTATTAGCATTCCACTTCCCTACCAGTCTCCCTTGCCTAGGTCCCTGAGAGTCTGTTATCTCTGTAAGTTTACATTCCTGGGTTTCATACACAGAAAAACATACAAATCAAAACAAGACACACACACACACACACACACACACACACACACAACAAACCAAAACACAAGTGGCTCAACAGCAGTGACTGAATGAAAGAGGAAAACCTCAATCAAGACTGAAAACAAAGTAAAAACTAGAAAAATTATACATTGGATCCAGAGGGAGATCCTGTGACTTCACTTTTTGACCTACATACGACTGCAGTAATCCCCCTACAATGGACTCTGTCTGGTCCTTAGTCAAAGGGGATTCTTCAGTGCCTTAATCTGCATGGGGCCTCTGCTGAAGGGTTTTGGGCGTTCCCAGTCATCCACAGCCTTCTGCAAACTGAGCCGCTTTTCACCTTTATAGGTTTTCTTCAACTTCTTTCATTTTTCAGTTGCAAATACAAAGTAGTTACTATCATTAGATAGAATTTCATGAAGTATTACAGGATTTTACATATTTGAACAAGTAATTTAAAAAATTAACTTCTTATAAAAACATTTTGGGATGCCCTCTAATGGTTCTTTTTTATGAAGAAAAAGCAACTTTCAAACTTGACTATGTACCTCTTTTCTTCCTTCTTCATTACTTTGGTTTTTCTAATTGTTTTTGCCATTACTATTATGACTGTCCAGCTCTTAGTGCCTTGAGTAGTCATTTTTCTTACCTTTGAAACTCCATTCTGACTGACAGTGACCCTGGGGGGTAGAGAAGGTCTCCAAGTGCTAGACCCCAAGACCCTGTGCGGTCTCATAGGGTCTCCAAGTGCTAGACCCCAAGACCCTGTGCGGTCTCAGAGGGTCTCCAAGTGCTAGACCCCAAGACCCTGTGCGGTCTCATAGGGTCTCCAAGTGCTAGACCCCAAGACCCTGTGCGGTCTCAGAGGGTCTCCAAGTGCTAGACCCCAAGACCCTGTGCGGTCTCAGAGGGTCTCCAAGATCACAAGTCTCTATGAAGCACAGGCTGCAACGCCCTGCTCCCTCAGTGGTTGACTTTTGAGCAGTCCAGTGCTTACCCACTGCACCACTAAGTGCTTTATTGTGTGTGTGTGTGTGTGTGTGTGTGTGCATTCATCAGTTCTGACTCATAGTGACCTTGAAACTGCCCTTGTGAGTTTCTGAGACTGTAACTAACTTTTCACAGGAGTGGAAAACCTCCTCCATCTCCTGAGGAGCAGCTGTTGGCTTGGAACTGCTTATCTGTGTTTAGCGCAGTGTGTAACCACTTCACCAGGGCGCCTTTAATGCCAATTGTATGTGGCCTTAAATATTTTGTGGGAAGCAAACAGTGTACAAATATATTGACAAGTGGCCATATTTAGTTAACCTTTTCAATTTAACTTTCTGGATCCAGATGAATAAATCTGAAATGGTTAAAGTTATATAGAAATTATAATACTCTCAGAATTTTTAAAAGAAAGTAGATAATATTTCCTTTTTACAGTTCTCCTTGAGTAAAGGATTTCTTTGTTTTTTTTTAAAAAAACCTTATTCAACATTGATGATTTGGGATGTTTTATTTTTTGCCTCCTTGAATTGTTCACTAGTGTGTTTACTTGTTGAATCATAATTTTAGACTTGACAAGATACGTGATACTATAGATGTTTTGAGAAAGTGTAGGCTTTCACAAGTTTATCTCACTATACAAACCTTTCCACTGGTTCTGCTTTGGCAGTCACCAGGCAAATTTGAATTAGCAAAAGCAAGAAACTTCTGTGGTTCCTTTCTAATTACAGAAAGAGGCGTATCACTCCTGTGTTATGAGACTTGTATTATGATTTTGACATCATAGATGATTTGGAACCTTTGAAATTTTTAGGACTACTGCCTATTGGAGTATCCCAATTGCTTACCTTAAAGTTCATTGAAATGTATTTTAAGGTGATTTGTGTTTTCTCATTTTTTTTTGTTAGAGCCAAATACCACAAGTTGAAATATGGGACGGAATTGAACCAGGGTGATATGAAGCCGCCAAGCTATGATTCTGGTAAGCTAAGTAAAAGTGATAAGAAGTAACAAGATCTAGAATTTTGTAGCAACAATATTTACAACTGAAGGTTAATTTCTAATTGTTTGCATGCTATGTTTTTCTAGTCTAGTTATCTTTTGGGGCTAGTTATTTAATGTTATTTGGTATCTTTCTTCACTTCCCTGCCTTTCCCTTTTCTTTTAGTTCATTGTTTTTTGCTGATGTTCCCCATTTACTGGGTGGATCAGAATTCATACAGTAGCATGTACCCAAATCTTCTTGACTTAGCTGGGACTCCTCAGCATTAATGGGACTTTGAGATGTGCAGTCCAAAGTACATCTCCCCAATGAAGTCCTGAGAGTGAGAACTAGGAAGATGATTAATATGTGTCTGTGTGAGGGAGTGTGTGGCTTCTAGAGAGCAGTGTTTGGACAGTGATCCTAAGAGGGAGGGTGAAGGCTAGTTTTAAAGTGATAAAGTCTATGTGTGTAAAGTTGATTCCTTTCAGGCAACTTTGTCATTTTTTACGATATCAAGGATGATACATATACATAGTGAAATCCCACCTGTGTTTCTACTAGAGTTGTAGTTGAGAATTCACATTTTCTCTGTTTTTCTCATATATTTGCATGTATTCTTAATTTGTGTTTTTCCCTTGTTTGTTTGTTTACATGCCTAAGGACTATTTTAATTTATTCCACACTTTTTTCACCACTTTAGTTTGAGAATTGAGAATTAAAAATTCCACAAATTTTAAAGCCGACGGAAAAAAGAATGAAAAATGTAAGGGCTGGGCATAGTGAAAATATTAACATTCCATTTATCTATCTATCCATTTATTTATTTATCTATTTATTTATTTATTTATTTATTTATTTATTTATTTATAGCTAAGTGGCTATATTAGTTTCTGAGCATTAAAAATTATAGACAATTTAGATTCCACCTAAGTAATATCTGTGATCTTTGAAGTGCTACTAAAAATGAATTTACTAACTTACTCCCAAAGTTCAATTATAGGTTATAGTACATTGAGGTATTTTATGTTTAGTTTTTGTTGGCATAAATGAAGCATATAGAAATTTGAAAATTTAATAAACAATCACTAATATAATCTATATGATAAGGAAGCTATTATCTTTGTTAGTAAAGAAAATGATTATCTTTATAATGTACAAATACCTCTAGTAGCAAAGCAAGTATCAAAAACACGCATTTCCCACAAAGGTGATGGGAGAGCAAGGAAAACACTGAGCATTATCTGAGTTACATTGTTGGTGGCATTTAATGCTTCATAAAACCTGAAGATTTGTCAACATGGATTAACTGATAATGTGCTTCCATATTAATTAGGTTTTAAATTTGATGTATTAACTAGGTCCCTTTAAGCTTAACAAAAACTGTAAGAATCTGACGTAAGAGAAAAGTAAAGAAAACTGTTCAAAATCCTTTATCATATTGCAGAAAGATGGTTTTGGGCAAAAAGTAGATTAAGTTCCAGTGTCAAAATTGTTAACTGTCATCTACATAATTTATTCGATACCTGTTTCATGCCAAAAACTGTGTATGTTATCTTTAATTTTTTAAAAATAGTCATTCAATAAAGATAGTATTATTCTCACTTTATGTATGTAAAATATAATCTCAGAGAAGTGGATATGCTTGCCCAAGGTCACTGTTAAGTGATGAAATATGGAGCTAAATCTAGATCCACATGACTCTAAAATATATACCCTTCCAGTTTTACCATACTTATTCTATATTTGACAGTGTATGAAAGTAATTTCTAAATTGGGTTCTGACTGTTCTGCCAGTTTGTAATTCAACTTAAGTAGTAAGGTTTTCAATAATTTTTACATCTGAATATTGCATTGCTAAGATGTCGTACTCTATCAAACTATCTAAATTGCTCACTCCCACCCTTTTAAAATTAGATTTTCCATGGTCCTATCATTTAACTTGGTGGGAGTTCCTGAAATTTGTGATATACCTAAGTAAATTTTAAAAAACATACACATTTTAGGCTTTTGTTAAAATAAATTCTGAAAGTATCTCAGATTTAGAGGCATGATTTTAATCAATAATTTTACATAAAAAGTTGGTTTAATTTTTAGAATAATGTGGCTCAATAGGAAGAGCAGGGACTTTAAAGTCAGATAAGAGTCTGACTATCCTGATCCTTTAGGTCCTTGTGATATTACCTAATCTTTATGAACTTATTCCATTTCTTATCTATAAACTCAGGATAATTTGTAACTCACAGGTATATTTTCTTAGTATTTGATACCTAATTAGTATGTAACATCATTCCATCTTGCAAAGGCATTCTACAATGTGAATCATAACAAACTGGATAGCTTTGAGAAGAATGGGAATTCCAGAACACTTCATTATGAATATTCGGAACATGACAGAATCAAGAGGCAGTTATGGGAGTGGAACAAGGGAATACTGCATGGTTCAAAATCAGGAAATGTGTGCATCAAGATTTTATCCTCTCACCATTACTTATTCAATCTGTACGTTGAGCAAATCAGAGAAATTGGATTACGTGAAGAATAATTTGGCTGTATGCAGATGGCTTGCTTGCTTGCTAAATGAGGGGTACTTGAAGCACTTGCTGATGAAGATCAAAGATTGCAGCCTTCAGTATGTATTACAACTCAGTGTAAAGAAGACCAAAATCCTGTAGGTAACATCATGCTAAATGGTGAAAAGACTGAGGTCATGAGAACTTTTGTCTTGCCTGTATCCACTATCATGGAAACAGTAGTCAGTAGATGAATTGACACATTGCCTTGGGTAAATCTGTTGCATAAGACTTGAAAAGCAAGGATGTTACTTTGAGGACGAAGGTGTACCTAACCAAAGCCATGGTATTTACAATTAATTGCCTCATAGGCATGTGAAAGTTCCACATTGAATATGGAAAACTGAAACATTTATGTGCTTCAATTGTGGTGCTGGCAAAGAATATTGAAAGTACCATGGACTGCCAAAAGAATAAATAAGTCAGTTAGAATGTTTCTTAGA